>NW_028181444.1:62500-395000 GCF_964211825.1 Aythya ferina
TGTGGTAAATAGTTTGGGTTAGGTCTGTAGGGGTTTCGAGGTTTTTTGGATGTTAGGGCTTGAGGCTTTTTTTGTAAGGGCGGTGAGGGTTCCAGTGAGTGCTGGTAAATGCAGTTCTCGAGCACTCGGCCTGTGATTGGCCATGCTGGCTGTGCGGGGAATGCTGGTAGGTGTAGTTTTCCGGCACTGGGAGACCATGTTGTGTGCCCAGAGCATGCCGGGAGATGTAGTTCTTGTACTCCAGACTTCCGGGAGGCCATGTTGCGTACCCAGAGTATGCCGGGAAATGTAGTTTTCGGATTCGGGACTTCCGGGAGGCCATGTTGAATGCCCAGAGCATACCGGGAGATGTAGTTCTCGGGAACTAGGGTTAGGGTTAGGGGCTAGGGCTGGGGCTAGAGTTAGGGTTTCGGGTGAGGGTTGGGGTTGGGGGTTATTGTTAGGGTTAGTGGTTTAGGGTTAGGCTTAGAGGGTTATGGTTAGGGATAGGTTAGGGGTAGGTTTAGAGGGTTAGGGTAAGGGTTAGGGGTTAGGGGTTTGGACTCTGGTTAGGCTTAGGGTAAAGGTTAGGGTGAGGGTATTAGGGTTAGGGTTTGGGTTCAGATTAGGGTAAGGGTTAGGGCAAAGGTAAGTTTTAGGGTAAGGCTAAGGGTAAGGCTTAGGGTGAGGAGAAGGTTTAGGGAAAGGGTTAGGTTTAGGGTAAGGGTTGGGGTAAGGTTTAGGGTAAGGGTAAGAGTTAGGGTAAAGGATAGAGTAATGGTAAGTATAAGGGTAGGGTAAGGATTAGGGTAAGGGTAAGGATTAGGGTTAGGTTTAGGGTAAGAATAAGGGTAAGCTAATGGTTAGGATAATGGTTAGGGTAAAGGTTTTCATTTGTTAAAGCTGAAAAGCAGTATGCAATCTGGGACGTCACAGCCAGAGCTGCCTATGGCAAGGTGAGAAAGGAAAAGATGGAGCAGATGTTCTACTCCTATTTTTTTCTTTATACGTAAATAAAAGTTTGAGCTAATTCCAGTTGGAAGAGTTCCAATTACTTGTTTGGTCATAATGTCTTTTAATATTGAAAGCTGCAGCAAAAGCATGGGGATTTTTGCTTGTAGAAACACCTTACTTCTCTTTTCTGCACTATGTATGCTTTTGAGCTAAAACTAATTAAAAAATGAAAAGAAAAATCACACACACAAAAAAAAAAAAAAAAAAAAACACAGCTGCTGCTGCTCTCTTCCTACTTCCTTGTGCTTTGCCCCTACCCTTTCCCAGGTGATTGGGTTTGGGTGCTAGGCGAGGCCAAATGGTATGTGAGTCCCAGGCATCCCCTCAGAGAGCTTATTCTGCTTGGGCTGCTCTTTGGGGTGTTTGTTTTTCCTTCGGTCAGTTGCAGGCTTCTTCAGGTGGATGAGAGTTTATGGATTGATGCGTTTCGAAGTAGCGAGGGGTACGCACATCTTTTTGAGGTAACAGCTAGTAGGATCTGTTAGAATAAACTAATGTAGTATTGATGCCTTTATTGCATGCAGTTCTTTATCAGGTGAGTAACTGTTGCGAGTAACTGAAGTCAATGTTACTTGGTGTGTTTGCTATGCAGTGCCTGTGCGGACTACTGCACGAGACACAGCTTTCTGACATCTGGCCCAGCAACTACTAAATAAGGGGAGGGGAGAAGCTGAAGAACGACCAAAGGACAAAGCCTGGGAGGAAGACTATGAGCCTTCAGTACGAGCGGCCCCCAGAGGGACCACCGGAGACTGATAACGCCTGCACCAGTGGGAGGGTTTGGATTCTGTGAACTAATTAGAATAACCCTGCCTTTTGTAGAAGTAGTAATGAATATGTATTAGCCTAGCAGCATAAAAACCAGCCGCCTGATGTAACTTGTGTGCGTCTTGGTGGAGCAGAAACTCCTGGCGCACCCAGCGCTGCTTGCTTACCTCTATTCCTTTAATAAATCATAAACATTAATTGTAAGCCTATTTGGGACTCGGTCATTTATTACAAGTGGGACCTCCCGATGGGTGGAAGCTGTCGGGATAGCTCGGGATGCTGAGGCGTGGTGCTGCAAGGAGGTTGGTGGTCGGTGGCGCCCTGGGGCAGGCCGAATTGGGAGGGGGCAAGGCGGCGGGTGGTCAGTGGTTTCTGTGGAAAAGGCGCTTGTATGGGGGGCTGCGCATTCAGAGGAACCTTGACAGGCTGCAGATAGGGGCAGGCAGGAACCTTTTGAAGTTCAGGAGAGGGAAATGCCAAGCCCTACCCCTAGGGAGAAACACCTCTGTTTACCAGCACTGGCTAGCTCGATACTGAATAAGCATTTCTTCATGGAAGGGGTGCTTTGCTATTAGAACAGGCTGCCCGGGGAAGTGGTAAGAGACCCGATCCTTAAAAGTATTGAAGAGACATGTGGATATAGCCCGGGAGTCCGGCCTCCGGCAGGGCGGGAGCTGGCTCTTCCGAGCCCCTGTGCTCCGGTCTTGTGCGACGCGTTTGCAAGCAGCACCGGGTGCCGGGTCCGACATCGGACGGTTCGGGGACGGCGATTCCGGGGCCGTCGGCTAGCGGGGGCCAGCTATGTCGTGTCCCGGGGATCCGACTTCAGGGGGCGTGGGGGCCGGCCGTGCAGTGAAGCGGGGGGCTGGCGTCCGCCGGCTTCCCAGAGAGCGGGCTTTCGGTCCCGTGCGGTTCGGTGGCCGGCCGTCCCGAAACCCTGGGCACCGCTGTTGTGCTAGACTCAGCGGGCTCCGGGGCCGAACTCGGCTTCTCGGGGCCGGCGGTCGCGGTGTCCAGGTGTCCCGCCTCGGGCGGCGCGGGGCCGGCTGTCCCTAGCAGCTGGGTTCCCAAGAGCTTCTGGGCTCCCAAGCGTCGCCCAAGACCGGATCCCAGAGAATCGGGACGGCCGGCCGCACCGCTGCGACTAGCACAAGCGTCTCCCGACAACGGAGCCCAGGAGCTTGCGAGGGTCAGATTCCGCGCCCCGGGATAGAGAAACGGGGAGCGCGGGTCGGCCGGCCGCAGCTTCGCACGGGACCGAACCCCCTGTCTCCGGCACGGCCAGACCCCGAGCCGGCAGACAGCAGCCTCCCGCTTCACGGCACAGTCGGCCCCCAACCCGCCCGAGTTCTGATCGCCGGGACACGGGACAGCCGGCCGCGCCGCCCGAGGCCGGACACCTGGAGCCCGGGACCGCCGTCCCTGACAAAGCCAAAGTCGGACCCGGACCCCGCTGCGGCTAGCACACGCGTCGCCCAGGACCGCAGCCTAGGACCTCGGGACGGTCGCATCCCGCGCCTCCGGCAGGAGCTACCCGGGAGGGCAGGACGGCCTGCCGCAGCTCCGCAAGAGACCGAACCTGCTGGATTCCGGGACGGCCAGAGCCCGAGCCGGTGGGCAGCAGCCTCCCGCTTCACGGCTCGGCAGTGAAGCTCACGGTTCATCGTCCGGGTCACGGTTCGTCGCCCGACTTCGGACCCACGGGACAGCCGGCACCCGCGCCGCCGGAGGCCGGACACACGGGCCTCGGCATCGCCGTCCCCGAACCGCACGAAGTCACACACGGTCTCCGGTGCGTCCAGCACACGCATCGCAAAGACCGGAGCCCAGATTATAGGATCAGCCAGCCCTGCGCCGCCCGAGGTCGGACCGGGAACCCGGTGCGCTTGGCACATGCGTCGCCCAAGAACGGCGCCCAGGGCCGCGGGATGGTCGTGCGTCACGCAGCCCGAGTTCGGACCCACGGAACACGGGACAGCCGGCACCCGTGCCTACTCTTGGGGACTTGGAAAGAGTACTGATGCTGTGCCAGCACTATGCAGCAATAGACACAACACTGGAGTGATTTCAGTGTTGTTCCAGCTACGAGTGTAGAGTACAGCACTGTGCGGGCTGCTGCAGGGAAACGGTGACTCCAGCTCAGACAGACGCAACACAACTTCCACCCCTTATTCCATAACATTTGTGTCACAATCAGGTACAGTTTAGTATATAGATGGTCTCATCACCATAGTTTTCTGTCCATTGAAGCATTTTTATGTCTGTACTTCTCTTTATTCTATAGGTCTTTTCCCAAAATGCTCATAAAAACTGTTGATGGTTTCACCATCATCTGTCAAAGTGGTCACTCAGGGCAGGCGAAGTTGGTTTTCTTGACACCAGCACCAGCTTAGCTCACATCACTGTTGCACTTGCCTGGTTCCTTGCAAAGTTGACCTTTCATTGGTTCTGCAGTGTCCTCTTACAACACATAACTTGGATGACAGATTAATTTTCTCCCAGTGTTAAATCTCCTTGAGGCACACACTTGATATCCCCATCTTTCTGCATCACCCACCAGGTATACCCTGGACCTTTGGCAAAAACAATCCCACGAATGCAATCCCACAGCACTTGTCTTTCCAGGCCCAAGATAGTTTCGGGCCGTGGCATGGTTTACAGGGTATGTTTCCAGCCACCCAGTAGTTGCTTCTTCCATGGTGATTATGTACCGTTTGCCTTGGCGGGTTTGTGGAAGTGGTCCGATGTAGTCAATCTGCCAGACCTCACCAGATCGAAATCCAAGCCATCTCCCACTATTCCAGGGAGACTTTCCCCTCATGGCTCGTTTGATTGCAGCACAGGTCTCACACTGATGGGTAACCTGTGTGATGGCCTCAATGGTCAGTTCCTCTTTCGAGTCACTCAATATAGAGGACTCACAAGCTGACTATAGCCTGGCACATGCATTCTCCAAAATCCCACAAGACCTAGGAACGCTTCTGTTTCTTTTTTGCTGGTTGGCGGAGACAGAACTGTTATTTTGTTGATCTCATCCGTCGGAATGTGGCAACGTCCATCCTGCCATTTTACCCCCAACAACTGGATTTCCTGTGCAGGTCCCTTGACCTTATTCTGTTTAATGGCAAATCCAGCTTTCAGGAGAATTGGAATTATTTTCTTCCCTTTCCCAAAAACTTCTTCTGCTGTGTTACCCCATACGATGATATCATCGATATACTGCAGGTGTTCAGGAGCGTTCCCCTGTTCCAGTGTCGTCTGGATCAGTCCATGGCAGATGGCAGGGCTGTGTTTCCACCCCTGGGGCAGTCGATTCCAAGTATACTGTATGCCCCTCCAAGTGAAAGCAAATTGTGGCCTGCATACTGCTGCTAGACGGATAGAGAAAAATGCATTAGCAGTATCGATAGTAGCATTCCACTTGGCTGCCTTTGACTCTAGTTCGTACTGAAGTTCTAGCATGTCTGGCACTGCTGCACTTAGTGGTGGTGTGACTTCATTCAGGCCCCGATAGTCCACTGTTAGCCTCCACTCGCCATTGGACTTTCGCACTGGCCATATAGGACTGTTAAAAGGTGAATGAGTCTTGCTGATCACTCCTTGGCTCTCCAGATGGTGAACTAACTCATGGAGAGGAATCAGGGAGTCTCGGTTGGTGCGCTATTGCCGCCTGTGCACAGTTGTAGTCGCAATTGGCACTTGCTGTTCTTCAATCCTCAGCAATCCTACAGCAGAAGGGTCTTGTGAGAGACCAGGCAGGGTAGACAGCTGCTTAATCTTCTCTGTGCTCAAGGCAGCTATGCCAAAAGCCCACCGGTACCCTATTGGATCCTTGAGGTACCCTTTCCTGAGGTAGTCTATGCCGACGATGCACGGAGCCTCTGGGCCAGTCACGATGGGGTGCTTTTGCCACTCATTCCCAGTTAGACTCACTTCAGCTTCCAATATGGTTAGCTCTTGGGATCCCCCCGTCACTCCGGAGATAGAGATGGGTTCTGCCCCTTGGTGGCCTGACGGCATTAGAGTACACTGTGCGCCTGTGTCCACTAAAGCTTTCTATTTTTGCGGTTCCGGTGTGCCAGGCCATCGAATCCACACAGTCCAGTAAATCCGGTTGTCCCTCTCCTCTACCTGGCTAGAGGCAGGGCCCCACTAGTCCTGGTCAGAGTATCTATCAATTATTTCTTCCAAACGTGAAGGAGAAGTCTCTTCATCAGGGTCAGGAGTATTACTGTTCCTTCTACTCCCTCTGGGGGACTGTTCAACAGAAACTGGGGCAGCAATCCTCCTAGGGGCCCTCTTTGTTGCTGCTGTATCTTTCCGTAGCTCACGTAGCCGAGCAGCTAGGGCCGAGGTCGGTTCACCGTCCCACTTCCTCCTATCTTCCCCGTGGTCACGTAAATAAAACCACAAGGTACCTCGCGGTGTGCGTCCCGGATTCTCCCTTGTTTGAGCCGGGGACTGCTGGTGCTTGAAGGCCTAAAGATTTTTCCGTCTAGGTGAGGACGAAGCTATGTGTTCATCTAACCATTGGGACAGTCTCTCCACAGCTGAAATGCAGTCCCGTACTGGGGCAGAGAGATTTTCTTCATATTTATGAAGGTGATTGGACACCTTGTCCACAGTTGCCCCCATCCCCTCGTCCCAACCCATGACTGCCAGTGTGCTGGCATGTGTTGGGGGAGCAGCCCGTACAAACTTCCGCCACCTGGACGCTGTGCATTGGACTTCATCGGGGTCTTTAGGTGCCTGGGCGTTGTTTAAATCACTATAAAGCATCTCCAGCACAGCTAATTCCCGCAGCTGCTGGAATCTTATCCATATCCATATGGACAAGTGGTAACTTATCCATAGTGGTCCATTTGTTTACTTGGGAGACAATACCCTCTTTGTGGGGATACCTTTCTTTCACAGCTGTTAGGATTCGCCTCCAGAGGCTGATAACTTGTGCCTCTCTTCCAATTACTCTGTCAATGAGCTTTTCTCTAGAAAGGGATCCCAGCTGCTTGGCTTTGTTGCCTTCTAGCTGTTGGGTATTGGCCCCACTATCCCAGCGTCGAAGCAGCCAAGTGAGGATGTGCTCACCTGGACGGCGACTGAAGGCTTTTCGTATTTCTCGCAGCTCACTCAAGGATAGAGACCGAGTAGTTTCTGATTCATCTATGATTTCAGTCTCTTCTTCGTGATGTTGCCGTGATAACGCTGCTTTAGAGCCGCTTGCCTTTTCCTCTTCTCCCTCATCCATAGGAGGAGCTCCTTCCCTTACTAAACGACCTGATCTCCGTTTCCACTGTTTTGTCTTTACTACGGGGGCGACTGATACCAAAGATGGTCGGTCCTCTGGGGTGGTCACAGTGTGTGCTGTCTCATCATCAAATTCAAGAACCTCACTATCCCTTTGAGGGTGCTGGGCAATGTTAATTGACATCTGATAGGCGTAAGCCAGACCCCAGCAGAGTGCAGCCAGCTAGTGGAGTTCTCTAGTATTGCCAGGGTCAGGGCAATATCTTTCAAACATTCTACCAACTTTCTTGGATTTTGTACTTGTTCAGGGGTGAAATTTAGAACCATTGGAGGAGAAAACCGTGATAGGTACCTGCCCAAATCCCCCCACACACCTTGCCACCCACAACTTTGTCTGGGGACAGGTCCTTGGATAATATTCTTAATAAACTGCTTTGCCTTGGGGAAGAAGACAAACACTACACCTAGTATATGAGGATAATATCTCACCAGGGGTATCCAAGATACTGAAAGGCTGCTGTAATTAGCCCACAGGGAGAAAAGTAGAAGGCACCACACCCGATATTATTCACTGATTGACTGCTGGGGGCAAAAAAGAAAGCACTATAATTCTTAATATTGTCAATAATATAATCTCCAGGAGACCAGGAGGATAACAATGCCGGGCTTGAATACCAAACCAAACTGAAGGCCAGTATGTTACAGCACAACATGTTAAAAAAACAAGCACAGACTTCAACATTTTCTCCGACCGGATGTAAAGGAAAAAAGAAAACAGAGACTGGGCTACATACAACATATCCACACAGAAAAGTATTACCAGAAAACCGAGCATTATGACAACCAATATGTTAGTTGTAAATACTTCAATCAATACTATTGTTATCTCAACCCTCGAGCGCCACAACCCTTTTGGAGCCCAACCCTCGTTAGGCACCAAAAAGGACTGTGGTGGTTTTACTTAGGTGGGCAGCCGAGCTCCACCACAACCGCTCTCTCACTCCCCCTCTCCTCAAAGAGGAAGGGGGAGAAAATACAACACAGAGAGCTCGAGGTTTGAGATAAGAAAGGTATAATTAAAGGGAAAGGGAATGGGGAGAAAAAGAAACAAAAGAAACAATAAGTCCGCATGGAAGCACCGAGAGAGAAAAAAATTATTCTCTACTTCCCATCAGCGAGCGGTGTTCGGCCATGTCCTGGGAAGCAGAGCCTCAAACGCGTAGTGGATGTTCAGGAGGAACAGCCCCCTCCCCCACGAGAGACCCCCTTTTATTGCTGAGTGTGACATAGGGTGTTACAGAATATCCCTTTAGTTGGATTAGGTCAGCTGGCCCGACAACGTCCCCTCCCCATAACTTGCCCACCCCTAGCCTGCTGGCTCTTGGGAGCTTGGAAGGAGTCCTGATGCTGTGCCAGCACTACGCAGACACAACACTGGAGTGATATCAGTGCTGTTCCAGCTACGAGTGCAGAGTACAGCACTGTGCGGGCTGCTGCAGGGAAAAGGTGACTCCAGCTCAGACAGCCCCAACACACGGGGTCCGCGTCCGACCTCGGGAGGCTCGGGGACTGTGGTCCCGGGGCCCGCGTGACCGGCCTCCGTCGGCACGGGTGCCGGCTGTCCCATGTCCCGTGGGTCCGAACTCGGGCTGCGTGGGATCCGGCCATCACGCTTCCCAGGGCTCCGGTCTTTGGCGACGCATGTGCCAAGCGCACCGGGTTCCCGGTCCGACCTCGGGCGGCGCGGGGCTGGCTGATCCTATAATCTGGGCTCCGGTCTTTGCGATGCGTGTGCTGAATGCACCGGAGACCGTGTGTGACTTCGTGCGGTTCGGGGACGGCGATGCCGAGGCCCGTGTGTCCGGCCTCCGGCGGCGCGGGTGCCGGCTGTCCCGTGGGTCCGAAGTCGGGCGACGAACCGTGACCCGGACGATGAACCGTGAGCTTCACTGCCGAGCCGTGAAGCGGGAGGCTGCTGCCCACCGGCTCGGGCTCTGGCCGTCCCGGAATCCAGCAGGTTCGGTCTCTTGCGGAGCTGCGGCAGGCCGTCCTGCCCTCCCGGGTAGCTCCTGCCGGAGGCGCGGGATGCGACCGTCCCGAGGTCGTAGGCTGCGGTCCTGGGCGACGCGTGTGCTAGCCGCAGCGGGGTCCGGGTCCGACTTGGGAAGGGTAGGGGTAAAGCACAAGGAAGTAAAAAGAGAGCAGCAGCAGCTATGGTGTATTTTTTTTTTTTTTTTGTGTGTGTGTGATTTTTCTTTTTCTTTTTTAATCAGTTTTAGCTCAAAAGCATGCATAGTGCAGACAAGAGAACTAGGGTGTTTCTAGAAGCAAAAATCCCCATGCTTTTGCTGCAGCTTTCAATATTAAAAGACATTATGACCAAGCAAGTAATTGGAACTCTTCCAACTGGAATTAGCTCAAACTTTTATTTACGTATAAAGAAAGAACTAGGAGTAGAACATCTGCTCCATCTTTTCCTCTTTCACCTTGCCATAGGCAGCTCTGGCTGTGACGTCCCAGATTGCATACTGCGTTTCAGCTTTAACAAATGAAAACCTTTACCCTAATCCTTCTCGTTGGTCATCATGGTGGAAAAGTGTAAATTGCGGGTTTTGGAGAACATCAGGTAGGTTTATGACGACTTCTGGGGCAGATTCATGGTTTTTAGGGTTTTCTTCTGTTGTTTTTCTACTGAACCAGTTGTTTTTTGTGGTGTTTTTGATGTGTTTTGGGGTTTCCGTTGCGTTTCGTTGATTTCCTAATGTGTTTTAAGTTTGTTGGGAGTGGACTTTGGGATTTGGAGAACATCAGGTAGGTTTAGTGTGTTTTTGGGGTGGATCTATGTTTTTTGGGGTTTTCTTTCTTTTTTAGGGGTTATCCTGTTCTTGTTTGGGTTGTTTTCGACTTGTTTTGGGGTCTCCGTTGGGTTTTAGTTGGATTCTCGTTGGTCGTTAAGGTAAATGGGAGTGGATTGTGGGTTTTGAAGAAGATCAGGTGAGTTTAGGGTGGTTTTGCGGGGAAATTCATAGTGTTTGGTGTTTTTTCTTCTGATCCAGTTCTTTTTTGGGGTGTTTTTGAGGTGTTTTTGGGGTTTCCGTTGGGTTTCGTTGAGTTCCTAATGGGTTTTATGGTGGTTGGGAGTGGACATTTGGATTTGGAGAACATCAGGTACGTTTAGAGTGGTTTTGGGATTGGATCCATGCTTTTTGGGGTTTTCTTTCGTTTTTGGGGGTGATCCTGTTCTTGTTTGGGGTGTTTTGGACGTGTTATGGGGTCTCCGTTGGGTTTCATTGGGTTTCTCGTGGTCATCATGGTGGAAAAGTGTAAATTGTGGGTTTTGGAGAACATCAGGTAGATTTAGGGTGTTTTTTGGGGTGGATCTATGTTTTTGGGGGATTTTCTTCCAGTTTTGGGGGTGATTCCGTTCTTGTTTGGGGTGTTTTTGACGTGTTTTGTGGTCTCTGTTTTGTTTCGTTGTGTTTTCCTTGTTCATTTTGGTGGAAAAGGCTGAATAGTGGGTTTTGGAGAACATCAGGTAGGTTTAGGGTGGTTTTGGGATTTGATCCGTGCTTTTTGGGGATTTTGTTCCAGTTTTGGGGGTGATTCCGTTCTTGTTTGTGGTGTTTTTGATGTGTTTTGGGTTCTCCGTTGGGTTTCGTTGGGTTTTCCGTTGGCATCATGGTGGAAAAGGGTAAATTGTGGGTTTTGGAGAACATCAGGTAGGTTTAGGGGGACTTTTGGGGTGGATTCATGGTATTTGTTTTTTTTTTTTTCTGTTTTTCTGGGGTGATCCCGTTCTTTTTGGGTGTGTTTTTGATGTGTTTTGGGGTCTCCGTTGGGTTTTGTTGGGTTCTTGTTGGTCATCATGTTGGAAAAGTGTAAATTGTGGGTTTTGGAGAATATCAGGTGAGTTTAAGTTTTTCTGGGTGGTGAATCTATGGTTTTGGTTGAATTCTTCTGTTTTTTTTTTTTTTTTTTTTTTTTAGCGTTTTCTTCTGTTTTTGGGGTGGTCCCATTCTTTTTTGGGGTGTTTTTGACATATTTTGGGGTCTCCGTTGGTTTTTGTTGGGTTCTTGTTGTTCATCATGGTGGAAAAGGGTAAATTGTGGGTATTGGAGAACATCAGGTAGGTTTAGGGGGACTATTGGGGTGGATCAACGGCTTTTAGGGTTTTCTTTCGGTTTTGGGGGTGATCCCGCTTTTTTTTGTGGTGTTTTTGACGTGTTTTGGGGTTTCCGTTGCGTTTCGTTGATTTCCTAATGTGTTTTAAGTTTGTTGGGAGTGGACTTTGGGATTTGGAGAACATCAGGTAGGTTTAGTGTGTTTTTGGGGTGGATCTATGTTTTTTGGGGTTTTCTTTCTTTTTTAGGGGTTATCCTGTTCTTGTTTGGGGTGTTTTCGACTTGTTTTGGGGTCTCCGTTGGGTTTTAGTTGGATTCTCGTTGGTCGTTAGGGTAAATGGGAGTGGATTGTGGGTTTTGAAGAAGATCAGGTGAGTTTAGGGTGGTTTTGCGGGGAAATTCATAGTGTTTGGTGTTTTTTCTTCTGATCCAGTTCTTTTCTGGGGTGTTTTTGAGGTGTTTTTGGGGTTTCCGTTGGGTTTCGTTGAGTTCCTAATGGGTTTTATGGTGGTTGGGAGTGGACATTTGGATTTGGAGAACATCAGGTACGTTTAGAGTGGTTTTGGGATTGGATCCGTGCTTTTTGGGGTTTTCTTTCGTTTTTGGGGGTGATCCTGTTCTTGTTTGGGGTGTTTTGGACGTGTTTTGGGTTCTCCGTTGGGTTTCGTTGTGTTTTCCGTGGTCATCATGGTGGAAAAGTGTAAATTGTGGGTTTTGGAGAACATCAGGTAGGTTTAGGGTGTTTTTTGGGGTGGATCTATGTTTTTGGGGGATTTTCTTCCAGTTTTGGGGGTGATTCCGTTCTTGTTTGGGGTGTTTTTGACGTGTTTTGTGGTCTCTGTTTTGTTTCGTTGTGTTTTCCTTGTTCATTTTGGTGGAAAAGGCTGAATAGTGGGTTTTGGAGAACATCAGGTAGGTTTAGGGTGGTTTTGGGATTTGATCCGTGCTTTTTGGGGATTTTGTTCCAGTTTTGGGGGTGATTCCGTTCTTGTTTGTGGTGTTTTTGATGTGTTTTGGGTTCTCCGTTGGGTTTCGTTGTGTTTTCCGTGGTCATCATGGTGGAAAAGTGTAAATTGTGGGTTTTGGAGAACATCAGGTAGGTTTAGGGTGTTTTTTGGGGTGGATCTATGTTTTTGGGGGATTTTCTTCCAGTTTTGGGGGTGATTCAGTTCTTGTTTGGGGTGTTTTTGACGTGTTTTGTGGTCTCTGTTTTGTTTCGTTGTGTTTTCCTTGTTCATTTTGGTGGAAAAGGCTGAATAGTGGGTTTTGGAGAACATCAGGTAGGTTTAGGGTGGTTTTGGGATTTGATCCGTGCTTTTTGGGGATTTTGTTCCAGTTTTGGGGGTGATTCCGTTCTTGTTTGTGGTGTTTTTGATGTGTTTTGGGTTCTCCGTTGGGTTTCGTTGGGTTTTCCGTTGGCATCATGGTGGAAAAGGGTAAATTGTGGGTTTTGGAGAACATCAGGTAGGTTTAGGGGGACTTTTGGGGTGGATTCATGGTATTTGTTTTTTTTTTTTCTGTTTTTCTGGGGTGATCCCGTTCTTTTTTGGTGTGTTTTTGATGTGTTTTGGGGTCTCCGTTGGGTTTTGTTGGGTTCTTGTTGGTCATCATGTTGGAAAAGTGTAAATTGTGGGTTTTGGAGAATATCAGGTGAGTTTAAGTTTTTCTGGGTGGTGAATCTATGGTTTTGGTTGAATTCTTCCTTTTTTTTAGCGTTTTCTTCTGTTTTTGGGGTGGTCCCATTCTTTTTTGGGGTGTTTTTGACATATTTTGGGGTCTCCGTTGGTTTTTGTTGGGTTCTTGTTGTTCATCATGGTGGAAAAGGGTAAATTGTGGGTATTGGAGAACATCAGGTAGGTTTAGGGGGACTTTTGGGGTGGATCAACGGCTTTTAGGGTTTTCTTTCGGTTTTGGGGGTGATCCCGCTTTTTTTTGTGGTGTTTTTGACGTGTTTTGGGGTTTCCGTTGCGTTTCGTTGATTTCCTAATGTGTTTTAAGTTTGTTGGGAGTGGACTTTGGGATTTGGAGAACATCAGGTAGGTTTAGTGTGTTTTTGGGGTGGATCTATGGTTTTTGGGGTTTTCTTTCTTTTTTAGGGGTTATCCTGTTCTTGTTTGGGGTGTTTTCGACTTGTTTTGGGGTCTCCGTTGGGTTTTAGTTGGATTCTCGTTGGTCGTTAGGGTAAATGGGAGTGGATTGTGGGTTTTGAAGAAGATCAGGTGAGTTTAGGGTGGTTTTGCGGGGAAATTCATAGTGTTTGGTGTTTTTTCTTCTGATCCAGTTCTTTTTTGGGGTGTTTTTGAGGTGTTTTTGGGGTTTCCGTTGGGTTTCGTTGAGTTCCTAATGGGTTTTATGGTGGTTGGGAGTGGACATTTGGATTTGGAGAACATCAGGTACGTTTAGAGTGGTTTTGGGATTGGATCCGTGCTTTTTGGGGTTTTCTTTCGTTTTTGGGGGTGATCCTGTTCTTGTTTGGGGTGTTTTGGACGTGTTATGGGGTCTCCGTTGGGTTTCATTGGGTTTCTCGTGGTCATCATGGTGGAAAAGTGTAAATTGTGGGTTTTGGAGAACATCAGGTAGATTTAGGGTGTTTTTTGGGGTGGATCTATGTTTTTGGGGGATTTTCTTCCAGTTTTGGGGGTGATTCCGTTCTTGTTTGGGGTGTTTTTGACGTGTTTTGTGGTCTCTGTTTTGTTTCGTTGTGTTTTCCTTGTTCATTTTGGTGGAAAAGGCTGAATAGTGGGTTTTGGAGAACATCAGGTAGGTTTAGGGTGGTTTTGGGATTTGATCCGTGCTTTTTGGGGATTTTGTTCCAGTTTTGGGGGTGATTCCGTTCTTGTTTGTGGTGTTTTTGATGTGTTTTGGGTTCTCCGTTGGGTTTCGTTGGGTTTTCCGTTGGCATCATGGTGGAAAAGGGTAAATTGTGGGTTTTGGAGAACATCAGGTAGGTTTAGGGGGACTTTTGGGGTGGATTCATGGTATTTGTTTTTTTTTTTTTCTGTTTTTCTGGGGTGATCCCGTTCTTTTTTGGTGTGTTTTTGATGTGTTTTGGGGTCTCCGTTGGGTTTTGTTGGGTTCTTGTTGGTCATCATGTTGGAAAAGTGTAAATTGTGGGTTTTGGAGAATATCAGGTGAGTTTAAGTTTTTCTGGGTGGTGAATCTATGGTTTTGGTTGAATTCTTCTGTTTTTTTTTTTTTTTTTTTTTTTAGCGTTTTCTTCTGTTTTTGGGGTGGTCCCATTCTTTTTTGGGGTGTTTTTGACATATTTTGGGGTCTCCGTTGGTTTTTGTTGGGTTCTTGTTGTTCATCATGGTGGAAAAGGGTAAATTGTGGGTATTGGAGAACATCAGGTAGGTTTTGGGGGACTATTGGGGTGGATCAACGGCTTTTAGGGTTTTCTTTCGGTTTTGGGGGTGATCCCGCTTTTTTTTGTGGTGTTTTTGACGTGTTTTGGGGTTTCCGTTGCGTTTCGTTGATTTCCTAATGTGTTTTAAGTTTGTTGGGAGTGGACTTTGGGATTTGGAGAACATCAGGTAGGTTTAGTGTGTTTTTGGGGTGGATCTATGGTTTTTGGGGTTTTCTTTCTTTTTTAGGGGTTATCCTGTTCTTGTTTGGGGTGTTTTCGACTTGTTTTGGGGTCTCCGTTGGGTTTTAGTTGGATTCTCGTTGGTCGTTAAGGTAAATGGGAGTGGATTGTGGGTTTTGAAGAAGATCAGGTGAGTTTAGGGTGGTTTTTCGGGGAAATTCATAGTGTTTGGTGTTTTTTCTTCTGATCCAGTTCTTTTCTGGGGTGTTTTTGAGGTGTTTTTGGGGTTTCCGTTGGGTTTCGTTGAGTTCCTAATGGGTTTTATGGTGGTTGGGAGTGGACATTTGGATTTGGAGAACATCAGGTACGTTTAGAGTGGTTTTGGGATTGGATCCGTGCTTTTTGGGGTTTTCTTTCGTTTTTGGGGGTGATCCTGTTCTTGTTTGGGGTGTTTTGGACGTGTTATGGGGTCTCTGTTGGGTTTCATTGGGTTTCTCGTGGTCATCATGGTGGAAAAGTGTAAATTGTGGGTTTTGGAGAACATCAGGTAGATTTAGGGTGTTTTTTGGGGTGGATCTATGTTTTTGGGGGATTTTCTTCCAGTTTTGGGGGTGATTCCGTTCTTGTTTGGGGTGTTTTTGACGTGTTTTGTGGTCTCTGTTTTGTTTCGTTGTGTTTTCCTTGTTCATTTTGGTGGAAAAGGCTGAATAGTGGGTTTTGGAGAACATCAGGTAGGTTTAGGGTGGTTTTGGGATTTGATCCGTGCTTTTTGGGGATTTTGTTCCAGTTTTGGGGGTGATTCCGTTCTTGTTTGTGGTGTTTTTGATGTGTTTTGGGTTCTCCGTTGGGTTTCGTTGGGTTTTCCGTTGGCATCATGGTGGAAAAGGGTAAATTGTGGGTTTTGGAGAACATCAGGTAGGTTTAGGGGGACTTTTGGGGTGGATTCATGGTATTTGTTTTTTTTTTTTCTGTTTTTCTGGGGTGATCCCGTTCTTTTTGGGTGTGTTTTTGATGTGTTTTGGGGTCTCCGTTGGGTTTTGTTGCGTTCTTGTTGGTCATCATGTTGGAAAAGTGTAAATTGTGGGTTTTGGAGAATATCAGGTGAGTTTAAGTTTTTCTGGGTGGTGAATCTATGGTTTTGGTTGAATTCTTCTGTTTTTTTTTAGCGTTTTCTTCTGTTTTTGGGGTGGTCCCATTCTTTTTTGGGGTGTTTTTGACATATTTTGGGGTCTCCGTTGGTTTTTGTTGGGTTCTTGTTGTTCATCATGGTGGAAAAGGGTAAATTGTGGGTATTGGAGAACATCAGGTAGGTTTAGGGGGACTATTGGGGTGGATCAACGGCTTTTAGGGTTTTCTTTCGGTTTTGGGGGTGATCCCGCTTTTTTTTGTGGTGTTTTTGACGTGTTTTGGGGTTTCCGTTGCGTTTCGTTGATTTCCTAATGTGTTTTAAGTTTGTTGGGAGTGGACTTTGGGATTTGGAGAACATCAGGTAGGTTTAGTGTGTTTTTGGGGTGGATCTATGGTTTTTGGGGTTTTCTTTCTTTTTTAGGGGTTATCCTGTTCTTGTTTGGGTTGTTTTCGACTTGTTTTGGGGTCTCCGTTGGGTTTTAGTTGGATTCTCGTTGGTCGTTAGGGTAAATGGGAGTGGATTGTGGGTTTTGAAGAAGATCAGGTGAGTTTAGGGTGGTTTTGCGGGGAAATTCATAGTGTTTGGTGTTTTTTCTTCTGATCCAGTTCTTTTCTGGGGTGTTTTTGAGGTGTTTTTGGGGTTTCCGTTGGGTTTCGTTGAGTTCCTAATGGGTTTTATGGTGGTTGGGAGTGGACATTTGGATTTGGAGAACATCAGGTACGTTTAGAGTGGTTTTGGGATTGGATCCGTGCTTTTTGGGGTTTTCTTTCGTTTTTGGGGGTGATCCTGTTCTTGTTTGGGGTGTTTTGGACGTGTTTTGGGTTCTCCGTTGGGTTTCGTTGTGTTTTCCGTGGTCATCATGGTGGAAAAGTGTAAATTGTGGGTTTTGGAGAACATCAGGTAGGTTTAGGGTGTTTTTTGGGGTGGATCTATGTTTTTGGGGGATTTTCTTCCAGTTTTGGGGGTGATTCCGTTCTTGTTTGGGGTGTTTTTGACGTGTTTTGTGGTCTCTGTTTTGTTTCGTTGTGTTTTCCTTGTTCATTTTGGTGGAAAAGGCTGAATAGTGGGTTTTGGAGAACATCAGGTAGGTTTAGGGTGGTTTTGGGATTTGATCCGTGCTTTTTGGGGATTTTGTTCCAGTTTTGGGGGTGATTCCGTTCTTGTTTGTGGTGTTTTTGATGTGTTTTGGGTTCTCCGTTGGGTTTCGTTGGGTTTTCCGTTGGCATCATGGTGGAAAAGGGTAAATTGTGGGTTTTGGAGAACATCAGGTAGGTTTAGGGGGACTTTTGGGGTGGATTCATGGTATTTGTTTTTTTTTTTTCTGTTTTTCTGGGGTGATCCCGTTCTTTTTTGGTGTGTTTTTGATGTGTTTTGGGGTCTCCGTTGGGTTTTGTTGGGTTCTTGTTGGTCATCATGTTGGAAAAGTGTAAATTGTGGGTTTTGGAGAATATCAGGTGAGTTTAAGTTTTTCTGGGTGGTGAATCTATGGTTTTGGTTGAATTCTTCTGTTTTTTTTTTTAGCGTTTTCTTCTGTTTTTGGGGTGGTCCCATTCTTTTTTGGGGTGTTTTTGACATATTTTGGGGTCTCCGTTGGTTTTTGTTGGGTTCTTGTTGTTCATCATGGTGGAAAAGGGTAAATTGTGGGTATTGGAGAACATCAGGTAGGTTTAGGGGGACTATTGGGGTGGATCAACGGCTTTTAGGGTTTTCTTTCGGTTTTGGGGGTGATCCCGCTTTTTTTTGTGGTGTTTTTGACGTGTTTTGGGGTTTCCGTTGCGTTTCGTTGATTTCCTAATGTGTTTTAAGTTTGTTGGGAGTGGACTTTGGGATTTGGAGAACATCAGGTAGGTTTAGTGTGTTTTTGGGGTGGATCTATGTTTTTTGGGGTTTTCTTTCTTTTTTAGGGGTTATCCTGTTCTTGTTTGGGGTGTTTTCGACTTGTTTTGGGGTCTCCGTTGGGTTTTAGTTGGATTCTCGTTGGTCGTTAGGGTAAATGGGAGTGGATTGTGGGTTTTGAAGAAGATCAGGTGAGTTTAGGGTGGTTTTGCGGGGAAATTCATAGTGTTTGGTGTTTTTTCTTCTGATCCAGTTCTTTTCTGGGGTGTTTTTGAGGTGTTTTTGGGGTTTCCGTTGGGTTTCGTTGAGTTCCTAATGGGTTTTATGGTGGTTGGGAGTGGACATTTGGATTTGGAGAACATCAGGTACGTTTAGAGTGGTTTTGGGATTGGATCCGTGCTTTTTGGGGTTTTCTTTCGTTTTTGGGGGTGATCCTGTTCTTGTTTGGGGTGTTTTGGACGTGTTTTGGGTTCTCCGTTGGGTTTCGTTGTGTTTTCCGTGGTCATCATGGTGGAAAAGTGTAAATTGTGGGTTTTGGAGAACATCAGGTAGGTTTAGGGTGTTTTTTGGGGTGGATCTATGTTTTTGGGGGATTTTCTTCCAGTTTTGGGGGTGATTCCGTTCTTGTTTGGGGTGTTTTTGACGTGTTTTGTGGTCTCTGTTTTGTTTCGTTGTGTTTTCCTTGTTCATTTTGGTGGAAAAGGCTGAATAGTGGGTTTTGGAGAACATCAGGTAGGTTTAGGGTGGTTTTGGGATTTGATCCGTGCTTTTTGGGGATTTTGTTCCAGTTTTGGGGGTGATTCCGTTCTTGTTTGTGGTGTTTTTGATGTGTTTTGGGTTCTCCGTTGGGTTTCGTTGGGTTTTCCGTTGGCATCATGGTGGAAAAGGGTAAATTGTGGGTTTTGGAGAACATCAGGTAGGTTTAGGGGGACTTTTGGGGTGGATTCATGGTATTTGTTTTTTTTTTTCTGTTTTTCTGGGGTGATCCCGTTCTTTTTTGGTGTGTTTTTGATGTGTTTTGGGGTCTCCGTTGGGTTTTGTTGGGTTCTTGTTGGTCATCATGTTGGAAAAGTGTAAATTGTGGGTTTTGGAGAATATCAGGTGAGTTTAAGTTTTTCTGGGTGGTGAATCTATGGTTTTGGTTGAATTCTTCTGTTTTTTTTTTAGCGTTTTCTTCTGTTTTTGGGGTGGTCCCATTCTTTTTTGGGGTGTTTTTGACATATTTTGGGGTCTCCGTTGGTTTTTGTTGGGTTCTTGTTGTTCATCATGGTGGAAAAGGGTAAATTGTGGGTATTGGAGAACATCAGGTAGGTTTAGGGGGACTATTGGGGTGGATCAACGGCTTTTAGGGTTTTCTTTCGGTTTTGGGGGTGATCCCGCTTTTTTTTGTGGTGTTTTTGACGCGTTTTGGGGTTTCCGTTGCGTTTCGTTGATTTCCTAATGTGTTTTAAGTTTGTTGGGAGTGGACTTTGGGATTTGGAGAACATCAGGTAGGTTTAGTGTGTTTTTGGGGTGGATCTATGTTTTTTGGGGTTTTCTTTCTTTTTTAGGGGTTATCCTGTTCTTGTTTGGGGTGTTTTCGACTTGTTTTGGGGTCTCCGTTGGGTTTTAGTTGGATTCTCGTTGGTCGTTAAGGTAAATGGGAGTGGATTGTGGGTTTTGAAGAAGATCAGGTGAGTTTAGGGTGGTTTTTCGGGGAAATTCATAGTGTTTGGTGTTTTTTCTTCTGATCCAGTTCTTTTCTGGGGTGTTTTTGAGGTGTTTTTGGGGTTTCCGTTGGGTTTCGTTGAGTTCCTAATGGGTTTTATGGTGGTTGGGAGTGGACATTTGGATTTGGAGAACATCAGGTACGTTTAGAGTGGTTTTGGGATTGGATCCGTGCTTTTTGGGGTTTTCTTTCGTTTTTGGGGGTGATCCTGTTCTTGTTTGGGGTGTTTTGGACGTGTTTTGGGTTCTCCGTTGGGTTTCGTTGTGTTTTCCGTGGTCATCATGGTGGAAAAGTGTAAATTGTGGGTTTTGGAGAACATCAGGTAGGTTTAGGGTGTTTTTTGGGGTGGATCTATGTTTTTGGGGGATTTTCTTCCAGTTTTGGGGGTGATTCCGTTCTTGTTTGGGGTGTTTTTGACGTGTTTTGTGGTCTCTGTTTTGTTTCGTTGTGTTTTCCTTGTTCATTTTGGTGGAAAAGGCTGAATAGTGGGTTTTGGAGAACATCAGGTAGGTTTAGGGTGGTTTTGGGATTTGATCCGTGCTTTTTGGGGATTTTGTTCCAGTTTTGGGGGTGATTCCGTTCTTGTTTGTGGTGTTTTTGATGTGTTTTGGGTTCTCCGTTGGGTTTCGTTGGGTTTTCCGTTGGCATCATGGTGGAAAAGGGTAAATTGTGGGTTTTGGAGAACATCAGGTAGGTTTAGGGGGACTTTTGGGGTGGATTCATGGTATTTGTTTTTTTTTTTTCTGTTTTTCTGGGGTGATCCCGTTCTTTTTTGGTGTGTTTTTGATGTGTTTTGGGGTCTCCGTTGGGTTTTGTTGGGTTCTTGTTGGTCATCATGTTGGAAAAGTGTAAATTGTGGGTTTTGGAGAATATCAGGTGAGTTTAAGTTTTTCTGGGTGGTGAATCTATGGTTTTGGTTGAATTCTTCTGTTTTTTTTTTTAGCGTTTTCTTCTGTTTTTGGGGTGGTCCCATTCTTTTTTGGGGTGTTTTTGACATATTTTGGGGTCTCCGTTGGTTTTTGTTGGGTTCTTGTTGTTCATCATGGTGGAAAAGGGTAAATTGTGGGTATTGGAGAACATCAGGTAGGTTTAGGGGGACTATTGGGGTGGATCAACGGCTTTTAGGGTTTTCTTTCGGTTTTGGGGGTGATCCCGCTTTTTTTTGTGGTGTTTTTGACGTGTTTTGGGGTTTCCGTTGAGTTTCGTTGATTTCCTAATGTGTTTTAAGTTTGTTGGGAGTGGACTTTGGGATTTGGAGAACATCAGGTAGGTTTAGTGTGTTTTTGGGGTGGATCTATGTTTTTTGGGGTTTTCTTTCTTTTTTAGGGGTTATCCTGTTCTTGTTTGGGGTGTTTTCGACTTGTTTTGGGGTCTCCGTTGGGTTTTAGTTGGATTCTCGTTGGTCGTTAGGGTAAATGGGAGTGGATTGTGGGTTTTGAAGAAGATCAGGTGAGTTTAGGGTGGTTTTGCGGGGAAATTCATAGTGTTTGGTGTTTTTTCTTCTGATCCAGTTCTTTTCTGGGGTGTTTTTGAGGTGTTTTTGGGGTTTCCGTTGGGTTTCGTTGAGTTCCTAATGGGTTTTATGGTGGTTGGGAGTGGACATTTGGATTTGGAGAACATCAGGTACGTTTAGAGTGGTTTTGGGATTGGATCCGTGCTTTTTGGGGTTTTCTTTCGTTTTTGGGGGTGATCCTGTTCTTGTTTGGGGTGTTTTGGACGTGTTTTGGGTTCTCCGTTGGGTTTCGTTGTGTTTTCCGTGGTCATCATGGTGGAAAAGTGTAAATTGTGGGTTTTGGAGAACATCAGGTAGGTTTAGGGTGTTTTTTGGGGTGGATCTATGTTTTTGGGGGATTTTCTTCCAGTTTTGGGGGTGATTCCGTTCTTGTTTGGGGTGTTTTTGACGTGTTTTGTGGTCTCTGTTTTGTTTCGTTGTGTTTTCCTTGTTCATTTTGGTGGAAAAGGCTGAATAGTGGGTTTTGGAGAACATCAGGTAGGTTTAGGGTGGTTTTGGGATTTGATCCGTGCTTTTTGGGGATTTTGTTCCAGTTTTGGGGGTGATTCCGTTCTTGTTTGTGGTGTTTTTGATGTGTTTTGGGTTCTCCGTTGGGTTTCGTTGGGTTTTCCGTTGGCATCATGGTGGAAAAGGGTAAATTGTGGGTTTTGGAGAACATCAGGTAGGTTTAGGGGGACTTTTGGGGTGGATTCATGGTATTTGTTTTTTTTTTTCTGTTTTTCTGGGGTGATCCCGTTCTTTTTTGGTGTGTTTTTGATGTGTTTTGGGGTCTCCGTTGGGTTTTGTTGGGTTCTTGTTGGTCATCATGTTGGAAAAGTGTAAATTGTGGGTTTTGGAGAATATCAGGTGAGTTTAAGTTTTTCTGGGTGGTGAATCTATGGTTTTGGTTGAATTCTTCTGTTTTTTTTTTAGCGTTTTCTTCTGTTTTTGGGGTGGTCCCATTCTTTTTTGGGGTGTTTTTGACATATTTTGGGGTCTCCGTTGGTTTTTGTTGGGTTCTTGTTGTTCATCATGGTGGAAAAGGGTAAATTGTGGGTATTGGAGAACATCAGGTAGGTTTAGGGGGACTATTGGGGTGGATCAACGGCTTTTAGGGTTTTCTTTCGGTTTTGGGGGTGATCCCGCTTTTTTTTGTGGTGTTTTTGACGCGTTTTGGGGTTTCCGTTGCGTTTCGTTGATTTCCTAATGTGTTTTAAGTTTGTTGGGAGTGGACTTTGGGATTTGGAGAACATCAGGTAGGTTTAGTGTGTTTTTGGGGTGGATCTATGTTTTTTGGGGTTTTCTTTCTTTTTTAGGGGTTATCCTGTTCTTGTTTGGGGTGTTTTCGACTTGTTTTGGGGTCTCCGTTGGGTTTTAGTTGGATTCTCGTTGGTCGTTAAGGTAAATGGGAGTGGATTGTGGGTTTTGAAGAAGATCAGGTGAGTTTAGGGTGGTTTTTCGGGGAAATTCATAGTGTTTGGTGTTTTTTCTTCTGATCCAGTTCTTTTCTGGGGTGTTTTTGAGGTGTTTTTGGGGTTTCCGTTGGGTTTCGTTGAGTTCCTAATGGGTTTTATGGTGGTTGGGAGTGGACATTTGGATTTGGAGAACATCAGGTACGTTTAGAGTGGTTTTGGGATTGGATCCGTGCTTTTTGGGGTTTTCTTTCGTTTTTGGGGGTGATCCTGTTCTTGTTTGGGGTGTTTTGGACGTGTTTTGGGTTCTCCGTTGGGTTTTGTTGTGTTTTCCGTGGTCATCATGGTGGAAAAGTGTAAATTGTGGGTTTTGGAGAACATCAGGTAGGTTTAGGGTGTTTTTTGGGGTGGATCTATGTTTTTGGGGGATTTTCTTCCAGTTTTGGGGGTGATTCCGTTCTTGTTTGGGGTGTTTTTGACGTGTTTTGTGGTCTCTGTTTTGTTTCGTTGTGTTTTCCTTGTTCATTTTGGTGGAAAAGGCTGAATAGTGGGTTTTGGAGAACATCAGGTAGGTTTAGGGTGGTTTTGGGATTTGATCCGTGCTTTTTGGGGATTTTGTTCCAGTTTTGGGGGTGATTCCGTTCTTGTTTGTGGTGTTTTTGATGTGTTTTGGGTTCTCCGTTGGGTTTCGTTGTGTTTTCCGTGGTCATCATGGTGGAAAAGTGTAAATTGTGGGTTTTGGAGAACATCAGGTAGGTTTAGGGTGTTTTTTGGGGTGGATCTATGTTTTTGGGGGATTTTCTTCCAGTTTTGGGGGTGATTCAGTTCTTGTTTGGGGTGTTTTTGACGTGTTTTGTGGTCTCTGTTTTGTTTCGTTGTGTTTTCCTTGTTCATTTTGGTGGAAAAGGCTGAATAGTGGGTTTTGGAGAACATCAGGTAGGTTTAGGGTGGTTTTGGGATTTGATCCGTGCTTTTTGGGGATTTTGTTCCAGTTTTGGGGGTGATTCCGTTCTTGTTTGTGGTGTTTTTGATGTGTTTTGGGTTCTCCGTTGGGTTTCGTTGGGTTTTCCGTTGGCATCATGGTGGAAAAGGGTAAATTGTGGGTTTTGGAGAACATCAGGTAGGTTTAGGGGGACTTTTGGGGTGGATTCATGGTATTTGTTTTTTTTTTTCTGTTTTTCTGGGGTGATCCCGTTCTTTTTTGTTGTGTTTTTGATGTGTTTTGGGGTCTCCGTTGGGTTTTGTTGGGTTCTTGTTGGTCATCATGTTGGAAAAGTGTAAATTGTGGGTTTTGGAGAATATCAGGTGAGTTTAAGTTTTTCTGGGTGGTGAATCTATGGTTTTGGTTGAATTCTTCTTTTTTTTTAGCGTTTTCTTCTGTTTTTGGGGTGGTCCCATTCTTTTTTGGGGTGTTTTTGACATATTTTGGGGTCTCCGTTGGTTTTTGTTGGGTTCTTGTTGTTCATCATGGTGGAAAAGGGTAAATTGTGGGTATTGGAGAACATCAGGTAGGTTTAGGAGGACTATTGGGGTGGATCAACGGCTTTTAGGGTTTTCTTTCGGTTTTGGGGGTGATCTCGCTTTTTTTTGTGGTGTTTTTGACGTGTTTTGGGGTTTCCGTTGCGTTTCGTTAATTTCCTAATGTGTTTTAAGTTTGTTGGGAGTGGACTTTGGGATTTGGAGAACATCAGGTAGGTTTAGTGTGTTTTTGGGGTGGATCTATGTTTTTTGGGGTTTTCTTTCTTTTTTAGGGGTTATCCTGTTCTTGTTTGGGGTGTTTTCGACTTGTTTTGGGGTCTCCGTTGGGTTTTAGTTGGATTCTCGTTGGTCGTTAGGGTAAATGGGAGTGGATTGTGGGTTTTGAAGAAGATCAGGTGAGTTTAGGGTGGTTTTTCGGGGAAATTCATAGTGTTTGGTGTTTTTTCTTCTGATCCAGTTCTTTTTTGGGGTGTTTTTGAGGTGTTTTTGGGGTTTCCGTTGGGTTTCGTTGAGTTCCTAATGGGTTTTATGGTGGTTGGGAGTGGACATTTGGATTTGGAGAACATCAGGTACGTTTAGAGTGGTTTTGGGATTGGATCCATGCTTTTTGGGGTTTTCTTTCGTTTTTGGGGGTGATCCTGTTCTTGTTTGGGGTGTTTTGGACGTGTTATGGGGTCTCCGTTGGGTTTCATTGGGTTTCTCGTGGTCATCATGGTGGAAAAGTGTAAATTGTGGGTTTTGGAGAACATCAGGTAGATTTAGGGTGTTTTTTGGGGTGGATCTATGTTTTTGGGGGATTTTCTTCCAGTTTTGGGGGTGATTCCGTTCTTGTTTGGGGTGTTTTTGACGTGTTTTGTGGTCTCTGTTTTGTTTCGTTGTGTTTTCCTTGTTCATTTTGGTGGAAAAGGCTGAATAGTGGGTTTTGGAGAACATCAGGTAGGTTTAGGGTGGTTTTGGGATTTGATCCGTGCTTTTTGGGGATTTTGTTCCAGTTTTGGGGGTGATTCCGTTCTTGTTTGTGGTGTTTTTGATGTGTTTTGGGTTCTCCGTTGGGTTTCGTTGGGTTTTCCGTTGGCATCATGGTGGAAAAGGGTAAATTGTGGGTTTTGGAGAACATCAGGTAGGTTTAGGGGGACTTTTGGGGTGGATTCATGGTATTTGTTTTTTTTTTTTTTCTGTTTTTCTGGGTTGATCCCGTTCTTTTTTTGGTGTGTTTTTGATGTGTTTTGGGGTCTCCGTTGGGTTTTGTTGGGTTCTTGTTGGTCATCATGTTGGAAAAGTGTAAATTGTGGGTTTTGGAGAATATCAGGTGAGTTTAAGTTTTTCTGGGTGGTGAATCTATGGTTTTGGTTGAATTCTTCTGTTTTTTTTTAGCGTTTTCTTCTGTTTTTGGGGTGGTCCCATTCTTTTTTGGGGTGTTTTTGACATATTTTGAGGTCTCCGTTGGTTTTTGTTGGGTTCTTGTTGTTCATCATGGTGGAAAAGGGTAAATTGTGGGTATTGGAGAACATCAGGTAGGTTTAGGGGGACTATTGGGGTGGATCAACGGCTTTTAGGGTTTTCTTTCGGTTTTGGGGGTGATCCCGCTTTTTTTTGTGGTGTTTTTGACGTGTTTTGGGGTTTCCGTTGCGTTTCGTTGATTTCCTAATGTGTTTTAAGTTTGTTGGGAGTGGACTTTGGGATTTGGAGAACATCAGGTAGGTTTAGTGTGTTTTTGGGGTGGATCTATGTTTTTTGGGGTTTTCTTTCTTTTTTAGGGGTTATCCTGTTCTTGTTTAG
Source organism: Aythya ferina (assembly GCF_964211825.1). Lineage (NCBI taxonomy): Eukaryota > Metazoa > Chordata > Aves > Anseriformes > Anatidae > Aythya > Aythya ferina. The sequence goes on from NW_028181444.1 coordinate 87,988, forward strand.
GGTGTTTTCGACTTGTTTTGGGGTCTCCGTTGGGTTTTAGTTGGATTCTCGTTGGTCGTTAAGGTAAATGGGAGTGGATTGTGGGTTTTGAAGAAGATCAGGTGAGTTTAGGGTGGTTTTTCGGGGAAATTCATAGTGTTTGGTGTTTTTTCTTCTGATCCAGTTCTTTTCTGGGGTGTTTTTGAGGTGTTTTTGGGGTTTCCGTTGGGTTTCGTTGAGTTCCTAATGGGTTTTATGGTGGTTGGGAGTGGACATTTGGATTTGGAGAACATCAGGTACGTTTAGAGTGGTTTTGGGATTGGATCCGTGCTTTTGGGGGTTTTCTTTCGTTTTTGGGGGTGATCCTGTTCTTGTTTGGGGTGTTTTGGACGTGTTATGGGGTCTCTGTTGGGTTTCATTGGGTTTCTCGTGGTCATCATGGTGGAAAAGTGTAAATTGTGGGTTTTGGAGAACATCAGGTAGATTTAGGGTGTTTTTTGGGGTGGATCTATGTTTTTGGGGGATTTTCTTCCAGTTTTGGGGGTGATTCCGTTCTTGTTTGGGGTGTTTTTGACGTGTTTTGTGGTCTCTGTTTTGTTTCGTTGTGTTTTCCTTGTTCATTTTGGTGGAAAAGGCTGAATAGTGGGTTTTGGAGAACATCAGGTAGGTTTAGGGTGGTTTTGGGATTTGATCCGTGCTTTTTGGGGATTTTGTTCCAGTTTTGGGGGTGATTCCGTTCTTGTTTGTGGTGTTTTTGATGTGTTTTGGGTTCTCCGTTGGGTTTCGTTGGGTTTTCCGTTGGCATCATGGTGGAAAAGGGTAAATTGTGGGTTTTGGAGAACATCAGGTAGGTTTAGGGGGACTTTTGGGGTGGATTCATGGTATTTGTTTTTTTTTTTTCTGTTTTTCTGGGTTGATCCCGTTCTTTTTGGGTGTGTTTTTGATGTGTTTTGGGGTCTCCGTTGGGTTTTGTTGGGTTCTTGTTGGTCATCATGTTGGAAAAGTGTAAATTGTGGGTTTTGGAGAATATCAGGTGAGTTTAAGTTTTTCTGGGTGGTGAATCTATGGTTTTGGTTGAATTCTTCTGTTTTTTTTTTTTAGCGTTTTCTTCTGTTTTTGGGGTGGTCCCATTCTTTTTTGGGGTGTTTTTGACATATTTTGGGGTCTCCGTTGGTTTTTGTTGGGTTCTTGTTGTTCATCATGGTGAAAACGTGTAAATTGTGGGTATTGGAGAACATCAGGTAGGTTTAGGGGGACTATTGGGGTGGATCAACGGCTTTTAGGGTTTTCTTTCGGTTTTGGGGGTGATCCTGCTTTTTTTTGTGGTGTTTTTGACGTGTTTTGGGGTTTCCGTTGCGTTTCGTTGATTTCCTAATGTGTTTTAAGTTTGTTGGGAGTGGACTTTGGGATTTGGAGAACATCAGGTAGGTTTAGTGTGTTTTTGGGGTGGATCTATGTTTTTTGGGGTTTTCTTTCTTTTTTAGGGGTTATCCTGTTCTTGTTTGGGGTGTTTTCGACTTGTTTTGGGGTCTCCGTTGGGTTTTAGTTGGATTCTCGTTGGTCGTTAGGGTAAATGGGAGTGGATTGTGGGTTTTGAAGAAGATCAGGTGAGTTTAGGGTGGTTTTGCGGGGAAATTCATAGTGTTTGGTGTTTTTTCTTCTGATCCAGTTCTTTTCTGGGGTGTTTTTGAGGTGTTTTTGGGGTTTCCGTTGGGTTTCGTTGAGTTCCTAATGGGTTTTATGGTGGTTGGGAGTGGACATTTGGATTTGGAGAACATCAGGTACGTTTAGAGTGGTTTTGGGATTGGATCCGTGCTTTTTGGGGTTTTCTTTCGTTTTTGGGGGTGATCCTGTTCTTGTTTGGGGTGTTTTGGACGTGTTATGGGGTCTCTGTTGGGTTTCGTTAGGTTTCTCGTGGTCATCATGGTGGAAAAGTGTAAATTGTGGGTTTTGGAGAACATCAGGTAGATTTAGGGTGTTTTTTGGGGTGGATCTATGTTTTTGGGGGATTTTCTTCCAGTTTTGGGGGTGATTCCGTTCTTGTTTGGGGTGTTTTTGACGTGTTTTGTGGTCTCTGTTTTGTTTTGTTGTGTTTTCCTTGTTCATTTTGGTGGAAAAGGCTGAATAGTGGGTTTTGGAGAACATCAGGTAGGTTTAAGGTGGTTTTGGGATTTGATCCGTGCTTTTTGGGGATTTTGTTCCAGTTTTGGGGGTGATTCCGTTCTTGTTTGTGGTGTTTTTGATGTGTTTTGGGTTCTCCGTTGGGTTTCGTTGGGTTTTCCGTTGGCATCATGGTGGAAAAGGGTAAATTGTGGGTTTTGGAGAACATCAGGTAGGTTTAGGGGGACTTTTGGGGTGGATTCATGGTATTTGTTTTTTTTTTTTTCTGTTTTTCTGGGGTGATCCCGTTCTTTTTGGGTGTGTTTTTGATGTGTTTTGGGGTCTCCGTTGGGTTTTGTTGGGTTCTTGTTGGTCATCATGTTGGAAAAGTGTAAATTGTGGGTTTTGGAGAATATCAGGTGAGTTTAAGTTTTTCTGGGTGGTGAATCTATGGTTTTGGTTGAATTCTTCTGTTTTTTTTTAGCGTTTTCTTCTGTTTTTGGGGTGGTCCCATTCTTGTTTGGGGTGTTTTTGACATATTTTGGGGTCTCCGTTGGTTTTTGTTGGGTTCTTGTTGTTCATCATGGTGGAAAAGGGTAAATTGTGGGTATTGGAGAACATCAGGTAGGTTTAGGGGGACTATTGGGGTGGATCAACGGCTTTTAGGGTTTTCTTTCGGTTTTGGGGGTGATCCCGCTTTTTTTTTGTGGTGTTTTTGACGTGTTTTGGGGTTTCCGTTGCGTTTCGTTGATTTCCTAATGTGTTTTAAGTTTGTTGGGAGTGGACTTTGGGATTTGGAGAACATCAGGTAGGTTTAGTGTGTTTTTGGGGTGGATCTATGGTTTTTGGGGTTTTCTTTCTTTTTTAGGGGTTATCCTGTTCTTGTTTGGGGTGTTTTCGACTTGTTTTGGGGTCTCCGTTGGGTTTTAGTTGGATTCTCGTTGGTCGTTAGGGTAAATGGGAGTGGATTGTGGGTTTTGAAGAAGATCAGGTGAGTTTAGGGTGGTTTTGCGGGGAAATTCATAGTGTTTGGTGTTTTTTCTTCTGATCCAGTTCTTTTTTGGGGTGTTTTTGAGGTGTTTTTGGGGTTTCCGTTGGGTTTCATTGAGTTCCTAATGGGTTTTATGGTGGTTGGGAGTGGACATTTGGATTTGGAGAACATCAGGTACGTTTAGAGTGGTTTTGGGATTGGATCCGTGCTTTTTGGGGTTTTCTTTCGTTTTTGGGGGTGATCCTGTTCTTGTTTGGGGTGTTTTGGACGTGTTATGGGGTCTCTGTTGGGTTTCGTTAGGTTTCTCGTGGTCATCATGGTGGAAAAGTGTAAATTGTGGGTTTTGGAGAACATCAGGTAGATTTAGGGTGTTTTTTGGGGTGGATCTATGTTTTTGGGGGATTTTCTTCCAGTTTTGGGGTGATTCCGTTCTTGTTTGGGGTGTTTTTGACGTGTTTTGTGGTCTCTGTTTTGTTTCGTTGTGTTTTCCTTGTTCATTTTGGTGGAAAAGGCTGAATAGTGGGTTTTGGAGAACATCAGGTAGGTTTAGGGTGGTTTTGGGATTTGATCCGTGCTTTTTGGGGATTTTGTTCCAGTTTTGGGGGTGATTCCGTTCTTGTTTGTGGTGTTTTTGATGTGTTTTGGGTTCTCTGTTGGGTTTCGTTGGGTTTTCCGTTGGCATCATGGTGGAAAAGGGTAAATTGTGGGTTTTGGAGAACATCAGGTAGGTTTAGGGGGACTTTTGGGGTGGATTCATGGTATTTGTTTTTTTTTTTTCTGTTTTTCTGGGGTGATCCCGTTCTTTTTGGGTGTGTTTTTGATGTGTTTTGGGGTCTCCGTTGGTTTTTGTTGGGTTCTTGTTGTTCATCATGGTGAAAACGTGTAAATTGTGGGTATTGGAGAACATCAGGTAGGTTTAGGGGGACTATTGGGGTGGATCAACGGCTTTTAGGGTTTTCTTTCGGTTTTGGGGGTGATCCCGCTTTTTTTGTGGTGTTTTTGACGTGTTTTGGGGTTTCCGTTGCGTTTCGTTGATTTCCTAATGTGTTTTAAGTTTGTTGGGATTGGACTTTGGGATTTGGAGAACATCAGGTAGGTTTAGTGTGTTTTTGGGGTGGATCTATGTTTTTTGGGGTTTTCTTTCTTTTTTAGGGGTTATCCTGTTCTTGTTTAGGGTGTTTTCGACTTGTTTTGGGGTCTCCGTTGGGTTTTAGTTGGATTCTCGTTGGTCGTTAGGGTAAATGGGAGTGGATTGTGGGTTTTGAAGAAGATCAGGTGAGTTTAGGGTGGTTTTTCGGGGAAATTCATAGTGTTTGGTGTTTTTTCTTCTGATCCAGTTCTTTTCTGGGGTGTTTTTGAGGTGTTTTTGGGGTTTCCGTTGGGTTTCGTTGAGTTCCTAATGGGTTTTATGGTGGTTGGGAGTGGACATTTGGATTTGGAGAACATCAGGTACGTTTAGAGTGGTTTTGGGATTGGATCCGTGCTTTTTGGGGTTTTCTTTCGTTTTTGGGGGTGATCCTGTTCTTGTTTGGGGTGTTTTGGACGTGTTATGGGGTCTCTGTTGGGTTTCATTGGGTTTCTCGTGGTCATCATGGTGGAAAAGTGTAAATTGTGGGTTTTGGAGAACATCAGGTAGATTTAGGGTGTTTTTTGGGGTGGATCTATGTTTTTGGGGGATTTTCTTCCAGTTTTGGGGGTGATTCCGTTCTTGTTTGGGGTGTTTTTGGCGTGTTTTGTGGTCTCTGTTTTGTTTCGTTGTGTTTTCCTTGTTCATTTTGGTGGAAAAGGCTGAATAGTGGGTTTTGGAGAACATCAGGTAGGTTTAGGGTGGTTTTGGGATTTGATCCGTGCTTTTTGGGGATTTTGTTCCAGTTTTGGGGGTGATTCCGTTCTTGTTTGTGGTGTTTTTGATGTGTTTTGGGTTCTCCGTTGGGTTTCGTTGGGTTTTCCGTTGGCATCATGGTGGAAAAGTGTAAATTGTGGGTTTTGGAGAACATCAGGTAGGTTTAGGGGGACTTTTGGGGTGGATTCATGGTATTTGTTTTTTTTTTTTCTGTTTTTCTGGGGTGATCCCGTTCTTTTTGGGTGTGTTTTTGATGTGTTTTGGGGTCTCCGTTGGTTTTTGTTGGTTTCTTGTTGTTCATCATGGTGAAAACGTGTAAATTGTGGGTATTGGAGAACATCAGGTAGGTTTAGGGGGACTTTTGGGGTGGATCAACGGCTTTTAGGGTTTTCTTTCGGTTTTGGGGGTGATCCCGCTTTTTTTTGTGGTGTTTTTGACGTGTTTTGGGGTTTCCGTTGCGTTTCGTTGATTTCCTAATGTGTTTTAAGTTTGTTGGGAGTGGACTTTGGGATTTGGAGAACATCAGGTAGGTTTAGTGTGTTTTTGGGGTGGATCTATGTTTTTTGGGGTTTTCTTTCTTTTTTAGGGGTTATCCTGTTCTTGTTTGGGGTGTTTTCGACTTGTTTTGGGGTCTCCGTTGGGTTTTAGTTGGATTCTCGTTGGTCGTTAGGGTAAATGGGAGTGGATTGTGGGTTTTGAAGAAGATCAGGTGAGTTTAGGGTGGTTTTGCGGGGAAATTCATAGTGTTTGGTGTTTTTTCTTCTGATCCAGTTCTTTTCTGGGGTGTTTTTGAGGTGTTTTTGGGGTTTCCGTTGGGTTTCGTTGAGTTCCTAATGGGTTTTATGGTGGTTGGGAGTGGACATTTGGATTTGGAGAACATCAGGTACGTTTAGAGTGGTTTTGGGATTGGATCCGTGCTTTTTGGGGTTTTCTTTCGTTTTTGGGGGTGATCCTGTTCTTGTTTGGGGTGTTTTGGACGTGTTTTGGGTTCTCCGTTGGGTTTCGTTGTGTTTTCCGTGGTCATCATGGTGGAAAAGTGTAAATTGTGGGTTTTGGAGAACATCAGGTAGGTTTAGGGTGTTTTTTGGGGTGGATCTATGTTTTTGGGGGATTTTCTTCCAGTTTTGGGGGTGATTCCGTTCTTGTTTGGGGTGTTTTTGACGTGTTTTGTGGTCTCTGTTTTGTTTCGTTGTGTTTTCCTTGTTCATTTTGGTGGAAAAGGCTGAATAGTGGGTTTTGGAGAACATCAGGTAGGTTTAGGGTGGTTTTGGGATTTGATCCGTGCTTTTTGGGGATTTTGTTCCAGTTTTGGGGGTGATTCCGTTCTTGTTTGTAGTGTTTTTGATGTGTTTTGGGTTCTCCGTTGGGTTTCGTTGGGTTTTCCGTTGGCATCATGGTGGAAAAGGGTAAATTGTGGGTTTTGGAGAACATCAGGTAGGTTTAGGGGGACTTTTGGGGTGGATTCATGGTATTTGTTTTTTTTTTTTTTCTGTTTTTCTGGGTTGATCCCGTTCTTTTTTGGTGTGTTTTTGATGTGTTTTGGGGTCTCCGTTGGGTTTTGTTGGGTTCTTGTTGGTCATCATGTTGGAAAAGTGTAAATTGTGGGTTTTGGAGAATATCAGGTGAGTTTAAGTTTTTCTGGGTGGTGAATCTATGGTTTTGGTTGAATTCTTCTGTTTTTTTTTTAGCGTTTTCTTCTGTTTTTGGGGTGGTCCCATTCTTGTTTGGGGTGTTTTTGACATATTTTGGGGTCTCCGTTGGTTTTTGTTGGGTTCTTGTTGTTCATCATGGTGGAAAAGGGTAAATTGTGGGTATTGGAGAACATCAGGTAGGTTTAGGGGGACTATTGGGGTGGATCAACGGCTTTTAGGGTTTTCTTTCGGTTTTGGGGGTGATCCCGCTTTTTTTTGTGGTGTTTTTGACGCGTTTTGGGGTTTCCGTTGCGTTTCGTTGATTTCCTAATGTGTTTTAAGTTTGTTGGGAGTGGACTTTGGGATTTGGAGAACATCAGGTAGGTTTAGTGTGTTTTTGGGGTGGATCTATGTTTTTTGGGGTTTTCTTTCTTTTTTAGGGGTTATCCTGTTCTTGTTTGGGGTGTTTTCGACTTGTTTTGGGGTCTCCGTTGGGTTTTAGTTGGATTCTCGTTGGTCGTTAAGGTAAATGGGAGTGGATTGTGGGTTTTGAAGAAGATCAGGTGAGTTTAGGGTGGTTTTTCGGGGAAATTCATAGTGTTTGGTGTTTTTTCTTCTGATCCAGTTCTTTTCTGGGGTGTTTTTGAGGTGTTTTTGGGGTTTCCGTTGGGTTTCGTTGAGTTCCTAATGGGTTTTATGGTGGTTGGGAGTGGACATTTGGATTTGGAGAACATCAGGTACGTTTAGAGTGGTTTTGGGATTGGATCCGTGCTTTTTGGGGTTTTCTTTCGTTTTTGGGGGTGATCCTGTTCTTGTTTGGGGTGTTTTGGACGTGTTTTGGGTTCTCCGTTGGGTTTCGTTGTGTTTTCCGTGGTCATCATGGTGGAAAAGTGTAAATTGTGGGTTTTGGAGAACATCAGGTAGGTTTAGGGTGTTTTTTGGGGTGGATCTATGTTTTTGGGGGATTTTCTTCCAGTTTTGGGGGTGATTCCGTTCTTGTTTGGGGTGTTTTTGACGTGTTTTGTGGTCTCTGTTTTGTTTCGTTGTGTTTTCCTTGTTCATTTTGGTGGAAAAGGCTGAATAGTGGGTTTTGGAGAACATCAGGTAGGTTTAGGGTGGTTTTGGGATTTGATCCGTGCTTTTTGGGGATTTTGTTCCAGTTTTGGGGGTGATTCCGTTCTTGTTTGTGGTGTTTTTGATGTGTTTTGGGTTCTCCGTTGGGTTTCGTTGTGTTTTCCGTGGTCATCATGGTGGAAAAGTGTAAATTGTGGGTTTTGGAGAACATCAGGTAGGTTTAGGGTGTTTTTTGGGGTGGATCTATGTTTTTGGGGGATTTTCTTCCAGTTTTGGGGGTGATTCAGTTCTTGTTTGGGGTGTTTTTGACGTGTTTTGTGGTCTCTGTTTTGTTTCGTTGTGTTTTCCTTGTTCATTTTGGTGGAAAAGGCTGAATAGTGGGTTTTGGAGAACATCAGGTAGGTTTAGGGTGGTTTTGGGATTTGATCCGTGCTTTTTGGGGATTTTGTTCCAGTTTTGGGGGTGATTCCGTTCTTGTTTGTGGTGTTTTTGATGTGTTTTGGGTTCTCCGTTGGGTTTCGTTGGGTTTTCCGTTGGCATCATGGTGGAAAAGGGTAAATTGTGGGTTTTGGAGAACATCAGGTAGGTTTAGGGGGACTTTTGGGGTGGATTCATGGTATTTGTTTTTTTTTTTTTCTGTTTTTCTGGGGTGATCCCGTTCTTTTTTGGTGTGTTTTTGATGTGTTTTGGGGTCTCCGTTGGGTTTTGTTGGGTTCTTGTTGGTCATCATGTTGGAAAAGTGTAAATTGTGGGTTTTGGAGAATATCAGGTGAGTTTAAGTTTTTCTGGGTGGTGAATCTATGGTTTTGGTTGAATTCTTCTTTTTTTTTAGCGTTTTCTTCTGTTTTTGGGGTGGTCCCATTCTTTTTTGGGGTGTTTTTGACATATTTTGGGGTCTCCGTTGGTTTTTGTTGGGTTCTTGTTGTTCATCATGGTGGAAAAGGGTAAATTGTGGGTATTGGAGAACATCAGGTAGGTTTAGGGGGACTATTGGGGTGGATCAACGGCTTTTAGGGTTTTCTTTCGGTTTTGGGGGTGATCCCGCTTTTTTTTGTGGTGTTTTTGACGTGTTTTGGGGTTTCCGTTGCGTTTCGTTAATTTCCTAATGTGTTTTAAGTTTGTTGGGAGTGGACTTTGGGATTTGGAGAACATCAGGTAGGTTTAGTGTGTTTTTGGGGTGGATCTATGTTTTTTGGGGTTTTCTTTCTTTTTTAGGGGTTATCCTGTTCTTGTTTGTGGTGTTTTCGACTTGTTTTGGGGTCTCCGTTGGGTTTTAGTTGGATTCTCGTTGGTCGTTAGGGTAAATGGGAGTGGATTGTGGGTTTTGAAGAAGATCAGGTGAGTTTAGGGTGGTTTTTCGGGGAAATTCATAGTGTTTGGTGTTTTTTCTTCTGATCCAGTTCTTTTTTGGGGTGTTTTTGAGGTGTTTTTGGGGTTTCCGTTGGGTTTCGTTGAGTTCCTAATGGGTTTTATGGTGGTTGGGAGTGGACATTTGGATTTGGAGAACATCAGGTACGTTTAGAGTGGTTTTGGGATTGGATCCATGCTTTTTGGGGTTTTCTTTCGTTTTTGGGGGTGATCCTGTTCTTGTTTGGGGTGTTTTGGACGTGTTATGGGGTCTCCGTTGGGTTTCATTGGGTTTCTCGTGGTCATCATGGTGGAAAAGTGTAAATTGTGGGTTTTGGAGAACATCAGGTAGATTTAGGGTGTTTTTTGGGGTGGATCTATGTTTTTGGGGGATTTTCTTCCAGTTTTGGGGGTGATTCCGTTCTTGTTTGGGGTGTTTTTGACGTGTTTTGTGGTCTCTGTTTTGTTTCGTTGTGTTTTCCTTGTTCATTTTGGTGGAAAAGGCTGAATAGTGGGTTTTGGAGAACATCAGGTAGGTTTAGGGTGGTTTTGGGATTTGATCCGTGCTTTTTGGGGATTTTGTTCCAGTTTTGGGGGTGATTCCGTTCTTGTTTGTGGTGTTTTTGATGTGTTTTGGGTTCTCCGTTGGGCTTCGTTGGGTTTTCCGTTGGCATCATGGTGGAAAAGGGTAAATTGTGGGTTTTGGAGAACATCAGGTAGGTTTAGGGGGACTTTTGGGGTGGATTCATGGTATTTGTTTTTTTTTTTTCTGTTTTTCTGGGGTGATCCCGTTCTTTTTGGGTGTGTTTTTGATGTGTTTTGGGGTCTCCGTTGGTTTTTGTTGGTTTCTTGTTGTTCATCATGGTGAAAACGTGTAAATTGTGGGTATTGGAGAACATCAGGTAGGTTTAGGGGGACTTTTGGGGTGGATCAACGGCTTTTAGGGTTTTCTTTCGGTTTTGGGGGTGATCCCGCTTTTTTTTGTGGTGTTTTTGACGTGTTTTGGGGTTTCCGTTGCGTTTCGTTGATTTCCTAATGTGTTTTAAGTTTGTTGGGAGTGGACTTTGGGATTTGGAGAACATCAGGTAGGTTTAGTGTGTTTTTGGGGTGGATCTATGTTTTTTGGGGTTTTCTTTCTTTTTTAGGGGTTATCCTGTTCTTGTTTGGGGTGTTTTCGACTTGTTTTGGGGTCTCCGTTGGGTTTTAGTTGGATTCTCGTTGGTCGTTAGGGTAAATGGGAGTGGATTGTGGGTTTTGAAGAAGATCAGGTGAGTTTAGGGTGGTTTTGCGGGGAAATTCATAGTGTTTGGTGTTTTTTCTTCTGATCCAGTTCTTTTCTGGGGTGTTTTTGAGGTGTTTTTGGGGTTTCCGTTGGGTTTCGTTGAGTTCCTAATGGGTTTTATGGTGGTTGGGAGTGGACATTTGGATTTGGAGAACATCAGGTACGTTTAGAGTGGTTTTGGGATTGGATCCGTGCTTTTTGGGGTTTTCTTTCGTTTTTGGGGGTGATCCTGTTCTTGTTTGGGGTGTTTTGGACGTGTTTTGGGTTCTCCGTTGGGTTTCGTTGTGTTTTCCGTGGTCATCATGGTGGAAAAGTGTAAATTGTGGGTTTTGGAGAACATCAGGTAGGTTTAGGGTGTTTTTTGGGGTGGATCTATGTTTTTGGGGGATTTTCTTCCAGTTTTGGGGGTGATTCCGTTCTTGTTTGGGGTGTTTTTGACGTGTTTTGTGGTCTCTGTTTTGTTTCGTTGTGTTTTCCTTGTTCATTTTGGTGGAAAAGGCTGAATAGTGGGTTTTGGAGAACATCAGGTAGGTTTAGGGTGGTTTTGGGATTTGATCCGTGCTTTTTGGGGATTTTGTTCCAGTTTTGGGGGTGATTCCGTTCTTGTTTGTAGTGTTTTTGATGTGTTTTGGGTTCTCCGTTGGGTTTCGTTGGGTTTTCCGTTGGCATCATGGTGGAAAAGGGTAAATTGTGGGTTTTGGAGAACATCAGGTAGGTTTAGGGGGACTTTTGGGGTGGATTCATGGTATTTGTTTTTTTTTTTTTTCTGTTTTTCTGGGTTGATCCCGTTCTTTTTTGGTGTGTTTTTGATGTGTTTTGGGGTCTCCGTTGGGTTTTGTTGGGTTCTTGTTGGTCATCATGTTGGAAAAGTGTAAATTGTGGGTTTTGGAGAATATCAGGTGAGTTTAAGTTTTTCTGGGTGGTGAATCTATGGTTTTGGTTGAATTCTTCTGTTTTTTTTTTAGCGTTTTCTTCTGTTTTTGGGGTGGTCCCATTCTTGTTTGGGGTGTTTTTGACATATTTTGGGGTCTCCGTTGGTTTTTGTTGGGTTCTTGTTGTTCATCATGGTGAAAACGTGTAAATTGTGGGTATTGGAGAACATCAGGTAGGTTTAGGGGGACTTTTGGGGTGGATCAACGGCTTTTAGGGTTTTCTTTCGGTTTTGGGGGTGATCCCGCTTTTTTTTTGTGGTGTTTTTGACGTGTTTTGGGGTTTCCATTGCGTTTCGTTGATTTCCTAATGTGTTTTAAGTTTGTTGGGAGTGGACTTTGGGATTTGGAGAACATCAGGTAGGTTTAGTGTGTTTTTGGGGTGGATCTATGTTTTTTGGGGTTTTCTTTCTTTTTTAGGGGTTATCCTGTTCTTGTTTGGGGTGTTTTCGACTTGTTTTGGGGTCTCCGTTGGGTTTTAGTTGGATTCTCGTTGGTCGTTAGGGTAAATGGGAGTGGATTGTGGGTTTTGAAGAAGATCAGGTGAGTTTAGGGTGGTTTTGCGGGGAAATTCATAGTGTTTGGTGTTTTTTCTTCTGATCCAGTTCTTTTCTGGGGTGTTTTTGAGGTGTTTTTGGGGTTTCCGTTGGGTTTCGTTGAGTTCCTAATGGGTTTTATGGTGGTTGGGAGTGGACATTTGGATTTGGAGAACATCAGGTACGTTTAGAGTGGTTTTGGGATTGGATCCGTGCTTTTTGGGGTTTTCTTTCGTTTTTGGGGGTGATCCTGTTCTTGTTTGGGGTGTTTTGGACGTGTTTTGGGTTCTCCGTTGGGTTTCGTTGTGTTTTCCGTGGTCATCATGGTGGAAAAGTGTAAATTGTGGGTTTTGGAGAACATCAGGTAGGTTTAGGGTGTTTTTTGGGGTGGATCTATGTTTTTGGGGGATTTTCTTCCAGTTTTGGGGGTGATTCCGTTCTTGTTTGGGGTGTTTTTGACGTGTTTTGTGGTCTCTGTTTTGTTTCGTTGTGTTTTCCTTGTTCATTTTGGTGGAAAAGGCTGAATAGTGGGTTTTGGAGAACATCAGGTAGGTTTAGGGTGGTTTTGGGATTTGATCCGTGCTTTTTGGGGATTTTGTTCCAGTTTTGGGGGTGATTCCGTTCTTGTTTGTGGTGTTTTTGATGTGTTTTGGGTTCTCCGTTGGGCTTCGTTGGGTTTTCCGTTGGCATCATGGTGGAAAAGGGTAAATTGTGGGTTTTGGAGAACATCAGGTAGGTTTAGGGGGACTTTTGGGGTGGATTCATGGTATTTGTTTTTTTTTTTTTCTGTTTTTCTGGGGTGATCCCGTTCTTTTTTGGTGTGTTTTTGATGTGTTTTGGGGTCTCCGTTGGGTTTTGTTGGGTTCTTGTTGGTCATCATGTTGGAAAAGTGTAAATTGTGGGTTTTGGAGAATATCAGGTGAGTTTAAGTTTTTCTGGGTGGTGAATCTATGGTTTTGGTTGAATTCTTCTGTTTTTTTTTTTTTTAGCGTTTTCTTCTGTTTTTGGGGTGGTCCCATTCTTGTTTGGGGTGTTTTTGACATATTTTGGGGTCTCCGTTGGTTTTTGTTGGGTTCTTGTTGTTCATCATGGTGGAAAAGGGTAAATTGTGGGTATTGGAGAACATCAGGTAGGTTTAGGGGGACTTTTGGGGTGGATCAACGGCTTTTAGGGTTTTCTTTCGGTTTTGGGGGTGATCCCGCTTTTTTTTGTGGTGTTTTTGACGTGTTTTGGGGTTTCCGTTGCGTTTCGTTGATTTCCTAATGTGTTTTAAGTTTGTTGGGAGTGGACTTTGGGATTTGGAGAACATCAGGTAGGTTTAGTGTGTTTTTGGGGTGGATCTATGTTTTATGGTTTTCTTTCTTTTTTAGGGGTTATCCTGTTCTTGTTTGGGATGTTTTCGACTTGTTTTGGGGTCTCCGTTGGGTTTTAGTTGGATTCTCGTTGGTCGTTAGGGTAAATGGGAGTGGATTGTGGGTTTTGAAGAAGATCAGGTGAGTTTAGGGTGGTTTTGCGGGGAAATTCATAGTGTTTGGTGTTTTTTCTTCTGATCCAGTTCTTTTCTGGGGTGTTTTTGAGGTGTTTTTGGGGTTTCCGTTGGGTTTCGTTGAGTTCCTAATGGGTTTTATGGTGGTTGGGAGTGGACATTTGGATTTGGAGAACATCAGGTACGTTTAGAGTGGTTTTGGGATTGGATCCGTGCTTTTTGGGGTTTTCTTTCGTTTTTGGGGGTGATCCTGTTCTTGTTTGGGGTGTTTTTGACGTGTTTTGTGGTCTCTGTTTTGTTTCGTTGTGTTTTCCTTGTTCATTTTGGTGGAAAAGGCTGAATAGTGTGTTTTGGAGAACATCAGGTAGGTTTAGGGTGGTTTTGGGATTTGATCCGTGCTTTTTGGGGATTTTGTTCCAGTTTTGGGGGTGATTCCGTTCTTGTTTGTAGTGTTTTTGATGTGTTTTGGGTTCTCCGTTGGGTTTCGTTGGGTTTTCCGTTGGCATCATGGTGGAAAAGGGTAAATTGTGGGTTTTGGAGAACATCAGGTAGGTTTAGGGGGACTTTTGGGGTGGATTCATGGTATTTGTTTTTTTTTTTTTCTGTTTTTCTGGGTTGATCCCGTTCTTTTTTGGTGTGTTTTTGATGTGTTTTGGGGTCTCCGTTGGGTTTTGTTGGGTTCTTGTTGGTCATCATGTTGGAAAAGTGTAAATTGTGGGTTTTGGAGAATATCAGGTGAGTTTAAGTTTTTCTGGGTGGTGAATCTATGGTTTTGGTTGAATTCTTCTGTTTTTTTTTAGCGTTTTCTTCTGTTTTTGGGGTGGTCCCATTCTTGTTTGGGGTGTTTTTGACATATTTTGGGGTCTCCGTTGGTTTTTGTTGGGTTCTTGTTGTTCATCATGGTGGAAAAGGGTAAATTGTGGGTATTGGAGAACATCAGGTAGGTTTAGGGGGACTTTTGGGGTGGATCAACGGCTTTTAGGGTTTTCTTTCGGTTTTGGGGGTGATCCCGCTTTTTTTTGTGGTGTTTTTGACGTGTTTTGGGGTTTCCGTTGCGTTTCGTTGATTTCCTAATGTGTTTTAAGTTTGTTGGGAGTGGACTTTGGGATTTGGAGAACATCAGGTAGGTTTAGTGTGTTTTTGGGGTGGATCTATGTTTTTTGGGGTTTTCTTTCTTTTTTAGGGGTTATCCTGTTCTTGTTTGGGGTGTTTTCGACTTGTTTTGGGGTCTCCGTTGGGTTTTAGTTGGATTCTCGTTGGTCGTTAGGGTAAATGGGAGTGGATTGTGGGTTTTGAAGAAGATCAGGTGAGTTTAGGGTGGTTTTGCGGGGAAATTCATAGTGTTTGGTGTTTTTTCTTCTGATCCAGTTCTTTTCTGGGGTGTTTTTGAGGTGTTTTTGGGGTTTCCGTTGGGTTTCGTTGAGTTCCTAATGGGTTTTATGGTGGTTGGGAGTGGACATTTGGATTTGGAGAACATCAGGTACGTTTAGAGTGGTTTTGGGATTGGATCCGTGCTTTTTGGGGTTTTCTTTCGTTTTTGGGGGTGATCCTGTTCTTGTTTGGGGTGTTTTGGACGTGTTTTGGGTTCTCCGTTGGGTTTCGTTGTGTTTTCCGTGGTCATCATGGTGGAAAAGTGTAAATTGTGGGTTTTGGAGAACATCAGGTAGGTTTAGGGTGTTTTTTGGGGTGGATCTATGTTTTTGGGGGATTTTCTTCCAGTTTTGGGGGTGATTCCGTTCTTGTTTGGGGTGTTTTTGACGTGTTTTGTGGTCTCTGTTTTGTTTCGTTGTGTTTTCCTTGTTCATTTTGGTGGAAAAGGCTGAATAGTGGGTTTTGGAGAACATCAGGTAGGTTTAGGGTGGTTTTGGGATTTGATCCGTGCTTTTTGGGGATTTTGTTCCAGTTTTGGGGGTGATTCCGTTCTTGTTTGTGGTGTTTTTGATGTGTTTTGGGTTCTCCGTTGGGTTTCGTTGGGTTTTCCGTTGGCATCATGGTGGAAAAGGGTAAATTGTGGGTTTTGGAGAACATCAGGTAGGTTTAGGGGGACTTTTGGGGTGGATTCATGGTATTTGTTTTTTTTTTTTTTTCTGTTTTTCTGGGTTGATCCCGTTCTTTTTTGGTGTGTTTTTGATGTGTTTTGGGGTCTCCGTTGGGTTTTGTTGGGTTCTTGTTGGTCATCATGTTGGAAAAGTGTAAATTGTTGGTTTTGGAGAATATCAGGTGAGTTTAAGTTTTTCTGGGTGGTGAATCTATGGTTTTGGTTGAATTCTTCTGGTTTTTTTTTTAGCGTTTTCTTCTGTTTTTGGGGTGGTCCCATTCTTGTTTGGGGTGTTTTTGACATATTTTGGGGTCTCCGTTGGTTTTTGTTGGGTTCTTGTTGTTCATCATGGTGGAAAAGGGTAAATTGTGGGTATTGGAGAACATCAGGTAGGTTTAGGGGGACTTTTGGGGTGGATCAACGGCTTTTAGGGTTTTCTTTCAGTTTTGGGGGTGATCCCGCTTTTTTTTGTGGTGTTTTTGACGTGTTTTGGGGTTTCCGTTGCGTTTCGTTGATTTCCTAATGTGTTTTAAGTTTGTTGGGAGTGGACTTTGGGATTTGGAGAACATCAGGTAGGTTTAGTGTGTTTTTGGGGTGGATCTATGTTTTTTGGGGTTTTCTTTCTTTTTTAGGGGTTATCCTGTTCTTGTTTGGGGTGTTTTCGACTTGTTTTGGGGTCTCCGTTGGGTTTTAGTTGGATTCTCGTTGGTCGTTAGGGTAAATGGGAGTGGATTGTGGGTTTTGAAGAAGATCAGGTGAGTTTAGGGTGGTTTTGCGGGGAAATTCATAGTGTTTGGTGTTTTTTCTTCTGATCCAGTTCTTTTCTGGGGTGTTTTTGAGGTGTTTTTGGGGTTTCCGTTGGGTTTCGTTGAGTTCCTAATGGGTTTTATGGTGGTTGGGAGTGGACATTTGGATTTGGAGAACATCAGGTACGTTTAGAGTGGTTTTGGGATTGGATCCGTGCTTTTGGGGGTTTTCTTTCGTTTTTGGGGGTGATCCTGTTCTTGTTTGGGGTGTTTTGGACGTGTTATGGGTTCTCCGTTGGGTTTCGTTGTGTTTTCCTTGGTCATCATGGTGGAAAAGTGTAAATTGTGGGTTTTGGAGAACATCAGGTAGGTTTAGGGTGTTTTTTGGGGTGGATCTATGTTTTTGGGGGATTTTCTTCCAGTTTTGGGGGTGATTCCGTTCTTGTTTGGGGTGTTTTTGACGTGTTTTGTGGTCTCTGTTTTGTTTCGTTGTGTTTTCCTTGTTCATTTTGGTGGAAAAGGCTGAATAGTGGGTTTTGGAGAACATCAGGTAGGTTTAGGGTGGTTTTGGGATTTGATCCGTGCTTTTTGGGGATTTTGTTCCAGTTTTGGGGGTGATTCCGTTCTTGTTTGTAGTGTTTTTGATGTGTTTTGGGTTCTCCGTTGGGTTTCGTTGGGTTTTCCGTTGGCATCATGGTGGAAAAGGGTAAATTGTGGGTTTTGGAGAACATCAGGTAGGTTTAGGGGGACTTTTGGGGTGGATTCATGGTATTTGTTTTTTTTTTTTTCTGTTTTTCTGGGTTGATCCCGTTCTTTTTTGGTGTGTTTTTGATGTGTTTTGGGGTCTCCGTTGGGTTTTGTTGGGTTCTTGTTGGTCATCATGTTGGAAAAGTGTAAATTGTGGGTTTTGGAGAATATCAGGTGAGTTTAAGTTTTTCTGGGTGGTGAATCTATGGTTTTGGTTGAATTCTTCTGTTTTTTTTTTTTAGCGTTTTCTTCTGTTTTTGGGGTGGTCCCATTCTTGTTTGGGGTGTTTTTGACATATTTTGGGGTCTCCGTTGGTTTTTGTTGGGTTCTTGTTGTTCATCATGGTGAAAACGTGTAAATTGTGGGTATTGGAGAACATCAGGTAGGTTTAGTGTGTTTTTGGGGTGGATCTATGTTTTTTGGGGTTTTCTTTCTTTTTTAGGGGTTATCCTGTTCTTGCTTGGGGTGTTTTCGACTTGTTTTGGGGTCTCCGTTGGGTTTTAGTTGGATTCTCGTTGGTCGTTAGGGTAAATGGGAGTGGATTGTGGGTTTTGAAGAAGATCAGGTGAGTTTAGGGTGGTTTTGCGGGGAAATTCATAGTGTTTGGTGTTTTTTCTTCTGATCCAGTTCTTTTCTGGGGTGTTTTTGAGGTGTTTTTGGGGTTTCCGTTGGGTTTCGTTGAGTTCCTAATGGGTTTTATGGTGGTTGGGAGTGGACATTTGGATTTGGAGAACATCAGGTACGTTTAGAGTGGTTTTGGGATTGGATCCGTGCTTTTTGGGGTTTTCTTTCGTTTTTGGGGGTGATCCTGTTCTTGTTTGGGGTGTTTTGGACGTGTTTTGGGTTCTCCGTTGGGTTTCGTTGTGTTTTCCGTGGTCATCATGGTGGAAAAGTGTAAATTGTGGGTTTTGGAGAACATCAGGTAGGTTTAGGGTGTTTTTTGGGGTGGATCTATGTTTTTGGGGGATTTTCTTCCAGTTTTGGGGGTGATTCCGTTCTTGTTTGGGGTGTTTTTGACGTGTTTTGTGGTCTCTGTTTTGTTTCGTTGTGTTTTCCTTGTTCATTTTGGTGGAAAAGGCTGAATAGTGGGTTTTGGAGAACATCAGGTAGGTTTAGGGTGGTTTTGGGATTTGATCCGTGCTTTTTGGGGATTTTGTTCCAGTTTTGGGGGTGATTCCGTTCTTGTTTGTAGTGTTTTTGATGTGTTTTGGGTTCTCCGTTGGGTTTCGTTGGGTTTTCCGTTGGCATCATGGTGGAAAAGGGTAAATTGTGGGTTTTGGAGAACATCAGGTAGGTTTAGGGGGACTTTTGGGGTGGATTCATGGTATTTGTTTTTTTTTTTTTTCTGTTTTTCTGGGTTGATCCCGTTCTTTTTTGGTGTGTTTTTGATGTGTTTTGGGGTCTCCGTTGGGTTTTGTTGGGTTCTTGTTGGTCATCATGTTGGAAAAGTGTAAATTGTGGGTTTTGGAGAATATCAGGTGAGTTTAAGTTTTTCTGGGTGGTGAATCTATGGTTTTGGTTGAATTCTTCTGTTTTTTTTTTAGCGTTTTCTTCTGTTTTTGGGGTGGTCCCATTCTTGTTTGGGGTGTTTTTGACATATTTTGGGGTCTCCGTTGGTTTTTGTTGGGTTCTTGTTGTTCATCATGGTGAAAACGTGTAAATTGTGGGTATTGGAGAACATCAGGTAGGTTTAGGGGGACTTTTGGGGTGGATCAACGGCTTTTAGGGTTTTCTTTCGGTTTTGGGGGTGATCCCGCTTTTTTTTTGTGGTGTTTTTGACGTGTTTTGGGGTTTCCGTTGCGTTTCGTTGATTTCCTAATGTGTTTTAAGTTTGTTGGGAGTGGACTTTGGGATTTGGAGAACATCAGGTAGGTTTAGTGTGTTTTTGGGGTGGATCTATGTTTTTTGGGGTTTTCTTTCTTTTTTAGGGGTTATCCTGTTCTTGCTTGGGGTGTTTTCGACTTGTTTTGGGGTCTCCGTTGGGTTTTAGTTGGATTCTCGTTGGTCGTTAGGGTAAATGGGAGTGGATTGTGGGTTTTGAAGAAGATCAGGTGAGTTTAGGGTGGTTTTGCGGGGAAATTCATAGTGTTTGGTGTTTTTTCTTCTGATCCAGTTCTTTTCTGGGGTGTTTTTGAGGTGTTTTTGGGGTTTCCGTTGGGTTTCGTTGAGTTCCTAATGGGTTTTATGGTGGTTGGGAGTGGACATTTGGATTTGGAGAACATCAGGTACGTTTAGAGTGGTTTTGGGATTGGATCCGTGCTTTTTGGGGTTTTCTTTCGTTTTTGGGGGTGATCCTGTTCTTGTTTGGGGTGTTTTGGACGTGTTTTGGGTTCTCCGTTGGGTTTCGTTGTGTTTTCCGTGGTCATCATGGTGGAAAAGTGTAAATTGTGGGTTTTGGAGAACATCAGGTAGGTTTAGGGTGTTTTTTGGGGTGGATCTATGTTTTTGGGGGATTTTCTTCCAGTTTTGGGGGTGATTCCGTTCTTGTTTGGGGTGTTTTTGACGTGTTTTGTGGTCTCTGTTTTGTTTCGTTGTGTTTTCCTTGTTCATTTTGGTGGAAAAGGCTGAATAGTGGGTTTTGGAGAACATCAGGTAGGTTTAGGGTGGTTTTGGGATTTGATCCGTGCTTTTTGGGGATTTTGTTCCAGTTTTGGGGGTGATTCCGTTCTTGTTTGTAGTGTTTTTGATGTGTTTTGGGTTCTCCGTTGGGTTTCGTTGGGTTTTCCGTTGGCATCATGGTGGAAAAGGGTAAATTGTGGGTTTTGGAGAACATCAGGTAGGTTTAGGGGGACTTTTGGGGTGGATTCATGGTATTTGTTTTTTTTTTTTTCTGTTTTTCTGGGTTGATCCCGTTCTTTTTTGGTGTGTTTTTGATGTGTTTTGGGGTCTCCGTTGGGTTTTGTTGGGTTCTTGTTGGTCATCATGTTGGAAAAGTGTAAATTGTGGGTTTTGGAGAATATCAGGTGAGTTTAATTTTTTCTGGGTGGTGAATCTATGGTTTTGGTTGAATTCTTCTGTTTTTTTTTAGCGTTTTCTTCTGTTTTTGGGGTGGTCCCATTCTTGTTTGGGGTGTTTTTGACATATTTTGGGGTCTCCGTTGGTTTTTGTTGGGTTCTTGTTGTTCATCATGGTGGAAAAGGGTAAATTGTGGGTATTGGAGAACATCAGGTAGGTTTAGGGGGACTTTTGGGGTGGATCAACGGCTTTTAGGGTTTTCTTTCGGTTTTGGGGGTGATCCCGCTTTTTTTTGTGTTTTTTTTTGACGTGTTTTGGGGTTTCCGTTGCGTTTCGTTGATTTCCTAATGTGTTTTAAGTTTGTTGGGAGTGGACTTTGGGATTTGGAGAACATCAGGTAGGTTTAGTGTGTTTTTGGGGTGGATCTATGTTTTTTGGGGTTTTCTTTCTTTTTTAGGGGTTATCCTGTTCTTGTTTGGGGTGTTTTCGACTTGTTTTGGGGTCTCCGTTGGGTTTTAGTTGGATTCTCGTTGGTCGTTAGGGTAAATGGGAGTGGATTGTGGGTTTTGAAGAAGATCAGGTGAGTTTAGGGTGGTTTTGCGGGGAAATTCATAGTGTTTGGTGTTTTTTCTTCTGATCCAGTTCTTTTCTGGGGTGTTTTTGAGGTGTTTTGGGGGTTTCCGTTGGGTTTCGTTGAGTTCCTAATGGGTTTTATGGTGGTTGGGAGTGGACATTTGGATTTGGAGAACATCAGGTACGTTTAGAGTGGTTTTGGGATTGGATCCGTGCTTTTTGGGGTTTTCTTTCGTTTTTGGGGGTGATCCTGTTCTTGTTTGGGGTGTTTTGGACGTGTTTTGGGTTCTCCGTTGGGTTTCGTTGTGTTTTCCGTGGTCATCATGGTGGAAAAGTGTAAATTGTGGGTTTTGGAGAACATCAGGTAGGTTTAGGGTGTTTTTTGGGGTGGATCTATGTTTTTGGGGGATTTTCTTCCAGTTTTGGGGGTGATTCCGTTCTTGTTTGGGGTGTTTTTGACGTGTTTTGTGGTCTCTGTTTTGTTTCGTTGTGTTTTCCTTGTTCATTTTGGTGGAAAAGGCTGAATAGTGGGTTTTGGAGAACATCAGGTAGGTTTAGGGTGGTTTTGGGATTTGATCCGTGCTTTTTGGGGATTTTGTTCCAGTTTTGGGGGTGATTCCGTTCTTGTTTGTAGTGTTTTTGATGTGTTTTGGGTTCTCCGTTGGGTTTCGTTGGGTTTTCCGTTGGCATCATGGTGGAAAAGGGTAAATTGTGGGTTTTGGAGAACATCAGGTAGGTTTAGGGGGACTTTTGGGGTGGATTCATGGTATTTGTTTTTTTTTTTTTTCTGTTTTTCTGGGTTGATCCCGTTCTTTTTTGGTGTGTTTTTGATGTGTTTTGGGGTCTCCGTTGGGTTTTGTTGGGTTCTTGTTGGTCATCATGTTGGAAAAGTGTAAATTGTGGGTTTTGGAGAATATCAGGTGAGTTTAAGTTTTTCTGGGTGGTGAATCTATGGTTTTGGTTGAATTCTTCTGTTTTTTTTTTAGCGTTTTCTTCTGTTTTTGGGGTGGTCCCATTCTTGTTTGGGGTGTTTTTGACATATTTTGGGGTCTCCGTTGGTTTTTGTTGGGTTCTTGTTGTTCATCATGGTGAAAACGTGTAAATTGTGGGTATTGGAGAACATCAGGTAGGTTTAGGGGGACTTTTGGGGTGGATCAATGGCTTTTAGGGTTTTCTTTCGGTTTTGGGGGTGATCCCGCTTTTTTTTTGTGGTGTTTTTGACGTGTTTTGGGGTTTCCGTTGCGTTTCGTTGATTTCCTAATGTGTTTTAAGTTTGTTGGGAGTGGACTTTGGGATTTGGAGAACATCAGGTAGGTTTAGTGTGTTTTTGGGGTGGATCTATGTTTTTTGGGGTTTTCTTTCTTTTTTAGGGGTTATCCTGTTCTTGTTTGGGGTGTTTTCGACTTGTTTTGGGGTCTCCGTTGGGTTTTAGTTGGATTCTCGTTGGTCGTTAGGGTAAATGGGAGTGGATTGTGGGTTTTGAAGAAGATCAGGTGAGTTTAGGGTGGTTTTGCGGGGAAATTCATAGTGTTTGGTGTTTTTTCTTCTGATCCAGTTCTTTTCTGGGGTGTTTTTGAGGTGTTTTTGGGGTTTCCGTTGGGTTTCGTTGAGTTCCTAATGGGTTTTATGGTGGTTGGGAGTGGACATTTGGATTTGGAGAACATCAGGTACGTTTAGAGTGGTTTTGGGATTGGATCCGTGCTTTTTGGGGTTTTCTTTCGTTTTTGGGGGTGATCCTGTTCTTGTTTGGGGTGTTTTGGACGTGTTTTGGGTTCTCCGTTGGGTTTCGTTGTGTTTTCCGTGGTCATCATGGTGGAAAAGTGTAAATTGTGGGTTTTGGAGAACATCAGGTAGGTTTAGGGTGTTTTTTGGGGTGGATCTATGTTTTTGGGGGATTTTCTTCCAGTTTTGGGGGTGATTCCGTTCTTGTTTGGGGTGTTTTTGACGTGTTTTGTGGTCTCTGTTTTGTTTCGTTGTGTTTTCCTTGTTCATTTTGGTGGAAAAGGCTGAATAGTGGGTTTTGGAGAACATCAGGTAGGTTTAGGGTGGTTTTGGGATTTGATCCGTGCTTTTTGGGGATTTTGTTCCAGTTTTGGGGGTGATTCCGTTCTTGTTTGTAGTGTTTTTGATGTGTTTTGGGTTCTCCGTTGGGTTTCGTTGGGTTTTCCGTTGGCATCATGGTGGAAAAGGGTAAATTGTGGGTTTTGGAGAACATCAGGTAGGTTTAGGGGGACTTTTGGGGTGGATTCATGGTATTTGTTTTTTTTTTTTTTTCTGTTTTTCTGGGTTGATCCCGTTCTTTTTTGGTGTGTTTTTGATGTGTTTTGGGGTCTCCGTTGGGTTTTGTTGGGTTCTTGTTGGTCATCATGTTGGAAAAGTATAAATTGTGGGTTTTGGAGAATATCAGGTGAGTTTAAGTTTTTCTGGGTGGTGAATCTATGGTTTTGGTTGAATTCTTCTGTTTTTTTTTTTAGCGTTTTCTTCTGTTTTTGGGGTGGTCCCATTCTTTTTTGGGGTGTTTTTGACATATTTTGGGGTCTCCGTTGGTTTTTGTTGGGTTCTTGTTGTTCATCATGGTGAAAACGTGTAAATTGTGGGTATTGGAGAACATCAGGTAGGTTTAGGGGGACTTTTGGGGTGGATCAACGGCTTTTAGGGTTTTCTTTCGGTTTTGGGGGTGATCCCGCTTTTTTTTTGTGGTGTTTTTGACGTGTTTTGGGGTTTCCGTTGCGTTTCGTTGATTTCCTAATGTGTTTTAAGTTTGTTGGGAGTGGACTTTGGGATTTGGAGAACATCAGGTAGGTTTAGTGTGTTTTTGGGGTGGATCTATGTTTTTTGGGGTTTTCTTTCTTTTTTAGGGGTTATCCTGTTCTTGTTTGGGGTGTTTTCGACTTGTTTTGGGGTCTCCGTTGGGTTTTAGTTGGATTCTCGTTGGTCGTTAGGGTAAATGGGAGTGGATTGTGGGTTTTGAAGAAGATCAGGTGAGTTTAGGGTGGTTTTGCGGGGAAATTCATAGTGTTTGGTGTTTTTTCTTCTGATCCAGTTCTTTTCTGGGGTGTTTTTGAGGTGTTTTTGGGGTTTCCGTTGGGTTTCGTTGAGTTCCTAATGGGTTTTATGGTGGTTGGGAGTGGACATTTGGATTTGGAGAACATCAGGTACGTTTAGAGTGGTTTTGGGATTGGATCCGTGCTTTTTGGGGTTTTCTTTCGTTTTTGGGGGTGATCCTGTTCTTGTTTGGGGTGTTTTGGACGTGTTTTGGGTTCTCCGTTGGGTTTCGTTGTGTTTTCCGTGGTCATCATGGTGGAAAAGTGTAAATTGTGGGTTTTGGAGAACATCAGGTAGATTTAGGGTGGTTTTGGGATTTGATCCGTGCTTTTTGGGGATTTTGTTCCAGTTTTGGGGGTGATTCAGTTCTTGTTTGGGGTGTTTTTGACGTGTTTTGTGGTCTCTGTTTTGTTTCGTTGTGTTTTCCTTGTTCATTTTGGTGGAAAAGGCTGAATAGTGGGTTTTGGAGAACATCAGGTAGGTTTAGGGTGGTTTTGGGATTTGATCCGTGCTTTTTGGGGATTTTGTTCCAGTTTTGGGGGTGATTCCGTTCTTGTTTGTAGTGTTTTTGATGTGTTTTGGGTTCTCCGTTGGGTTTCGTTGGGTTTTCCGTTGGCATCATGGTGGAAAAGGGTAAATTGTGGGTTTTGGAGAACATCAGGTAGGTTTAGGGGGACTTTTGGGGTGGATTCATGGTATTTGTTTTTTTTTTTTTCTGTTTTTCTGGGTTGATCCCGTTCTTTTTTGGTGTGTTTTTGATGTGTTTTGGGGTCTCCGTTGGGTTTTGTTGGGTTCTTGTTGGTCATCATGTTGGAAAAGTGTAAATTGTGGGTTTTGGAGAATATCAGGTGAGTTTAAGTTTTTCTGGGTGGTGAATCTATGGTTTTGGTTGAATTCTTCTGTTTTTTTTTTTAGCGTTTTCTTCTGTTTTTGGGGTGGTCCCATTCTTTTTTGGGGTGTTTTTGACATATTGTGGGGTCTCCGTTGGTTTTTGTTGGGTTCTTGTTGTTCATCATGGTGGAAAAGGGTAAATTGTGGGTATTGGAGAACATCAGGTAGGTTTAGGGGGACTTTTGGGGTGGATCAACGGCTTTTAGGGTTTTCTTTCGGTTTTGGGGGTGATCCCGCTTTTTTTTGTGGTGTTTTTGACGTGTTTTGGGGTTTCCGTTGCGTTTCGTTGATTTCCTAATGTGTTTTAAGTTTGTTGGGAGTGGACTTTGGGATTTGGAGAACATCAGGTAGGTTTAGTGTGTTTTTGGGGTGGATCTATGTTTTTTGGGGTTTTCTTTCTTTTTTAGGGGTTATCCTGTTCTTGTTTGGGGTGTTTTCGACTTGTTTTGGGGTCTCCGTTGGGTTTTAGTTGGATTCTCGTTGGTCGTTAGGGTAAATGGGAGTGGATTGTGGGTTTTGAAGAAGATCAGGTGAGTTTAGGGTGGTTTTGCGGGGAAATTCATAGTGTTTGGTGTTTTTTCTTCTGATCCAGTTCTTTTCTGGGGTGTTTTTGAGGTGTTTTTGGGGTTTCCGTTGGGTTTCGTTGAGTTCCTAATGGGTTTTATGGTGGTTGGGAGTGGACATTTGGATTTGGAGAACATCAGGTACGTTTAGAGTGGTTTTGGGATTGGATCCGTGCTTTTTGGGGTTTTCTTTCGTTTTTGGGGGTGATCCTGTTCTTGTTTGGGGTGTTTTGGACGTGTTTTGGGTTCTCCGTTGGGTTTCGTTGTGTTTTCCGTGGTCATCATGGTGGAAAAGTGTAAATTGTGGGTTTTGGAGAACATCAGGTAGGTTTAGGGTGTTTTTTGGGGTGGATCTATGTTTTTGGGGGATTTTCTTCCAGTTTTGGGGGTGATTCCGTTCTTGTTTGGGGTGTTTTTGACGTGTTTTGTGGTCTCTGTTTTGTTTCGTTGTGTTTTCCTTGTTCATTTTGGTGGAAAAGGCTGAATAGTGGGTTTTGGAGAACATCAGGTAGGTTTAGGGTGGTTTTGGGATTTGATCCGTGCTTTTTGGGGATTTTGTTCCAGTTTTGGGGGTGATTCCGTTCTTGTTTGTAGTGTTTTTGATGTGTTTTGGGTTCTCCGTTGGGTTTCGTTGGGTTTTCCGTTGGCATCATGGTGGAAAAGGGTAAATTGTGGGTTTTGGAGAACATCAGGTAGGTTTAGGGGGACTTTTGGGGTGGATTCATGGTATTTGTTTTTTTTTTTTTCTGTTTTTCTGGGGTGATCCCGTTCTTTTTTGGTGTGTTTTTGATGTGTTTTGGGGTCTCCGTTGGGTTTTGTTGGGTTCTTGTTGGTCATCATGTTGGAAAAGTGTAAATTGTGGGTTTTGGAGAATATCAGGTGAGTTTAAGTTTTTCTGGGTGGTGAATCTATGGTTTTGGTTGAATTCTTCTGTTTTTTTTTTTTTTTTTTTTAGCGTTTTCTTCTGTTTTTGGGGTGGTCCCATTCTTGTTTGGGGTGTTTTTGACATATTTTGGGGTCTCCGTTGGGTTTCGTTGGTTTCTTGTTGTTCATCATGGTGAAAACGTGTAAATTGTGGGTATTGGAGAACATCAGGTAGGTTTAGGGGGACTTTTGGGGTGGATCAACGGCTTTTAGGGTTTTCTTTCGGTTTTGGGGGTGATCCCGCTTTTTTTTGTGGTGTTTTTGACGTGTTTTGGGGTTTCCGTTGCGTTTCGTTGATTTCCTAATGTGTTTTAAGTTTGTTGGGAGTGGACTTTGGGATTTGGAGAACATCAGGTAGGTTTAGTGTGTTTTTGGGGTGGATCTATGTTTTTTGGGGTTTTCTTTCTTTTTTAGGGGTTATCCTGTTCTTGTTTGGGGTGTTTTCGACTTGTTTTGGGGTCTCCGTTGGGTTTTAGTTGGATTCTCGTTGGTCGTTAGGGTAAATGGGAGTGGATTGTGGGTTTTGAAGAAGATCAGGTGAGTTTAGGGTGGTTTTGCGAGGAAATTCATAGTGTTTGGTGTTTTTTCTTCTGATCCAGTTCTTTTCTGGGGTGTTTTTGAGGTGTTTTGGGGGTTTCCGTTGGGTTTCGTTGAGTTCCTAATGGGTTTTATGGTGGTTGGGAGTGGACATTTGGATTTGGAGAACATCAGGTACGTTTAGAGTGGTTTTGGGATTGGATCCGTGCTTTTTGGGGTTTTCTTTCGTTTTTGGGGGTGATCCTGTTCTTGTTTGGGGTGTTTTGGACGTGTTTTGGGTTCTCCGTTGGGTTTCGTTGTGTTTTCCGTGGTCATCATGGTGGAAAAGTGTAAATTGTGGGTTTTGGAGAACATCAGGTAGGTTTAGGGTGTTTTTTGGGGTGGATCTATGTTTTTGGGGGATTTTCTTCCAGTTTTGGGGGTGATTCCGTTCTTGTTTGGGGTGTTTTTGACGTGTTTTGTGGTCTCTGTTTTGTTTCGTTGTGTTTTCCTTGTTCATTTTGGTGGAAAAGGCTGAATAGTGGGTTTTGGAGAACATCAGGTAGGTTTAGGGTGGTTTTGGGATTTGATCCGTGCTTTTTGGGGATTTTGTTCCAGTTTTGGGGGTGATTCCGTTCTTGTTTGTGGTGTTTTTGATGTGTTTTGGGTTCTCCGTTGGGTTTCGTTGGGTTTTCCGTTGGCATCATGGTGGAAAAGGGTAAATTGTGGGTTTTGGAGAACATCAGGTAGGTTTAGGGGGACTTTTGGGGTGGATTCATGGTATTTGTTTTTTTTTTTTCTGTTTTTCTGGAGTGATCCCGTTCTTTTTTGGTGTGTTTTTGATGTGTTTTGGGGTCTCCGTTGGGTTTTGTTGGGTTCTTGTTGGTCATCATGTTGGAAAAGTGTAAATTGTTGGTTTTGGAGAATATCAGGTGAGTTTAAGTTTTTCTGGGTGGTGAATCTATGGTTTTGGTTGAATTCTTCTGTTTTTTTTTAGCGTTTTCTTCTGTTTTTGGGGTGGTCCCATTCTTTTTTGGGGTGTTTTTGACATATTTTGTGGTCTCCGTTGGTTTTTGTTGGGTTCTTGTTGTTCATCATGGTGAAAACGTGTAAATTGTGGGTATTGGAGAACATCAGGTAGGTTTAGGGGGACTTTTGGGGTGGATCAACGGCTTTTAGGGTTTTCTTTCGGTTTTGGGGGTGATCCCGCTTTTTTTTGTGGTGTTTTTGACGTGTTTTGGGGTTTCCGTTGCGTTTCGTTGATTTCCTAATGTGTTTTAAGTTTGTTGGGAGTGGACTTTGGGATTTGGAGAACATCAGGTAGGTTTAGTGTGTTTTTGGGGTGGATCTATGTTTTTTGGGGTTTTCTTTCTTTTTTAGGGGTTATCCTGTTCTTGTTTGGGGTGTTTTCGACTTGTTTTGGGGTCTCCGTTGGGTTTTAGTTGGATTCTCGTTGGTCGTTAGGGTAAATGGGAGTGGATTGTGGGTTTTGAAGAAGATCAGGTGAGTTTAGGGTGGTTTTGCGGGGAAATTCATAGTGTTTGGTGTTTTTTCTTCTGATCCAGTTCTTTTCTGGGGTGTTTTTGAGGTGTTTTTGGGGTTTCCGTTGGGTTTCGTTGAGTTCCTAATGGGTTTTATGGTGGTTGGGAGTGGACATTTGGATTTGGAGAACATCAGGTACGTTTAGAGTGGTTTTGGGATTGGATCCGTGCTTTTTGGGGTTTTCTTTCGTTTTTGGGGGTGATCCTGTTCTTGTTTGGGGTGTTTTGGACGTGTTTTGGGTTCTCCGTTGGGTTTCGTTGTGTTTTCCGTGGTCATCATGGTGGAAAAGTGTAAATTGTGGGTTTTGGAGAACATCAGGTAGGTTTAGGGTGTTTTTTGGGGTGGATCTATGTTTTTGGGGGATTTTCTTCCAGTTTTGGGGGTGATTCCGTTCTTGCTTGGGGTGTTTTTGACGTGTTTTGTGGTCTCTGTTTTGTTTCGTTGTGTTTTCCTTGTTCATTTTGGTGGAAAAGGCTGAATAGTGGGTTTTGGAGAACATCAGGTAGGTTTAGGGTGGTTTTGGGATTTGATCCGTGCTTTTTGGGGATTTTGTTCCAGTTTTGGGGGTGATTCCGTTCTTGTTTGTAGTGTTTTTGATGTGTTTTGGGTTCTCCGTTGGGTTTCGTTGGGTTTTCCGTTGGCATCATGGTGGAAAAGGGTAAATTGTGGGTTTTGGAGAACATCAGGTAGGTTTAGGGGGACTTTTGGGGTGGATTCATGGTATTTGTTTTTTTTTTTTTCTGTTTTTCTGGGTTGATCCCGTTCTTTTTTGGTGTGTTTTTGATGTGTTTTGGGGTCTCCGTTGGGTTTTGTTGGGTTCTTGTTGGTCATCATGTTGGAAAAGTGTAAATTGTGGGTTTTGGAGAATATCAGGTGAGTTTAAGTTTTTCTGGGTGGTGAATCTATGGTTTTGGTTGAATTCTTCTGTTTTTTTTTTTAGCGTTTTCTTCTGTTTTTGGGGTGGTCCCATTCTTGTTTGGGGTGTTTTTGACATATTTTGGGGTCTCCGTTGGTTTTTGTTGGGTTCTTGTTGTTCATCATGGTGAAAACGTGTAAATTGTGGGTATTGGAGAACATCAGGTAGGTTTAGTGTGTTTTTGGGGTGGATCTATGTTTTTTGGGGTTTTCTTTCTTTTTTAGGGGTTATCCTGTTCTTGTTTGGGGTGTTTTCGACTTGTTTTGGGGTCTCCGTTGGGTTTTAGTTGGATTCTCGTTGGTCGTTAGGGTAAATGGGAGTGGATTGTGGGTTTTGAAGAAGATCAGGTGAGTTTAGGGTGGTTTTGCGGGGAAATTCATAGTGTTTGGTGTTTTTTCTTCTGATCCAGTTCTTTTCTGGGGTGTTTTTGAGGTGTTTTTGGGGTTTCCGTTGGGTTTCGTTGAGTTCCTAATGGGTTTTATGGTGGTTGGGAGTGGACATTTGGATTTGGAGAACATCAGGTACGTTTAGAGTGGTTTTGGGATTGGATCCGTGCTTTTTGGGGTTTTCTTTCGTTTTTGGGGGTGATCCTGTTCTTGTTTGGGGTGTTTTGGACGTGTTTTGGGTTCTCCGTTGGGTTTCGTTGTGTTTTCCGTGGTCATCATGGTGGAAAAGTGTAAATTGTGGGTTTTGGAGAACATCAGGTAGGTTTAGGGTGTTTTTTGGGGTGGATCTATGTTTTTGGGGGATTTTCTTCCAGTTTTGGGGGTGATTCCGTTCTTGTTTGGGGTGTTTTTGACGTGTTTTGTGGTCTCTGTTTTGTTTCGTTGTGTTTTCCTTGTTCATTTTGGTGGAAAAGGCTGAATAGTGGGTTTTGGAGAACATCAGGTAGGTTTAGGGTGGTTTTGGGATTTGATCCGTGCTTTTTGGGGATTTTGTTCCAGTTTTGGGGGTGATTCCGTTCTTGTTTGTGGTGTTTTTGATGTGTTTTGGGTTCTCCGTTGGGCTTCGTTGGGTTTTCCGTTGGCATCATGGTGGAAAAGGGTAAATTGTGGGTTTTGGAGAACATCAGGTAGGTTTAGGGGGACTTTTGGGGTGGATTCATGGTATTTGTTTTTTTTTTTTCTGTTTTTCTGGGGTGATCCCGTTCTTTTTTGGTGTGTTTTTGATGTGTTTTGGGGTCTCCGTTGGGTTTTGTTGGGTTCTTGTTGGTCATCATGTTGGAAAAGTGTAAATTGTGGGTTTTGGAGAATATCAGGTGAGTTTAAGTTTTTCTGGGTGGTGAATCTCTGGTTTTGGTTGAATTCTTCTGTTTTTTTTTAGCGTTTTCTTCTGTTTTTGGGGTGGTCCCATTCTTTTTTGGGGTGTTTTTGACATATTTTGGGGTCTCCGTTGGGTTTTGTTGGGTTCTTGTTGTTCATCATGGTGAAAACGTGTAAATTGTGGGTATTGGAGAACATCAGGTAGGTTTAGGGGGACTTTTGGGGTGGATCAACGGCTTTTAGGGTTTTCTTTCGGTTTTGGGGGTGATCCCGCTTTTTTTTGTGGTGTTTTTGACGTGTTTTGGGGTTTCCGTTGCGTTTCGTTGATTTCCTAATGTGTTTTAAGTTTGTTGGGAGTGGACTTTGGGATTTGGAGAACATCAGGTAGGTTTAGTGTGTTTTTGGGGTGGATCTATGTTTTTTGGGGTTTTCTTTCTTTTTTAGGGGTTATCCTGTTCTTGTTTGGGGTGTTTTCGACTTGTTTTGGGGTCTCCGTTGGGTTTTAGTTGGATTCTCGTTGGTCGTTAGGGTAAATGGGAGTGGATTGTGGGTTTTGAAGAAGATCAGGTGAGTTTAGGGTGGTTTTGCGGGGAAATTCATAGTGTTTGGTGTTTTTTCTTCTGATCCAGTTCTTTTCTGGGGTGTTTTTGAGGTGTTTTTGGGGTTTCCGTTGGGTTTCGTTGAGTTCCTAATGGGTTTTATGGTGGTTGGGAGTGGACATTTGGATTTGGAGAACATCAGGTACGTTTAGAGTGGTTTTGGGATTGGATCCGTGCTTTTTGGGGTTTTCTTTCGTTTTTGGGGGTGATCCTGTTCTTGTTTGGGGTGTTTTGGACGTGTTTTGGGTTCTCCGTTGGGTTTCGTTGTGTTTTCCTTGGTCATCATGGTGGAAAAGTGTAAATTGTGGGTTTTGGAGAACATCAGGTAGGTTTAGGGTGTTTTTTGGGGTGGATCTATGTTTTTGGGGGATTTTCTTCCAGTTTTGGGGGTGATTCCGTTCTTGTTTGGGGTGTTTTTGACGTGTTTTGTGGTCTCTGTTTTGTTTCGTTGTGTTTTCCTTGTTCATTTTGGTGGAAAAGGCTGAATAGTGGGTTTTGGAGAACATCAGGTAGGTTTAGGGTGGTTTTGGGATTTGATCCGTGCTTTTTGGGGATTTTGTTCCAGTTTTGGGGGTGATTCCGTTCTTGTTTGTAGTGTTTTTGATGTGTTTTGGGTTCTCCGTTGGGTTTCGTTGGGTTTTCCGTTGGCATCATGGTGGAAAAGGGTAAATTGTGGGTTTTGGAGAACATCAGGTAGGTTTAGGGGGACTTTTGGGGTGGATTCATGGTATTTGTTTTTTTTTTTTTCTGTTTTTCTGGGTTGATCCCGTTCTTTTTTGGTGTGTTTTTGATGTGTTTTGGGGTCTCCGTTGGGTTTTGTTGGGTTCTTGTTGGTCATCATGTTGGAAAAGTGTAAATTGTGGGTTTTGGAGAATATCAGGTGAGTTTAAGTTTTTCTGGGTGGTGAATCTATGGTTTTGGTTGAATTCTTCTGGTTTTTTTTTTAGCGTTTTCTTCTGTTTTTGGGGTGGTCCCATTCTTGTTTGGGGTGTTTTTGACATATTTTGGGGTCTCCGTTGGTTTTTGTTGGGTTCTTGTTGTTCATCATGGTGAAAACGTGTAAATTGTGGGTATTGGAGAACATCAGGTAGGTTTAGTGTGTTTTTGGGGTGGATCTATGTTTTTTGGGGTTTTCTTTCTTTTTTAGGGGTTATCCTGTTCTTGTTTGGGGTGTTTTCGACTTGTTTTGGGGTCTCCGTTGGGTTTTAGTTGGATTCTCGTTGGTCGTTAGGGTAAATGGGAGTGGATTGTGGGTTTTGAAGAAGATCAGGTGAGTTTAGGGTGGTTTTGCGGGGAAATTCATAGTGTTTGGTGTTTTTTCTTCTGATCCAGTTCTTTTCTGGGGTGTTTTTGAGGTGTTTTTGGGGTTTCCGTTGGGTTTCGTTGAGTTCCTAATGGGTTTTATGGTGGTTGGGAGTGGACATTTGGATTTGGAGAACATCAGGTACGTTTAGAGTGGTTTTGGGATTGGATCCGTGCTTTTTGGGGTTTTCTTTCGTTTTTGGGGGTGATCCTGTTCTTGTTTGGGGTGTTTTGGACGTGTTTTGGGTTCTCCGTTGGGTTTCGTTGTGTTTTCCGTGGTCATCATGGTGGAAAAGTGTAAATTGTGGGTTTTGGAGAACATCAGGTAGGTTTAGGGTGTTTTTTGGGGTGGATCTATGTTTTTGGGGGATTTTCTTCCAGTTTTGGGGGTGATTCCGTTCTTGCTTGGGGTGTTTTTGACGTGTTTTGTGGTCTCTGTTTTGTTTCGTTGTGTTTTCCTTGTTCATTTTGGTGGAAAAGGCTGAATAGTGGGTTTTGGAGAACATCAGGTAGGTTTAGGGTGGTTTTGGGATTTGATCCGTGCTTTTTGGGGATTTTGTTCCAGTTTTGGGGGTGATTCCGTTCTTGTTTGTAGTGTTTTTGATGTGTTTTGGGTTCTCCGTTGGGTTTCGTTGGGTTTTCCGTTGGCATCATGGTGGAAAAGGGTAAATTGTGGGTTTTGGAGAACATCAGGTAGGTTTAGGGGGACTTTTGGGGTGGATTCATGGTATTTGTTTTTTTTTTTTTCTGTTTTTCTGGGTTGATCCCGTTCTTTTTTGGTGTGTTTTTGATGTGTTTTGGGGTCTCCGTTGGGTTTTGTTGGGTTCTTGTTGGTCATCATGTTGGAAAAGTGTAAATTGTGGGTTTTGGAGAATATCAGGTGAGTTTAAGTTTTTCTGGGTGGTGAATCTATGGTTTTGGTTGAATTCTTCTGTTTTTTTTTTTAGCGTTTTCTTCTGTTTTTGGGGTGGTCCCATTCTTGTTTGGGGTGTTTTTGACATATTTTGGGGTCTCCGTTGGTTTTTGTTGGG
Organism: Aythya ferina; assembly: GCF_964211825.1. NCBI lineage: Eukaryota > Metazoa > Chordata > Aves > Anseriformes > Anatidae > Aythya > Aythya ferina. The sequence goes on from NW_028181444.1 coordinate 120,836, forward strand.
TTCTTGTTGTTCATCATGGTGAAAACGTGTAAATTGTGGGTATTGGAGAACATCAGGTAGGTTTAGTGTGTTTTTGGGGTGGATCTATGTTTTTTGGGGTTTTCTTTCTTTTTTAGGGGTTATCCTGTTCTTGTTTGGGGTGTTTTCGACTTGTTTTGGGGTCTCCGTTGGGTTTTAGTTGGATTCTCGTTGGTCGTTAGGGTAAATGGGAGTGGATTGTGGGTTTTGAAGAAGATCAGGTGAGTTTAGGGTGGTTTTGCGGGGAAATTCATAGTGTTTGGTGTTTTTTCTTCTGATCCAGTTCTTTTCTGGGGTGTTTTTGAGGTGTTTTTGGGGTTTCCGTTGGGTTTCGTTGAGTTCCTAATGGGTTTTATGGTGGTTGGGAGTGGACATTTGGATTTGGAGAACATCAGGTACGTTTAGAGTGGTTTTGGGATTGGATCCGTGCTTTTTGGGGTTTTCTTTCGTTTTTGGGGGTGATCCTGTTCTTGTTTGGGGTGTTTTGGACGTGTTTTGGGTTCTCCGTTGGGTTTCGTTGTGTTTTCCGTGGTCATCATGGTGGAAAAGTGTAAATTGTGGGTTTTGGAGAACATCAGGTAGGTTTAGGGTGTTTTTTGGGGTGGATCTATGTTTTTGGGGGATTTTCTTCCAGTTTTGGGGGTGATTCCGTTCTTGTTTGGGGTGTTTTTGACGTGTTTTGTGGTCTCTGTTTTGTTTCGTTGTGTTTTCCTTGTTCATTTTGGTGGAAAAGGCTGAATAGTGGGTTTTGGAGAACATCAGGTAGGTTTAGGGTGGTTTTGGGATTTGATCCGTGCTTTTTGGGGATTTTGTTCCAGTTTTGGGGGTGATTCCGTTCTTGTTTGTAGTGTTTTTGATGTGTTTTGGGTTCTCCGTTGGGTTTCGTTGGGTTTTCCGTTGGCATCATGGTGGAAAAGGGTAAATTGTGGGTTTTGGAGAACATCAGGTAGGTTTAGGGGGACTTTTGGGGTGGATTCATGGTATTTGTTTTTTTTTTTTTTCTGTTTTTCTGGGTTGATCCCGTTCTTTTTTGGTGTGTTTTTGATGTGTTTTGGGGTCTCCGTTGGGTTTTGTTGGGTTCTTGTTGGTCATCATGTTGGAAAAGTGTAAATTGTGGGTTTTGGAGAATATCAGGTGAGTTTAAGTTTTTCTGGGTGGTGAATCTATGGTTTTGGTTGAATTCTTCTGTTTTTTTTTTAGCGTTTTCTTCTGTTTTTGGGGTGGTCCCATTCTTGTTTGGGGTGTTTTTGACATATTTTGGGGTCTCCGTTGGTTTTTGTTGGGTTCTTGTTGTTCATCATGGTGAAAACGTGTAAATTGTGGGTATTGGAGAACATCAGGTAGGTTTAGGGGGACTTTTGGGGTGGATCAACGGCTTTTAGGGTTTTCTTTCGGTTTTGGGGGTGATCCCGCTTTTTTTTGTGTTTTTTTTTGACGTGTTTTGGGGTTTCCGTTGCGTTTCGTTGATTTCCTAATGTGTTTTAAGTTTGTTGGGAGTGGACTTTGGGATTTGGAGAACATCAGGTAGGTTTAGTGTGTTTTTGGGGTGGATCTATGTTTTTTGGGGTTTTCTTTCTTTTTTAGGGGTTATCCTGTTCTTGCTTGGGGTGTTTTCGACTTGTTTTGGGGTCTCCGTTGGGTTTTAGTTGGATTCTCGTTGGTCGTTAGGGTAAATGGGAGTGGATTGTGGGTTTTGAAGAAGATCAGGTGAGTTTAGGGTGGTTTTGCGGGGAAATTCATAGTGTTTGGTGTTTTTTCTTCTGATCCAGTTCTTTTCTGGGGTGTTTTTGAGGTGTTTTTGGGGTTTCCGTTGGGTTTCGTTGAGTTCCTAATGGGTTTTATGGTGGTTGGGAGTGGACATTTGGATTTGGAGAACATCAGGTACGTTTAGAGTGGTTTTGGGATTGGATCCGTGCTTTTTGGGGTTTTCTTTCGTTTTTGGGGTTGATCCTGTTCTTGTTTGGGGTGTTTTGGACGTGTTTTGGGTTCTCCGTTGGGTTTCGTTGTGTTTTCCGTGGTCATCATGGTGGAAAAGTGTAAATTGTGGGTTTTGGAGAACATCAGGTAGGTTTAGGGTGTTTTTTGGGGTGGATCTATGTTTTTGGGGGATTTTCTTCCAGTTTTGGGGGTGATTCCGTTCTTGTTTGGGGTGTTTTTGACGTGTTTTGTGGTCTCTGTTTTGTTTCGTTGTGTTTTCCTTGTTCATTTTGGTGGAAAAGGCTGAATAGTGGGTTTTGGAGAACATCAGGTAGGTTTAGGGTGGTTTTGGGATTTGATCCGTGCTTTTTGGGGATTTTGTTCCAGTTTTGGGGGTGATTCCGTTCTTGTTTGTAGTGTTTTTGATGTGTTTTGGGTTCTCCGTTGGGTTTCGTTGGGTTTTCCGTTGGCATCATGGTGGAAAAGGGTAAATTGTGGGTTTTGGAGAACATCAGGTAGGTTTAGGGGGACTTTTGGGGTGGATTCATGGTATTTGTTTTTTTTTTTTTCTGTTTTTCTGGGTTGATCCCGTTCTTTTTTGGTGTGTTTTTGATGTGTTTTGGGGTCTCCGTTGGGTTTTGTTGGGTTCTTGTTGGTCATCATGTTGGAAAAGTGTAAATTGTGGGTTTTGGAGAATATCAGGTGAGTTTAATTTTTTCTGGGTGGTGAATCTATGGTTTTGGTTGAATTCTTCTGTTTTTTTTTAGCGTTTTCTTCTGTTTTTGGGGTGGTCCCATTCTTGTTTGGGGTGTTTTTGACATATTTTGGGGTCTCCGTTGGTTTTTGTTGGGTTCTTGTTGTTCATCATGGTGGAAAAGGGTAAATTGTGGGTATTGGAGAACATCAGGTAGGTTTAGGGGGACTTTTGGGGTGGATCAACGGCTTTTAGGGTTTTCTTTCGGTTTTGGGGGTGATCCCGCTTTTTTTTGTGTTTTTTTTTGACGTGTTTTGGGGTTTCCGTTGCGTTTCGTTGATTTCCTAATGTGTTTTAAGTTTGTTGGGAGTGGACTTTGGGATTTGGAGAACATCAGGTAGGTTTAGTGTGTTTTTGGGGTGGATCTATGTTTTTTGGGGTTTTCTTTCTTTTTTAGGGGTTATCCTGTTCTTGTTTGGGGTGTTTTCGACTTGTTTTGGGGTCTCCGTTGGGTTTTAGTTGGATTCTCGTTGGTCGTTAGGGTAAATGGGAGTGGATTGTGGGTTTTGAAGAAGATCAGGTGAGTTTAGGGTGGTTTTGCGGGGAAATTCATAGTGTTTGGTGTTTTTTCTTCTGATCCAGTTCTTTTCTGGGGTGTTTTTGAGGTGTTTTGGGGGTTTCCGTTGGGTTTCGTTGAGTTCCTAATGGGTTTTATGGTGGTTGGGAGTGGACATTTGGATTTGGAGAACATCAGGTACGTTTAGAGTGGTTTTGGGATTGGATCCGTGCTTTTTGGGGTTTTCTTTCGTTTTTGGGGGTGATCCTGTTCTTGTTTGGGGTGTTTTGGACGTGTTTTGGGTTCTCCGTTGGGTTTCGTTGTGTTTTCCGTGGTCATCATGGTGGAAAAGTGTAAATTGTGGGTTTTGGAGAACATCAGGTAGGTTTAGGGTGTTTTTTGGGGTGGATCTATGTTTTTGGGGGATTTTCTTCCAGTTTTGGGGGTGATTCCGTTCTTGTTTGGGGTGTTTTTGACGTGTTTTGTGGTCTCTGTTTTGTTTCGTTGTGTTTTCCTTGTTCATTTTGGTGGAAAAGGCTGAATAGTGGGTTTTGGAGAACATCAGGTAGGTTTAGGGTGGTTTTGGGATTTGATCCGTGCTTTTTGGGGATTTTGTTCCAGTTTTGGGGGTGATTCCGTTCTTGTTTGTAGTGTTTTTGATGTGTTTTGGGTTCTCCGTTGGGTTTCGTTGGGTTTTCCGTTGGCATCATGGTGGAAAAGGGTAAATTGTGGGTTTTGGAGAACATCAGGTAGGTTTAGGGGGACTTTTGGGGTGGATTCATGGTATTTGTTTTTTTTTTTTTCTGTTTTTCTGGGTTGATCCCGTTCTTTTTTGGTGTGTTTTTGATGTGTTTTGGGGTCTCCGTTGGGTTTTGTTGGGTTCTTGTTGGTCATCATGTTGGAAAAGTGTAAATTGTGGGTTTTGGAGAATATCAGGTGAGTTTAAGTTTTTCTGGGTGGTGAATCTATGGTTTTGGTTGAATTCTTCTGTTTTTTTTTTTAGCGTTTTCTTCTGTTTTTGGGGTGGTCCCATTCTTGTTTGGGGTGTTTTTGACATATTTTGGGGTCTCCGTTGGTTTTTGTTGGGTTCTTGTTGTTCATCATGGTGAAAACGTGTAAATTGTGGGTATTGGAGAACATCAGGTAGGTTTAGTGTGTTTTTGGGGTGGATCTATGTTTTTTGGGGTTTTCTTTCTTTTTTAGGGGTTATCCTGTTCTTGTTTGGGGTGTTTTCGACTTGTTTTGGGGTCTCCGTTGGGTTTTAGTTGGATTCTCGTTGGTCGTTAGGGTAAATGGGAGTGGATTGTGGGTTTTGAAGAAGATCAGGTGAGTTTAGGGTGGTTTTGCGGGGAAATTCATAGTGTTTGGTGTTTTTTCTTCTGATCCAGTTCTTTTCTGGGGTGTTTTTGAGGTGTTTTTGGGGTTTCCGTTGGGTTTCGTTGAGTTCCTAATGGGTTTTATGGTGGTTGGGAGTGGACATTTGGATTTGGAGAACATCAGGTACGTTTAGAGTGGTTTTGGGATTGGATCCGTGCTTTTTGGGGTTTTCTTTCGTTTTTGGGGGTGATCCTGTTCTTGTTTGGGGTGTTTTGGACGTGTTTTGGGTTCTCCGTTGGGTTTCGTTGTGTTTTCCGTGGTCATCATGGTGGAAAAGTGTAAATTGTGGGTTTTGGAGAACATCAGGTAGGTTTAGGGTGTTTTTTGGGGTGGATCTATGTTTTTGGGGGATTTTCTTCCAGTTTTGGGGGTGATTCCGTTCTTGCTTGGGGTGTTTTTGACGTGTTTTGTGGTCTCTGTTTTGTTTCGTTGTGTTTTCCTTGTTCATTTTGGTGGAAAAGGCTGAATAGTGGGTTTTGGAGAACATCAGGTAGGTTTAGGGTGGTTTTGGGATTTGATCCGTGCTTTTTGGGGATTTTGTTCCAGTTTTGGGGGTGATTCCGTTCTTGTTTGTAGTGTTTTTGATGTGTTTTGGGTTCTCCGTTGGGTTTCGTTGGGTTTTCCGTTGGCATCATGGTGGAAAAGGGTAAATTGTGGGTTTTGGAGAACATCAGGTAGGTTTAGGGGGACTTTTGGGGTGGATTCATGGTATTTGTTTTTTTTTTTTTCTGTTTTTCTGGGTTGATCCCGTTCTTTTTTGGTGTGTTTTTGATGTGTTTTGGGGTCTCCGTTGGGTTTTGTTGGGTTCTTGTTGGTCATCATGTTGGAAAAGTGTAAATTGTGGGTTTTGGAGAATATCAGGTGAGTTTAAGTTTTTCTGGGTGGTGAATCTATGGTTTTGGTTGAATTCTTCTGTTTTTTTTTTTAGCGTTTTCTTCTGTTTTTGGGGTGGTCCCATTCTTGTTTGGGGTGTTTTTGACATATTTTGGGGTCTCCGTTGGTTTTTGTTGGGTTCTTGTTGTTCATCATGGTGAAAACGTGTAAATTGTGGGTATTGGAGAACATCAGGTAGGTTTAGTGTGTTTTTGGGGTGGATCTATGTTTTTTGGGGTTTTCTTTCTTTTTTAGGGGTTATCCTGTTCTTGTTTGGGGTGTTTTCGACTTGTTTTGGGGTCTCCGTTGGGTTTTAGTTGGATTCTCGTTGGTCGTTAGGGTAAATGGGAGTGGATTGTGGGTTTTGAAGAAGATCAGGTGAGTTTAGGGTGGTTTTGCGGGGAAATTCATAGTGTTTGGTGTTTTTTCTTCTGATCCAGTTCTTTTCTGGGGTGTTTTTGAGGTGTTTTTGGGGTTTCCGTTGGGTTTCGTTGAGTTCCTAATGGGTTTTATGGTGGTTGGGAGTGGACATTTGGATTTGGAGAACATCAGGTACGTTTAGAGTGGTTTTGGGATTGGATCCGTGCTTTTTGGGGTTTTCTTTCGTTTTTGGGGGTGATCCTGTTCTTGTTTGGGGTGTTTTGGACGTGTTTTGGGTTCTCCGTTGGGTTTCGTTGTGTTTTCCGTGGTCATCATGGTGGAAAAGTGTAAATTGTGGGTTTTGGAGAACATCAGGTAGGTTTAGGGTGTTTTTTGGGGTGGATCTATGTTTTTGGGGGATTTTCTTCCAGTTTTGGGGGTGATTCCGTTCTTGTTTGGGGTGTTTTTGACGTGTTTTGTGGTCTCTGTTTTGTTTCGTTGTGTTTTCCTTGTTCATTTTGGTGGAAAAGGCTGAATAGTGGGTTTTGGAGAACATCAGGTAGGTTTAGGGTGGTTTTGGGATTTGATCCGTGCTTTTTGGGGATTTTGTTCCAGTTTTGGGGGTGATTCCGTTCTTGTTTGTAGTGTTTTTGATGTGTTTTGGGTTCTCCGTTGGGTTTCGTTGGGTTTTCCGTTGGCATCATGGTGGAAAAGGGTAAATTGTGGGTTTTGGAGAACATCAGGTAGGTTTAGGGGGACTTTTGGGGTGGATTCATGGTATTTGTTTTTTTTTTTTTTCTGTTTTTCTGGGTTGATCCCGTTCTTTTTTGGTGTGTTTTTGATGTGTTTTGGGGTCTCCGTTGGGTTTTGTTGGGTTCTTGTTGGTCATCATGTTGGAAAAGTGTAAATTGTGGGTTTTGGAGAATATCAGGTGAGTTTAAGTTTTTCTGGGTGGTGAATCTATGGTTTTGGTTGAATTCTTCTGTTTTTTTTTTAGCGTTTTCTTCTGTTTTTGGGGTGGTCCCATTCTTGTTTGGGGTGTTTTTGACATATTTTGGGGTCTCCGTTGGTTTTTGTTGGGTTCTTGTTGTTCATCATGGTGAAAACGTGTAAATTGTGGGTATTGGAGAACATCAGGTAGGTTTAGGGGGACTTTTGGGGTGGATCAACGGCTTTTAGGGTTTTCTTTCGGTTTTGGGGGTGATCCCGCTTTTTTTTTGTGGTGTTTTTGACGTGTTTTGGGGTTTCCGTTGCGTTTCGTTGATTTCCTAATGTGTTTTAAGTTTGTTGGGAGTGGACTTTGGGATTTGGAGAACATCAGGTAGGTTTAGTGTGTTTTTGGGGTGGATCTATGTTTTTTGGGGTTTTCTTTCTTTTTTAGGGGTTATCCTGTTCTTGCTTGGGGTGTTTTCGACTTGTTTTGGGGTCTCCGTTGGGTTTTAGTTGGATTCTCGTTGGTCGTTAGGGTAAATGGGAGTGGATTGTGGGTTTTGAAGAAGATCAGGTGAGTTTAGGGTGGTTTTGCGGGGAAATTCATAGTGTTTGGTGTTTTTTCTTCTGATCCAGTTCTTTTCTGGGGTGTTTTTGAGGTGTTTTTGGGGTTTCCGTTGGGTTTCGTTGAGTTCCTAATGGGTTTTATGGTGGTTGGGAGTGGACATTTGGATTTGGAGAACATCAGGTACGTTTAGAGTGGTTTTGGGATTGGATCCGTGCTTTTTGGGGTTTTCTTTCGTTTTTGGGGGTGATCCTGTTCTTGTTTGGGGTGTTTTGGACGTGTTTTGGGTTCTCCGTTGGGTTTCGTTGTGTTTTCCGTGGTCATCATGGTGGAAAAGTGTAAATTGTGGGTTTTGGAGAACATCAGGTAGGTTTAGGGTGTTTTTTGGGGTGGATCTATGTTTTTGGGGGATTTTCTTCCAGTTTTGGGGGTGATTCCGTTCTTGTTTGGGGTGTTTTTGACGTGTTTTGTGGTCTCTGTTTTGTTTCGTTGTGTTTTCCTTGTTCATTTTGGTGGAAAAGGCTGAATAGTGGGTTTTGGAGAACATCAGGTAGGTTTAGGGTGGTTTTGGGATTTGATCCGTGCTTTTTGGGGATTTTGTTCCAGTTTTGGGGGTGATTCCGTTCTTGTTTGTAGTGTTTTTGATGTGTTTTGGGTTCTCCGTTGGGTTTCGTTGGGTTTTCCGTTGGCATCATGGTGGAAAAGGGTAAATTGTGGGTTTTGGAGAACATCAGGTAGGTTTAGGGGGACTTTTGGGGTGGATTCATGGTATTTGTTTTTTTTTTTTTCTGTTTTTCTGGGTTGATCCCGTTCTTTTTTGGTGTGTTTTTGATGTGTTTTGGGGTCTCCGTTGGGTTTTGTTGGGTTCTTGTTGGTCATCATGTTGGAAAAGTGTAAATTGTGGGTTTTGGAGAATATCAGGTGAGTTTAATTTTTTCTGGGTGGTGAATCTATGGTTTTGGTTGAATTCTTCTGTTTTTTTTTAGCGTTTTCTTCTGTTTTTGGGGTGGTCCCATTCTTGTTTGGGGTGTTTTTGACATATTTTGGGGTCTCCGTTGGGTTTCGTTGGTTTCTTGTTGTTCATCATGGTGAAAACGTGTAAATTGTGGGTATTGGAGAACATCAGGTAGGTTTAGGGGGACTTTTGGGGTGGATCAACGGCTTTTAGGGTTTTCTTTCGGTTTTGGGGGTGATCCCGCTTTTTTTTGTGTTTTTTTTTGACGTGTTTTGGGGTTTCCGTTGCGTTTCGTTGATTTCCTAATGTGTTTTAAGTTTGTTGGGAGTGGACTTTGGGATTTGGAGAACATCAGGTAGGTTTAGTGTGTTTTTGGGGTGGATCTATGTTTTTTGGGGTTTTCTTTCTTTTTTAGGGGTTATCCTGTTCTTGTTTGGGGTGTTTTCGACTTGTTTTGGGGTCTCCGTTGGGTTTTAGTTGGATTCTCGTTGGTCGTTAGGGTAAATGGGAGTGGATTGTGGGTTTTGAAGAAGATCAGGTGAGTTTAGGGTGGTTTTGCGGGGAAATTCATAGTGTTTGGTGTTTTTTCTTCTGATCCAGTTCTTTTCTGGGGTGTTTTTGAGGTGTTTTTGGGGTTTCCGTTGGGTTTCGTTGAGTTCCTAATGGGTTTTATGGTGGTTGGGAGTGGACATTTGGATTTGGAGAACATCAGGTACGTTTAGAGTGGTTTTGGGATTGGATCCGTGCTTTTTGGGGTTTTCTTTCGTTTTTGGGGGTGATCCTGTTCTTGTTTGGGGTGTTTTGGACGTGTTTTGGGTTCTCCGTTGGGTTTCGTTGTGTTTTCCGTGGTCATCATGGTGGAAAAGTGTAAATTGTGGGTTTTGGAGAACATCAGGTAGGTTTAGGGTGTTTTTTGGGGTGGATCTATGTTTTTGGGGGATTTTCTTCCAGTTTTGGGGGTGATTCCGTTCTTGTTTGGGGTGTTTTTGACGTGTTTTGTGGTCTCTGTTTTGTTTCGTTGTGTTTTCCTTGTTCATTTTGGTGGAAAAGGCTGAATAGTGGGTTTTGGAGAACATCAGGTAGGTTTAGGGTGGTTTTGGGATTTGATCCGTGCTTTTTGGGGATTTTGTTCCAGTTTTGGGGGTGATTCCGTTCTTGTTTGTAGTGTTTTTGATGTGTTTTGGGTTCTCCGTTGGGTTTCGTTGGGTTTTCCGTTGGCATCATGGTGGAAAAGGGTAAATTGTGGGTTTTGGAGAACATCAGGTAGGTTTAGGGGGACTTTTAAGGTGGATTCATGGTATTTGTTTTTTTTTTTTTTCTGTTTTTCTGGGTTGATCCCGTTCTTTTTTGGTGTGTTTTTGATGTGTTTTGGGGTCTCCGTTGGGTTTTGTTGGGTTCTTGTTGGTCATCATGTTGGAAAAGTGTAAATTGTGGGTTTTGGAGAATATCAGGTGAGTTTAAGTTTTTCTGGGTGGTGAATCTATGGTTTTGGTTGAATTCTTCTGTTTTTTTTTTAGCGTTTTCTTCTGTTTTTGGGGTGGTCCCATTCTTGTTTGGGGTGTTTTTGACATATTTTGGGGTCTCCGTTGGTTTTTGTTGGGTTCTTGTTGTTCATCATGGTGAAAACGTGTAAATTGTGGGTATTGGAGAACATCAGGTAGGTTTAGGGGGACTTTTGGGGTGGATCAACGGCTTTTAGGGTTTTCTTTCGGTTTTGGGGGTGATCCCGCTTTTTTTTTGTGGTGTTTTTGACGTGTTTTGGGGTTTCCGTTGCGTTTCGTTGATTTCCTAATGTGTTTTAAGTTTGTTGGGAGTGGACTTTGGGATTTGGAGAACATCAGGTAGGTTTAGTGTGTTTTTGGGGTGGATCTATGTTTTTTGGGGTTTTCTTTCTTTTTTAGGGGTTATCCTGTTCTTGTTTGGGGTGTTTTCGACTTGTTTTGGGGTCTCCGTTGGGTTTTAGTTGGATTCTCGTTGGTCGTTAGGGTAAATGGGAGTGGATTGTGGGTTTTGAAGAAGATCAGGTGAGTTTAGGGTGGTTTTGCGGGGAAATTCATAGTGTTTGGTGTTTTTTCTTCTGATCCAGTTCTTTTCTGGGGTGTTTTTGAGGTGTTTTTGGGGTTTCCGTTGGGTTTCGTTGAGTTCCTAATGGGTTTTATGGTGGTTGGGAGTGGACATTTGGATTTGGAGAACATCAGGTACGTTTAGAGTGGTTTTGGGATTGGATCCGTGCTTTTTGGGGTTTTCTTTCGTTTTTGGGGGTGATCCTGTTCTTGTTTGGGGTGTTTTGGACGTGTTTTGGGTTCTCCGTTGGGTTTCGTTGTGTTTTCCGTGGTCATCATGGTGGAAAAGTGTAAATTGTGGGTTTTGGAGAACATCAGGTAGGTTTAGGGTGTTTTTTGGGGTGGATCTATGTTTTTGGGGGATTTTCTTCCAGTTTTGGGGGTGATTCCGTTCTTGTTTGGGGTGTTTTTGACGTGTTTTGTGGTCTCTGTTTTGTTTCGTTGTGTTTTCCTTGTTCATTTTGGTGGAAAAGGCTGAATAGTGGGTTTTGGAGAACATCAGGTAGGTTTAGGGTGGTTTTGGGATTTGATCCGTGCTTTTTGGGGATTTTGTTCCAGTTTTGGGGGTGATTCCGTTCTTGTTTGTAGTGTTTTTGATGTGTTTTGGGTTCTCCGTTGGGTTTCGTTGGGTTTTCCGTTGGCATCATGGTGGAAAAGGGTAAATTGTGGGTTTTGGAGAACATCAGGTAGGTTTAGGGGGACTTTTGGGGTGGATTCATGGTATTTGTTTTTTTTTTTTTTTTCTGTTTTTCTGGGTTGATCCCGTTCTTTTTTGGTGTGTTTTTGATGTGTTTTGGGGTCTCCGTTGGGTTTTGTTGGGTTCTTGTTGGTCATCATGTTGGAAAAGTGTAAATTGTGGGTTTTGGAGAATATCAGGTGAGTTTAAGTTTTTCTGGGTGGTGAATCTATGGTTTTGGTTGAATTCTTCTGTTTTTTTTTTTAGCGTTTTCTTCTGTTTTTGGGGTGGTCCCATTCTTGTTTGGGGTGTTTTTGACATATTTTGGGGTCTCCGTTGGTTTTTGTTGGGTTCTTGTTGTTCATCATGGTGAAAACGTGTAAATTGTGGGTATTGGAGAACATCAGGTAGGTTTAGTGTGTTTTTGGGGTGGATCTATGTTTTTTGGGGTTTTCTTTCTTTTTTAGGGGTTATCCTGTTCTTGTTTGGGGTGTTTTCGACTTGTTTTGGGGTCTCCGTTGGGTTTTAGTTGGATTCTCGTTGGTCGTTAGGGTAAATGGGAGTGGATTGTGGGTTTTGAAGAAGATCAGGTGAGTTTAGGGTGGTTTTGCGGGGAAATTCATAGTGTTTGGTGTTTTTTCTTCTGATCCAGTTCTTTTCTGGGGTGTTTTTGAGGTGTTTTTGGGGTTTCCGTTGGGTTTCGTTGAGTTCCTAATGGGTTTTATGGTGGTTGGGAGTGGACATTTGGATTTGGAGAACATCAGGTACGTTTAGAGTGGTTTTGGGATTGGATCCGTGCTTTTTGGGGTTTTCTTTCGTTTTTGGGGGTGATCCTGTTCTTGTTTGGGGTGTTTTGGACGTGTTTTGGGTTCTCCGTTGGGTTTCGTTGTGTTTTCCGTGGTCATCATGGTGGAAAAGTGTAAATTGTGGGTTTTGGAGAACATCAGGTAGGTTTAGGGTGTTTTTTGGGGTGGATCTATGTTTTTGGGGGATTTTCTTCCAGTTTTGGGGGTGATTCCGTTCTTGTTTGGGGTGTTTTTGACGTGTTTTGTGGTCTCTGTTTTGTTTCGTTGTGTTTTCCTTGTTCATTTTGGTGGAAAAGGCTGAATAGTGGGTTTTGGAGAACATCAGGTAGGTTTAGGGTGGTTTTGGGATTTGATCCGTGCTTTTTGGGGATTTTGTTCCAGTTTTGGGGGTGATTCCGTTCTTGTTTGTAGTGTTTTTGATGTGTTTTGGGTTCTCCGTTGGGTTTCGTTGGGTTTTCCGTTGGCATCATGGTGGAAAAGGGTAAATTGTGGGTTTTGGAGAACATCAGGTAGGTTTAGGGGGACTTTTGGGGTGGATTCATGGTATTTGTTTTTTTTTTTTTCTGTTTTTCTGGGTTGATCCCGTTCTTTTTTGGTGTGTTTTTGATGTGTTTTGGGGTCTCCGTTGGGTTTTGTTGGGTTCTTGTTGGTCATCATGTTGGAAAAGTGTAAATTGTGGGTTTTGGAGAATATCAGGTGAGTTTAATTTTTTCTGGGTGGTGAATCTATGGTTTTGGTTGAATTCTTCTGTTTTTTTTTAGCGTTTTCTTCTGTTTTTGGGGTGGTCCCATTCTTGTTTGGGGTGTTTTTGACATATTTTGGGGTCTCCGTTGGTTTTTGTTGGGTTCTTGTTGTTCATCATGGTGGAAAAGGGTAAATTGTGGGTATTGGAGAACATCAGGTAGGTTTAGGGGGACTTTTGGGGTGGATCAACGGCTTTTAGGGTTTTCTTTCGGTTTTGGGGGTGATCCCGCTTTTTTTTGTGTTTTTTTTTGACGTGTTTTGGGGTTTCCGTTGCGTTTCGTTGATTTCCTAATGTGTTTTAAGTTTGTTGGGAGTGGACTTTGGGATTTGGAGAACATCAGGTAGGTTTAGTGTGTTTTTGGGGTGGATCTATGTTTTTTGGGGTTTTCTTTCTTTTTTAGGGGTTATCCTGTTCTTGTTTGGGGTGTTTTCGACTTGTTTTGGGGTCTCCGTTGGGTTTTAGTTGGATTCTCGTTGGTCGTTAGGGTAAATGGGAGTGGATTGTGGGTTTTGAAGAAGATCAGGTGAGTTTAGGGTGGTTTTGCGGGGAAATTCATAGTGTTTGGTGTTTTTTCTTCTGATCCAGTTCTTTTCTGGGGTGTTTTTGAGGTGTTTTGGGGGTTTCCGTTGGGTTTCGTTGAGTTCCTAATGGGTTTTATGGTGGTTGGGAGTGGACATTTGGATTTGGAGAACATCAGGTACGTTTAGAGTGGTTTTGGGATTGGATCCGTGCTTTTTGGGGTTTTCTTTCGTTTTTGGGGGTGATCCTGTTCTTGTTTGGGGTGTTTTGGACGTGTTTTGGGTTCTCCGTTGGGTTTCGTTGTGTTTTCCGTGGTCATCATGGTGGAAAAGTGTAAATTGTGGGTTTTGGAGAACATCAGGTAGGTTTAGGGTGTTTTTTGGGGTGGATCTATGTTTTTGGGGGATTTTCTTCCAGTTTTGGGGGTGATTCCGTTCTTGTTTGGGATGTTTTTGACGTGTTTTGTGGTCTCTGTTTTGTTTCGTTGTGTTTTCCTTGTTCATTTTGGTGGAAAAGGCTGAATAGTGGGTTTTGGAGAACATCAGGTAGGTTTAGGGTGGTTTTGGGATTTGATCCGTGCTTTTTGGGGATTTTGTTCCAGTTTTGGGGGTGATTCCGTTCTTGTTTGTAGTGTTTTTGATGTGTTTTGGGTTCTCCGTTGGGTTTCGTTGGGTTTTCCGTTGGCATCATGGTGGAAAAGGGTAAATTGTGGGTTTTGGAGAACATCAGGTAGGTTTAGGGGGACTTTTGGGGTGGATTCATGGTATTTGTTTTTTTTTTTTTTCTGTTTTTCTGGGTTGATCCCGTTCTTTTTTGGTGTGTTTTTGATGTGTTTTGGGGTCTCCGTTGGGTTTTGTTGGGTTCTTGTTGGTCATCATGTTGGAAAAGTGTAAATTGTGGGTTTTGGAGAATATCAGGTGAGTTTAAGTTTTTCTGGGTGGTGAATCTATGGTTTTGGTTGAATTCTTCTGTTTTTTTTTTAGCGTTTTCTTCTGTTTTTGGGGTGGTCCCATTCCTGTTTGGGGTGTTTTTGACATATTTTGGGGTCTCCGTTGGTTTTTGTTGGGTTCTTGTTGTTCATCATGGTGAAAACGTGTAAATTGTGGGTATTGGAGAACATCAGGTAGGTTTAGGGGGACTTTTGGGGTGGATCAACGGCTTTTAGGGTTTTCTTTCGGTTTTGGGGGTGATCCCGCTTTTTTTTTGTGGTGTTTTTGACGTGTTTTGGGGTTTCCGTTGCGTTTCGTTGATTTCCTAATGTGTTTTAAGTTTGTTGGGAGTGGACTTTGGGATTTGGAGAACATCAGGTAGGTTTAGTGTGTTTTTGGGGTGGATCTATGTTTTTTGGGGTTTTCTTTCTTTTTTAGGGGTTATCCTGTTCTTGTTTGGGGTGTTTTCGACTTGTTTTGGGGTCTCCGTTGGGTTTTAGTTGGATTCTCGTTGGTCGTTAGGGTAAATGGGAGTGGATTGTGGGTTTTGAAGAAGATCAGGTGAGTTTAGGGTGGTTTTGCGGGGAAATTCATAGTGTTTGGTGTTTTTTCTTCTGATCCAGTTCTTTTCTGGGGTGTTTTTGAGGTGTTTTTGGGGTTTCCGTTGGGTTTCGTTGAGTTCCTAATGGGTTTTATGGTGGTTGGGAGTGGACATTTGGATTTGGAGAACATCAGGTACGTTTAGAGTGGTTTTGGGATTGGATCCGTGCTTTTTGGGGTTTTCTTTCGTTTTTGGGGGTGATCCTGTTCTTGTTTGGGGTGTTTTGGACGTGTTTTGGGTTCTCCGTTGGGTTTCGTTGTGTTTTCCGTGGTCATCATGGTGGAAAAGTGTAAATTGTGGGTTTTGGAGAACATCAGGTAGGTTTAGGGTGTTTTTTGGGGTGGATCTATGTTTTTGGGGGATTTTCTTCCAGTTTTGGGGGTGATTCCGTTCTTGCTTGGGGTGTTTTTGACGTGTTTTGTGGTCTCTGTTTTGTTTCGTTGTGTTTTCCTTGTTCATTTTGGTGGAAAAGGCTGAATAGTGGGTTTTGGAGAACATCAGGTAGGTTTAGGGTGGTTTTGGGATTTGATCCGTGCTTTTTGGGGATTTTGTTCCAGTTTTGGGGGTGATTCCGTTCTTGTTTGTAGTGTTTTTGATGTGTTTTGGGTTCTCCGTTGGGTTTCGTTGGGTTTTCCGTTGGCATCATGGTGGAAAAGGGTAAATTGTGGGTTTTGGAGAACATCAGGTAGGTTTAGGGGGACTTTTGGGGTGGATTCATGGTATTTGTTTTTTTTTTTTTCTGTTTTTCTGGGGTGATCCCGTTCTTTTTTGGTGTGTTTTTGATGTGTTTTGGGGTCTCCGTTGGGTTTTGTTGGGTTCTTGTTGGTCATCATGTTGGAAAAGTGTAAATTGTGGGTTTTGGAGAATATCAGGTGAGTTTAAGTTTTTCTGGGTGGTGAATCTATGGTTTTGGTTGAATTCTTCTGTTTTTTTTTTTTTTTTTTTTAGCGTTTTCTTCTGTTTTTGGGGTGGTCCCAGTCTTGTTTGGGGTGTTTTTGACATATTTTGGGGTCTCCGTTGGGTTTCGTTGGTTTCTTGTTGTTCATCATGGTGAAAACGTGTAAATTGTGGGTATTGGAGAACATCAGGTAGGTTTAGGGGGACTTTTGGGGTGGATCAACGGCTTTTAGGGTTTTCTTTCGGTTTTGGGGGTGATCCCGCTTTTTTTTGTGGTGTTTTTGACGTGTTTTGGGGTTTCCGTTGCGTTTCGTTGATTTCCTAATGTGTTTTAAGTTTGTTGGGAGTGGACTTTGGGATTTGGAGAACATCAGGTAGGTTTAGTGTGTTTTTGGGGTGGATCTATGTTTTTTGGGGTTTTCTTTCTTTTTTAGGGGTTATCCTGTTCTTGTTTGGGGTGTTTTCGACTTGTTTTGGGGTCTCCGTTGGGTTTTAGTTGGATTCTCGTTGGTCGTTAGGGTAAATGGGAGTGGATTGTGGGTTTTGAAGAAGATCAGGTGAGTTTAGGGTGGTTTTGCGGGGAAATTCATAGTGTTTGGTGTTTTTTCTTCTGATCCAGTTCTTTTCTGGGGTGTTTTTGAGGTGTTTTTGGGGTTTCCGTTGGGTTTCGTTGAGTTCCTAATGGGTTTTATGGTGGTTGGGAGTGGACATTTGGATTTGGAGAACATCAGGTACGTTTAGAGTGGTTTTGGGATTGGATCCGTGCTTTTTGGGGTTTTCTTTCGTTTTTGGGGGTGATCCTGTTCTTGTTTGGGGTGTTTTGGACGTGTTTTGGGTTCTCCGTTGGGTTTCGTTGTGTTTTCCGTGGTCATCATGGTGGAAAAGTGTAAATTGTGGGTTTTGGAGAACATCAGGTAGGTTTAGGGTGTTTTTTGGGGTGGATCTATGTTTTTGGGGGATTTTCTTCCAGTTTTGGGGGTGATTCCATTCTTGCTTGGGGTGTTTTTGACGTGTTTTGTGGTCTCTGTTTTGTTTCGTTGTGTTTTCCTTGTTCATTTTGGTGGAAAAGGCTGAATAGTGGGTTTTGGAGAACATCAGGTAGGTTTAGGGTGGTTTTGGGATTTGATCCGTGCTTTTTGGGGATTTTGTTCCAGTTTTGGGGGTGATTCCGTTCTTGTTTGTGGTGTTTTTGATGTGTTTTGGGTTCTCCGTTGGGTTTCGTTGGGTTTTCCGTTGGCATCATGGTGGAAAAGGGTAAATTGTGGGTTTTGGAGAACATCAGGTAGGTTTAGGGGGACTTTTGGGGTGGATTCATGGTATTTGTTTTTTTTTTTTTTCTGTTTTTCTGGGGTGATCCCGTTCTTTTTTGGTGTGTTTTTGATGTGTTTTGGGGTCTCCGTTGGGTTTTGTTGGGTTCTTGTTGGTCATCATGTTGGAAAAGTGTAAATTGTGGGTTTTGGAGAATATCAGGTGAGTTTAAGTTTTTCTGGGTGGTGAATCTATGGTTTTGGTTGAATTCTTCTGTTTTTTTTTTTTTTTTTTTTTTAGCGTTTTCTTCTGTTTTTGGGGTGGTCCCATTCTTGTTTGGGGTGTTTTTGACATATTTTGGGGTCTCCGTTGGGTTTCGTTGGTTTCTTGTTGTTCATCATGGTGAAAACGTGTAAATTGTGGGTATTGGAGAACATCAGGTAGGTTTAGGGGGACTTTTGGGGTGGATCAACGGCTTTTAGGGTTTTCTTTCGGTTTTGGGGGTGATCCCGCTTTTTTTTGTGTTTTTTTTTGACGTGTTTTGGGGTTTCCGTTGCGTTTCGTTGATTTTCTAATGTGTTTTAAGTTTGTTGGGAGTGGACTTTGGGATTTGGAGAACATCAGGTAGGTTTAGTGTGTTTTTGGGGTGGATCTATGTTTTTTGGGGTTTTCTTTCTTTTTTAGGGGTTATCCTGTTCTTGTTTGGGGTGTTTTCGACTTGTTTTGGGGTCTCCGTTGGGTTTTAGTTGGATTCTCGTTGGTCGTTAGGGTAAATGGGAGTGGATTGTGGGTTTTGAAGAAGATCAGGTGAGTTTAGGGTGGTTTTGCGGGGAAATTCATAGTGTTTGGTGTTTTTTCTTCTGATCCAGTTCTTTTCTGGGGTGTTTTTGAGGTGTTTTTGGGGTTTCCGTTGGGTTTCGTTGAGTTCCTAATGGGTTTTATGGTGGTTGGGAGTGGACATTTGGATTTGGAGAACATCAGGTACGTTTAGAGTGGTTTTGGGATTGGATCCGTGCTTTTTGGGGTTTTCTTTCGTTTTTGGGGGTGATCCTGTTCTTGTTTGGGGTGTTTTGGACGTGTTTTGGGTTCTCCGTTGGGTTTCGTTGTGTTTTCCGTGGTCATCATGGTGGAAAAGTGTAAATTGTGGGTTTTGGAGAACATCAGGTAGGTTTAGGGTGTTTTTTGGGGTGGATCTATGTTTTTGGGGGATTTTCTTCCAGTTTTGGGGGTGATTCCGTTCTTGTTTGGGGTGTTTTTGACGTGTTTTGTGGTCTCTGTTTTGTTTCGTTGTGTTTTCCTTGTTCATTTTGGTGGAAAAGGCTGAATAGTGGGTTTTGGAGAACATCAGGTAGGTTTAGGGTGGTTTTGGGATTTGATCCGTGCTTTTTGGGGATTTTGTTCCAGTTTTGGGGGTGATTCCGTTCTTGTTTGTGGTGTTTTTGATGTGTTTTGGGTTCTCCGTTGGGCTTCGTTGGGTTTTCCGTTGGCATCATGGTGGAAAAGGGTAAATTGTGGGTTTTGGAGAACATCAGGTAGGTTTAGGGGGACTTTTGGGGTGGATTCATGGTATTTGTTTTTTTTTTTTCTGTTTTTCTGGGGTGATCCCGTTCTTTTTTGGTGTGTTTTTGATGTGTTTTGGGGTCTCCGTTGGGTTTTGTTGGGTTCTTGTTGGTCATCATGTTGGAAAAGTGTAAATTGTGGGTTTTGGAGAATATCAGGTGAGTTTAAGTTTTTCTGGGTGGTGAATCTCTGGTTTTGGTTGAATTCTTCTGTTTTTTTTTAGCGTTTTCTTCTGTTTTTGGGGTGGTCCCATTCTTTTTTGGGGTGTTTTTGACATATTTTGGGGTCTCCGTTGGGTTTTGTTGGGTTCTTGTTGTTCATCATGGTGAAAACGTGTAAATTGTGGGTATTGGAGAACATCAGGTAGGTTTAGGGGGACTTTTGGGGTGGATCAACGGCTTTTAGGGTTTTCTTTCGGTTTTGGGGGTGATCCCGCTTTTTTTTTGTGGTGTTTTTGACGTGTTTTGGGGTTTCCGTTGCGTTTCGTTGATTTCCTAATGTGTTTTAAGTTTGTTGGGAGTGGACTTTGGGATTTGGAGAACATCAGGTAGGTTTAGTGTGTTTTTGGGGTGGATCTATGTTTTTTGGGGTTTTCTTTCTTTTTTAGGGGTTATCCTGTTCTTGTTTGGGGTGTTTTCGACTTGTTTTGGGGTCTCCGTTGGGTTTTAGTTGGATTCTCGTTGGTCGTTAGGGTAAATGGGAGTGGATTGTGGGTTTTGAAGAAGATCAGGTGAGTTTAGGGTGGTTTTGCGGGGAAATTCATAGTGTTTGGTGTTTTTTCTTCTGATCCAGTTCTTTTCTGGGGTGTTTTTGAGGTGTTTTTGGGGTTTCCGTTGGGTTTCGTTGAGTTCCTAATGGGTTTTATGGTGGTTGGGAGTGGACATTTGGATTTGGAGAACATCAGGTACGTTTAGAGTGGTTTTGGGATTGGATCCGTGCTTTTTGGGGTTTTCTTTCGTTTTTGGGGGTGATCCTGTTCTTGTTTGGGGTGTTTTGGACGTGTTTTGGGTTCTCCGTTGGGTTTCGTTGTGTTTTCCGTGGTCATCATGGTGGAAAAGTGTAAATTGTGGGTTTTGGAGAACATCAGGTAGGTTTAGGGTGTTTTTTGGGGTGGATCTATGTTTTTGGGGGATTTTCTTCCAGTTTTGGGGGTGATTCCGTTCTTGTTTGGGGTGTTTTTGACGTGTTTTGTGGTCTCTGTTTTGTTTCGTTGTGTTTTCCTTGTTCATTTTGGTGGAAAAGGCTGAATAGTGGGTTTTGGAGAACATCAGGTAGGTTTAGGGTGGTTTTGGGATTTGATCCGTGCTTTTTGGGGATTTTGTTCCAGTTTTGGGGGTGATTCCGTTCTTGTTTGTGGTGTTTTTGATGTGTTTTGGGTTCTCCGTTGGGTTTCGTTGGGTTTTCCGTTGGCATCATGGTGGAAAAGGGTAAATTGTGGGTTTTGGAGAACATCAGGTAGGTTTAGGGGGACTTTTGGGGTGGATTCATGGTATTTGTTTTTTTTTTCTGTTTTTCTGGGGTGATCCCGTTCTTTTTTGGTGTGTTTTTGATGTGTTTTGGGGTCTCCGTTGGGTTTTGTTGGGTTCTTGTTGGTCATCATGTTGGAAAAGTGTAAATTGTGGGTTTTGGAGAATATCAGGTGAGTTTAAGTTTTTCTGGGTGGTGAATCTATGGTTTTGGTTGAATTCTTCTGTTTTTTTTTTTAGCGTTTTCTTCTGTTTTTGGGGTGGTCCCATTCTTTTTTGGGGTGTTTTTGACATATTTTGGGGTCTCCGTTGGTTTTTTTTGGGTTCTTGTTGTTCATCATGGTGGAAAAGGGTAAATTGTGGGTATTGGAGAACATCAGGTAGGTTTAGGGGGACTTTTGGGGTGGATCAACGGCTTTTAGGGTTTTCTTTCGGTTTTGGGGGTGATCCCGCTTTTTTTTTGTGGTGTTTTTGACGTGTTTTGGGGTTTCCGTTGCGTTTCGTTGATTTCCTAATGTGTTTTAAGTTTGTTGGGAGTGGACTTTGGGATTTGGAGAACATCAGGTAGGTTTAGTGTGTTTTTGGGGTGGATCTATGTTTTTTGGGGTTTTCTTTCTTTTTTAGGGGTTATCCTGTTCTTGTTTGGGGTGTTTTCGACTTGTTTTGGGGTCTCCGTTGGGTTTTAGTTGGATTCTCGTTGGTCGTTAGGGTAAATGGGAGTGGATTGTGGGTTTTGAAGAAGATCAGGTGAGTTTAGGGTGGTTTTGCGGGGAAATTCATAGTGTTTGGTGTTTTTTCTTCTGATCCAGTTCTTTTTTGGGGTGTTTTTGAGGTGTTTTTGGGGTTTCCGTTGGGTTTCGTTGAGTTCCTAATGGGTTTTATGGTGGTTGGGAGTGGACATTTGGATTTGGAGAACATCAGGTACGTTTAGAGTGGTTTTGGGATTGGATCCGTGCTTTTTGGGGTTTTCTTTCGTTTTTGGGGGTGATCCTGTTCTTGTTTGGGGTGTTTTGGACGTGTTTTGGGTTCTCCGTTGGGTTTCGTTGTGTTTTCCGTGGTCATCATGGTGGAAAAGTGTAAATTGTGGGTTTTGGAGAACATCAGGTAGATTTAGGGTGTTATTTGGGTGGATCTATGTTTTTGGGGGATTTTCTTCCAGTTTTGGGGGTGATTCCGTTCTTGTTTGGGGTGTTTTTGACGTGTTTTGTGGTCTCTGTTTTGTTTCGTTGTGTTTTCCTTGTTCATTTTGGTGGAAAAGGCTGAATAGTGGGTTTTGGAGAACATCAGGTAGGTTTAGGGTGGTTTTGGGATTTGATCCGTGCTTTTTGGGGATTTTGTTCCAGTTTTGGGGGTGATTCCGTTCTTGTTTGTGGTGTTTTTGATGTGTTTTGGGTTCTCCGTTGGGTTTCGTTGGGTTTTCCGTTGGCATCATGGTGGAAAAGGGTAAATTGCGGGTTTTGGAGAACATCAGGTAGGTTTAGGGGGACTTTTGGGGTGGATTCATGGTATTTGTTTTTTTTTTTTCTGTTTTTCTGGGGTGATCCCGTTCTTTTTTGGTGTGTTTTTGATGTGTTTTGGGGTCTCCGTTGGGTTTTGTTGGGTTCTTGTTGGTCATCATGTTGGAAAAATGTAAATTGTGGGTTTTGGAGAATATCAGGTGAGTTTAAGTTTTTCTGGGTGGTGAATCTATGGTTTTGGTTGAATTCTTCTGTTTTTTTTTTTTAGCGTTTTCTTCTGTTTTTGGGGTGGTCCCATTCTTTTTTGGGGTGTTTTTGACATATTTTGGGGTCTCCGTTGGTTTTTGTTGGGTTCTTGTTGTTCATCATGGTGAAAACGTGTAAATTGTGGGTATTGGAGAACATCAGGTAGGTTTAGGGGGACTTTTGGGGTGGATCAACGGCTTTTAGGGTTTTCTTTCGGTTTTGGGGGTGATCCCGCTTTTTTTTGTGGTGTTTTTGACGTGTTTTGGGGTTTCCGTTGCGTTTCGTTGATTTCCTAATGTGTTTTAAGTTTGTTGGGAGTGGACTTTGGGATTTGGAGAACATCAGGTAGGTTTAGTGTGTTTTTGGGGTGGATCTATGTTTTTTGGGGTTTTCTTTCTTTTTTAGGGGTTATCCTGTTCTTGTTTGGGGTGTTTTCGACTTGTTTTGGGGTCTCCGTTGGGTTTTAGTTGGATTCTCGTTGGTCGTTAGGGTAAATGGGAGTGGATTGTGGGTTTTGAAGAAGATCAGGTGAGTTTAGGGTGGTTTTGCGGGGAAATTCATAGTGTTTGGTGTTTTTTCTTCTGATCCAGTTCTTTTCTGGGGTGTTTTTGAGGTGTTTTTGGGGTTTCCGTTGGGTTTCGTTGAGTTCCTAATGGGTTTTATGGTGGTTGGGAGTGGACATTTGGATTTGGAGAACATCAGGTACGTTTAGAGTGGTTTTGGGATTGGATCCGTGCTTTTTGGGGTTTTCTTTCGTTATGGGGGGTGATCCTGTTCTTGTTTGGGGTGTTTTGGACGTGTTTTGGGTTCTCCGTTGGGTTTCGTTGTGTTTTCCGTGGTCATCATGTTGGAAAAGTGTAAATTGTGGGTTTTGGAGAACATCAGGTAGATTTAGGGTGTTTTTGGGGTGGATCTATGTTTTTGGGGGATTTTCTTCCAGTTTTGGGGGTGATTCCGTTCTTGCTTGGGGTGTTTTTGACGTGTTTTGTGGTCTCTGTTTTGTTTCGTTGTGTTTTCCTTGTTCATTTTGGTGGAAAAGGCTGAATAGTGGGTTTTGGAGAACATCAGGTAGGTTTAGGGTGGTTTTGGGATTTGATCCGTGCTTTTTGGGGATTTTGTTCCAGTTTTGGGGGTGATTCCGTTCTTGTTTGTGGTGTTTTTGATGTGTTTTGGGTTCTCCGTTGGGTTTCGTTGGGTTTTCCGTTGGCATCATGGTGGAAAAGGGTAAATTGTGGGTTTTGGAGAACATCAGGTAGGTTTATGAGGACTTCTGGGGCAGATTCATGGTTTTTGTTTTTTTTTTTTTTTTTTTTTTTTCTGTTTTTCTGGGGTGATCCCGTTCTTTTTTGGTGTGTTTTTGATGTGTTTTGGGGTCTCCGTTGGGTTTTGTTGGGTTCTTGTTGGTCATCATGTTGGAAAAGTATAAATTGTGGGTTTTGGAGAATATCAGGTGAGTTTAAGTTTTTCTGGGTGGTGAATCTATGGTTTTGGTTGAATTCTTCTGTTTTTTTAGCGTTTTCTTCTGTTTTTGGGGTGGTCCCATTCTTTTTTGGGGTGTTTTTGACATATTTTGGGGTCTCCGTTGGGTTTTGTTGGGTTCTTGTTGTTCATCATGGTGAAAACGTGTAAATTGTGGGTATTGGAGAACATCAGGTAGGTTTAGGGGGACTTTTGGGGTGGATCAACGGCTTTTAGGGTTTTCTTTCGGTTTTGGGGGTGATCCCGCTTTTTTTTTGTGGTGTTTTTGACGTGTTTTGGGGTTTCCGTTGCGTTTCGTTGATTTCCTAATGTGTTTTAAGTTTGTTGGGAGTGGACTTTGGGATTTGGAGAACATCAGGTAGGTTTAGTGTGTTTTTGGGGTGGATCTATGTTTTTTGGGGTTTTCTTTCT
The DNA here is from genome assembly GCF_964211825.1 of Aythya ferina. Classification (NCBI taxonomy): domain Eukaryota; kingdom Metazoa; phylum Chordata; class Aves; order Anseriformes; family Anatidae; genus Aythya; species Aythya ferina. Next base: position 144,184 of record NW_028181444.1, read on the forward strand.
TTTTTAGGGGTTATCCTGTTCTTGTTTGGGGTGTTTTCGACTTGTTTTGGGGTCTCCGTTGGGTTTTAGTTGGATTCTCGTTGGTCGTTAGGGTAAATGGGAGTGGATTGTGGGTTTTGAAGAAGATCAGGTGAGTTTAGGGTGGTTTTGCGGGGAAATTCATAGTGTTTGGTGTTTTTTCTTCTGATCCAGTTCTTTTCTGGGGTGTTTTTGAGGTGTTTTTGGGGTTTCCGTTGGGTTTCGTTGAGTTCCTAATGGGTTTTATGGTGGTTGGGAGTGGACATTTGGATTTGGAGAACATCAGGTACGTTTAGAGTGGTTTTGGGATTGGATCCGTGCTTTTTGGGGTTTTCTTTCGTTTTTGGGGATGATCCTGTTCTTGTTTGGGGTGTTTTGGACGTGTTTTGGGTTCTCTGTTGGGTTTCGTTGTGTTTTCCGTGGTCATCATGGTGGAAAAGTGTAAATTGTGGGTTTTGGAGAACATCAGGTAGGTTTAGGGTTTTTTTGGGGTGGATCTATGTTTTTGGGGGATTTTCTTCCAGTTTTGGGGGTGATTCCGTTCTTGTTTGGGGTGTTTTTGACGTGTTTTGTGGTCTCTGTTTTGTTTTGTTGTGTTTTCCTTGTTCATTTTGGTGGAAAAGGCTGAATAGTGGGTTTTGGAGAACATCAGGTAGGTTTAGGGTGGTTTTGGGATTTGATCCGTGCTTTTTGGGGATTTTGTTCCAGTTTTGGGGGTGATTCCGTTCTTGTTTGTGGTGTTTTTGATGTGTTTTGGGTTCTCCGTTGGGTTTCGTTGGGTTTTCCGTTGGCATCATGGTGGAAAAGGGTAAATTGTGGGTTTTGGAGAACATCAGGTAGGTTTAGGGGGACTTTTGGGGTGGATTCATGGTATTTGTTTTTTTTTTTTCTGTTTTTCTGGGGTGATCCCGTTCTTTTTTGGTGTGTTTTTGATGTGTTTTGGGGTCTCCGTTGGGTTTTGTTGGGTTCTTGTTGGTCATCATGTTGGAAAAGTGTAAATTGTGGGTTTTGGAGAATATCAGGTGAGTTTAAGTTTTTCTGGGTGGTGAATCTATGGTTTTGGTTGAATTCTTCTGTTTTTTTTTTAGCGTTTTCTTCTGTTTTTGGGGTGGTCCCATTCTTTTTTGGGGTGTTTTTGACATATTTTGGGGTCTCCGTTGGTTTTTGTTGGGTTCTTGTTGTTCATCATGGTGAAAACGGGTAAATTGTGGGTATTGGAGAACATCAGGTAGGTTTAGGGGGACTTTTGGGGTGGATCAACGGCTTTTAGGGTTTTCTTTCGGTTTTGGGGGTGATCCCGCTTTTTTTTTGTGGTGTTTTTGACGTGTTTTGGGGTTTCCGTTGCGTTTCGTTGATTTCCTAATGTGTTTTAAGTTTGTTGGGAGTGGACTTTGGGATTTGGAGAACATCAGGTAGGTTTAGTGTGTTTTTGGGGTGGATCTATGTTTTTTGGGGTTTTCTTTCTTTTTTAGGGGTTATCCTGTTCTTGTTTGGGGTGTTTTCGACTTGTTTTGGGGTCTCCGTTGGGTTTTAGTTGGATTCTCGTTGGTCGTTAGGGTAAATGGGAGTGGATTGTGGGTTTTGAAGAAGATCAGGTGAGTTTAGGGTGGTTTTGCGGGGAAATTCATAGTGTTTGGTGTTTTTTCTTCTGATCCAGTTCTTTTTTGTGGTGTTTTTGAGGTGTTTTTGGGGTTTCCGTTGGGTTTCGTTGAGTTCCTAATGGGTTTTATGGTGGTTGGGAGTGGACATTTGGATTTGGAGAACATCAGGTACGTTTAGAGTGGTTTTGGGATTGGATCCGTGCTTTTTGGGGTTTTCTTTCGTTTTTGGGGGTGATCCTGTTCTTGTTTGGGGTGTTTTGGACGTGTTTTGGGTTCTCCGTTGGGTTTCGTTGTGTTTTCCGTGGTCATCATGGTGGAAAAGTGTAAATTGTGGGTTTTGGAGAACATCAGGTAGATTTAGGGTGTTTTTGGGGTGGATCTATGTTTTTGGGGGATTTTCTTCCAGTTTTGGGGGTGATTCCGTTCTTGTTTGGGGTGTTTTTGACGTGTTTTGTGGTCTCTGTTTTGTTTTGTTGTGTTTTCCTTGTTCATTTTGGTGGAAAAGGCTGAATAGTGGGTTTTGGAGAACATCAGGTAGGTTTAGGGTGGTTTTGGGATTTGATCCGTGCTTTTTGGGGATTTTGTTCCAGTTTTGGGGGTGATTCCGTTCTTGTTTGTGGTGTTTTTGATGTGTTTTGGGTTCTCCGTTGGGTTTCGTTGGGTTTTCCGTTGGCATCATGGTGGAAAAGGGTAAATTGCGGGTTTTGGAGAACATCAGGTAGATTTAGGGGGACTTTTGGGGTGGATTCATGGTATTTGTTTTTTTTTTTTCTGTTTTTCTGGGGTGATCCCGTTCTTTTTTGGTGTGTTTTTGATGTGTTTTGGGGTCTCCGTTGGGTTTTGTTGGGTTCTTGTTGGTCATCATGTTGGAAAAATGTAAATTGTGGGTTTTGGAGAATATCAGGTGAGTTTAAGTTTTTCTGGGTGGTGAATCTATGGTTTTGGTTGAATTCTTCTGTTTTTTTTTTAGCGTTTTCTTCTGTTTTTGGGGTGGTCCCATTCTTTTTTGGGGTGTTTTTGACATATTTTGGGGTCTCCGTTGGTTTTTGTTGGGTTCTTGTTGTTCATCATGGTGAAAACGTGTAAATTGTGGGTATTGGAGAACATCAGGTAGGTTTAGGGGGACTTTTGGGGTGGATCAACGGCTTTTAGGGTTTTCTTTCGGTTTTGGGGGTGATCCCGCTTTTTTTTTGTGGTGTTTTTGACGTGTTTTGGGGTTTCCGTTGCGTTTCGTTGATTTCCTAATGTGTTTTAAGTTTGTTGGGAGTGGACTTTGGGATTTGGAGAACATCAGGTAGGTTTAGTGTGTTTTTGGGGTGGATCTATGTTTTTTGGGGTTTTCTTTCTTTTTTAGGGGTTATCCTGTTCTTGTTTGGGGTGTTTTCGACTTGTTTTGGGGTCTCCGTTGGGTTTTAGTTGGATTCTCGTTGGTCGTTAGGGTAAATGGGAGTGGATTGTGGGTTTTGAAGAAGATCAGGTGAGTTTAGGGTGGTTTTGCGGGGAAATTCATAGTGTTTGGTGTTTTTTCTTCTGATCCAGTTCTTTTCTGGGGTGTTTTTGAGGTGTTTTTGGGGTTTCCGTTGGGTTTCGTTGAGTTCCTAATGGGTTTTATGGTGGTTGGGAGTGGACATTTGGATTTGGAGAACATCAGGTACGTTTAGAGTGGTTTTGGGATTGGATCCGTGCTTTTTGGGGTTTTCTTTCGTTTTTGGGGGTGATCCTGTTCTTGTTTGGGGTGTTTTGGACGTGTTTTGGGTTCTCCGTTGGGTTTCGTTGTGTTTTCCGTGGTCATCATGGTGGAAAAGTGTTAATTGTGGGTTTTGGAGAACATCAGGTAGGTTTAGGGTGTTTTTGGGGTGGATCTATGTTTTTGGGGGATTTTCTTCCAGTTTTGGGGGTGATTCCGTTCTTGTTTGGGGTGTTTTTGACGTGTTTTGTGGTCTCTGTTTTGTTTCGTTGTGTTTTCCTTGTTCATTTTGGTGGAAAAGTCTGAATAGTGGGTTTTGGAGAACATCAGGTAGGTTTAGGGTGGTTTTGGGATTTGATCCGTGCTTTTTGGGGATTTTGTTCCAGTTTTGGGGGTGATTCCGTTCTTGTTTGTGGTGTTTTTGATGTGTTTTGGGTTCTCCGTTGGGTTTCGTTGGGTTTTCCGTTGGCATCATGGTGGAAAAGGGTAAATTGTGGGTTTTGGAGAACATCAGGTAGGTTTAGGGGGACTTTTGGGGTGGATTCATGGTATTTGTTTTTTTTTTTTCTGTTTTTCTGGGGTGATCCCGTTCTTTTTTGGTGTGTTTTTGATGTGTTTTGGGGTCTCCGTTGGGTTTTGTTGGGTTTTCCGTTGTCATCATGGTGGAAAAGTGTAAATTGTGGGTTTTGGAGAACATCAGGTAGGTTTAGGGGGACTTTTGGGGTGGATTCATGGTATTTGTTTTTTTTTTCTGTTTTTCTGGGGTGATCCCATTCTTTTTTGGTGTGTTTTTGATGTGTTTTGGGGTCTCCGTTGGGTTTTGTTGGGTTCTTGTTGTTCATCATGGTGAAAACGGGTAAATTGTGGGTATTGGAGAACATCAGGTAGGTTTAGGGGGACTTTTGGGGTGGATCAACGGCTTTTAGGGTTTTCTTTCGGTTTTGGGGGTGATCCCGCTTTTTTTTTGTGGTGTTTTTGACGTGTTTTGGGGTTTCCGTTGCGTTTCGTTGATTTCCTAATGTGTTTTAAGTTTGTTGGGAGTGGACTTTGGGATTTGGAGAACATCAGGTAGGTTTAGTGTGTTTTTGGGGTGGATCTATGTTTTTTGGGGTTTTCTTTCTTTTTTAGGGGTTATCCTGTTCTTGTTTGGGGTGTTTTCGACTTGTTTTGGGGTCTCCGTTGGGGTTTAGTTGGATTCTCGTTGGTTGTTAGGGTAAATGGGAGTGGATTGTGGGTTTTGAAGAAGATCAGGTGAGTTTAGGGTGGTTTTGCGGGGAAATTCATAGTGTTTGGTGTTTTTTCTTCTGATCCAGTTCTTTTCTGGGGTGTTTTTGAGGTGTTTTTGGGGTTTCCGTTGGGTTTCGTTGAGTTCCTAATGGGTTTTATGGTGGTTGGGAGTGGACATTTGGATTTGGAGAACATCAGGTACATTTAGAGTGGTTTTGGGATTGGATCCGTGCTTTTGGGGGTTTTCTTTCGTTTTTGGGGGTGATCCTGTTCTTGTTTGGGGTGTTTTGGACGTGTTTTGGGTTCTCCGTTGGGTTTCGTTGTGTTTTCCGTGGTCATCATGGTGGAAAAGTGTAAATTGTGGGTTTTGGAGAACATCAGGTAGATTTAGGGTGTTTTTTGGGTGGATCTATGTTTTTGGGGGATTTTCTTCCAGTTTTGGGGGTGATTCCGTTCTTGTTTGGGGTGTTTTTGACGTGTTTTGTGGTCTCTGTTTTGTTTCGTTGTGTTTTCCTTGTTCATTTTGGTGGAAAAGGCTGAATAGTGGGTTTTAGAGAACATCAGGTAGGTTTAGGGTGGTTTTGGGATTTGATCCGTGCTTTTTGGGGATTTTGTTCCAGTTTTGGGGGTGATTCCGTTCTTGTTTGTGGTGTTTTTGATGTGTTTTGGGGTCTCCGTTGGGTTTTGTTGGGTTTTCCGTTGTCATCATGTTGGAAAAGTTTAAATTGTGGGTTTTGGAGAACATCAGGTAGGTTTAGGGGGACTTTTGGGGTGGATTCATGGTATTTGTTTTTTTTTTCTGTTTTTCTGGGGTGATCCCGTTCTTTTTTGGTGTGTTTTTGATGTGTTTTGGGGTCTCCGTTGGGTTTTGTTGGGTTCTTGTTGGTCATCATGTTGGAAAAGTGTAAATTGTGGGTTTTGGAGAATATCAGGTGAGTTTAAGTTTTTCTGGGTGGTGAATCTATGGTTTTGGTTGAATTCTTCTGTTTTTTTAGCGTTTTCTTCTGTTTTTGGGGTGGTCCCATTCTTTTTTGGGGTGTTTTTGACATATTTTGGGGTCTCCGTTGGTTTTTGTTGGGTTCTTGTTGTTCATCATGGTGAAAACGTGTAAATTGTGGGTATTGGAGAACATCAGGTAGGTTTAGGGGGACTTTTGGGGTGGATCAACGGCTTTTAGGGTTTTCTTTCGGTTTTGGGGGTGATCCCGCTTTTTTTTTGTGGTGTTTTTGACGTGTTTTGGGGTTTCCGTTGCGTTTCGTTGATTTCCTAATGTGTTTTAAGTTTGTTGGGAGTGGACTTTGGGATTTGGAGAACATCAGGTAGGTTTAGTGTGTTTTTGGGGTGGATCTATGTTTTTTGGGGTTTTCTTTCTTTTTTAGGGGTTATCCTGTTCTTGTTTGGGGTGTTTTCGACTTGTTTTGGGGTCTCCGTTGGGTTTTAGTTGGATTCTCGTTGGTCGTTAGGGTAAATGGGAGTGGATTGTGGGTTTTGAAGAAGATCAGGTGAGTTTAGGGTGGTTTTGCGGGGAAATTCATAGTGTTTGGTGTTTTTTCTTCTGATCCAGTTCTTTTTTGGGGTGTTTTTGAGGTGTTTTTGGGGTTTCCGTTGGGTTTCGTTGAGTTCCTAATGGGTTTTATGGTGGTTGGGAGTGGACATTTGGATTTGGAGAACATCAGGTACGTTTAGAGTGGTTTTGGGATTGGATCCGTGCTTTTTGGGGTTTTCTTTCGTTTTTGGGGGTGATCCTGTTCTTGTTTGGGGTGTTTTGGACGTGTTTTGGGGTCTCCGTTGGGTTTCGTTGTGTTTTCCGTGGTCATCATGGTGGAAAAGTGTAAATTGTGGGTTTTGGAGAACATCAGGTAGATTTAGGGTGTTTTTTGGGGTGGATCTATGTTTTTGGGGGATTTTCTTCCAGTTTTGGGGGTGATTCCGTTCTTGCTTGGGGTGTTTTTGACGTGTTTTGTGGTCTCTGTTTTGTTTCGTTGTGTTTTCCTTGTTCATTTTGGTGGAAAAGGCTGAATAGTGGGTTTTGGAGAACATCAGGTAGGTTTAGGGTGGTTTTGGGATTTGATCCGTGCTTTTTGGGGATTTTGTTCCAGTTTTGGGGGTGATTCCGTTCTTGTTTGTGGTGTTTTTGATGTGTTTTGGGTTCTCCGTTGGGTTTCGTTGGGTTTTCCGTTGGCATCGTGGTGGAAAAGGGTAAATTGTGGGTTTTGGAGAACATCAGGTAGGTTTATGAGGACTTCTGGGGCAGATTCATGGTTTTTGTTTTTGTTTTTTTTTTTTTTTTCTGTTTTTCTGGGGTGATCCCGTTCTTTTTTGGTGTGTTTTTGATGTGTTTTGGGGTCTCCGTTGGGTTTTGTTGGGTTCTTGTTGGTCATCATGTTGGAAAAGTGTAAATTGTGGGTTTTGGAGAATATCAGGTGAGTTTAAGTTTTTCTGGGTGGTGAATCTATGGTTTTGGTTGAATTCTTCTGGGTTTTTTTAGCGTTTTCTTCTGTTTTTTGGGGTGGTCCCATTCTTTTTTGGGGTGTTTTTGACATATTTTGGGGTCTCCGTTGGGTTTTGTTGGGTTCTTGTTGTTCATCATGGTGAAAACGTGTAAATTGTGGGTATTGGAGAACATCAGGTAGGTTTAGGGGGACTTTTGGGGTGGATCAACGGCTTTTAGGGTTTTCTTTCGGTTTTGGGGGTGATCCCGCTTTTTTTTTGTGGTGTTTTTGACGTGTTTTGGGGTTTCCGTTGCGTTTCGTTGATTTCCTAATGTGTTTTAAGTTTGTTGGGAGTGGACTTTGGGATTTGGAGAACATCAGGTAGGTTTAGTGTGTTTTTGGGGTGGATCTATGTTTTTTGGGGTTTTCTTTCTTTTTTAGGGGTTATCCTGTTCTTGTTTGGGGTGTTTTCGACTTGTTTTGGGGTCTCCGTTGGGTTTTAGTTGGATTCTCGTTGGTCGTTAAGGTAAATGGGAGTGGATTGTGGGTTTTGAAGAAGATCAGGTGAGTTTAGGGTGGTTTTGCGGGGAAATTCATAGTGTTTGGTGTTTTTTCTTCTGATCCAGTTCTTTTTTGGGGTGTTTTTGAGGTGTTTTTGGGGTTTCCGTTGGGTTTCGTTGAGTTCCTAATGGGTTTTATGGTGGTTGGGAGTGGACATTTGGATTTGGAGAACATCAGGTACGTTTAGAGTGGTTTTGGGATTGGATCCGTGCTTTTTGGGGTTTTCTTTCGTTTTTGGGGATGATCCTGTTCTTGTTTGGGGTGTTTTGGACGTGTTTTGGGTTCTCCGTTGGGTTTCGTTGTGTTTTCCGTGGTCATCATGTTGGAAAAGTGTAAATTGTGGGTTTTGGAGAACATCAGGTAGGTTTAGGGTGTTTTTTGGGGTGGATCTATGTTTTTGGGGGATTTTCTTCCAGTTTTGGGGGTGATTCCGTTCTTGTTTGGGGTGTTTTTGACGTGTTTTGTGGTCTCTGTTTTGTTTCGTTGTGTTTTCCTTGTTCATTTTGGTGGAAAAGGCTGAATAGTGGGTTTTGGAGAACATCAGGTAGGTTTAGGGTGGTTTTGGGATTTGATCCGTGCTTTTTGGGGATTTTGTTCCAGTTTTGGGGGTGATTCCGTTCTTGTTTGTGGTGTTTTTGATGTGTTTTGGGTTCTCCGTTGGGTTTCGTTGGGTTTTCTGTTGGCATCATGGTGGAAAAGGGTAAATTGTGGGTTTTGGAGAACATCAGGTAGGTTTAGGGGGACTTTTGGGGTGGATTCATGGTATTTGTTTTTTTTTTTCTGTTTTTCTGGGGTGATCCCGTTCTTTTTTGGTGTGTTTTTGATGTGTTTTGGGGTCTCCGTTGGGTTTTGTTGGGTTCTTGTTGGTCATCATGTTGGAAAAGTGTAAATTGTGGGTTTTGGAGAATATCAGGTGAGTTTAAGTTTTTCTGGGTGGTGAATCTATGGTTTTGGTTGAATTCTTCTGTTTTTTTTTAGCGTTTTCTTCTGTTTTTGGGGTGGTCCCATTCTTTTTTGGGGTGTTTTTGACATATTTTGGGGTCTCCGTTGGTTTTTGTTGGGTTCTTGTTGTTCATCATGGTGAAAACGTGTAAATTGTGGGTATTGGAGAACATCAGGTAGGTTTAGGGGGACTTTTGGGGTGGATCAACGGCTTTTAGGGTTTTCTTTCGGTTTTGGGGGTGATCCCGCTTTTTTTTGTGGTGTTTTTGGCGTGTTTTGGGGTTTCCGTTGCGTTTCGTTGATTTCCTAATGTGTTTTAAGTTTGTTGGGAGTGGACTTTGGGATTTGGAGAACATCAGGTAGGTTTAGTGTGTTTTTGGGGTGGATCTATGTTTTTTGGGGTTTTCTTTCTTTTTTAGGGGTTATCCTGTTCTTGTTTGGGGTGTTTTCGACTTGTTTTGGGGTCTCCGTTGGGTTTTAGTTGGATTCTCGTTGGTCGTTAGGGTAAATGGGAGTGGATTGTGGGTTTTGAAGAAGATCAGGTGAGTTTAGGGTGGTTTTGCGGGGAAATTCATAGTGTTTGGTGTTTTTTCTTCTGATCCAGTTCTTTTCTGGGGTGTTTTTGAGGTGTTTTTGGGGTTTCCGTTGGGTTTCGTTGAGTTCCTAATGGGTTTTATGGTGGTTGGGAGTGGACATTTGGATTTGGAGAACATCAGGTACGTTTAGAGTGGTTTTGGGATTGGATCCGTGCTTTTTGGGGTTTTCTTTCGTTTTTGGGGGTGATCCTGTTCTTGTTTGGGGTGTTTTGGACGTGTTTTGGGTTCTCTGTTGGGTTTCGTTGTGTTTTCCGTGGTCATCATGGTGGAAAAGTGTAAATTGTGGGTTTTGGAGAACATCAGGTAGGTTTAGGGTTTTTTTGGGGTGGATCTATGTTTTTGGGGGATTTTCTTCCAGTTTTGGGGGTGATTCCGTTCTTGTTTGGGGTGTTTTTGACGTGTTTTGTGGTCTCTGTTTTGTTTCGTTGTGTTTTCCTTGTTCATTTTGGTGGAAAAGGCTGAATAGTGGGTTTTGGAGAACATCAGGTAGGTTTAGGGTGGTTTTGGGATTTGATCCGTGCTTTTTGGGGATTTTGTTCCAGTTTTGGGGGTGATTCCGTTCTTGTTTGTGGTGTTTTTGATGTGTTTTGGGTTCTCCGTTGGGTTTCATTGGGTTTTCCGTTGGCATCATGGTGGAAAAGGGTAAATTGTGGGTTTTGGAGAACATCAGGTAGGTTTAGGGGGACTTTTGGGGTGGATTCATGGTATTTGTTTTTTTTTTTTCTGTTTTTCTGGGGTGATCCCGTTCTTTTTTGGTGTGTTTTTGATGTGTTTTGGGGTCTCCGTTGGGTTTTGTTGGGTTCTTGTTGGTCATCATGTTGGAAAAGTGTAAATTGTGGGTTTTGGAGAATATCAGGTGAGTTTAAGTTTTTCTGGGTGGTGAATCTATGGTTTTGGTTGAATTCTTCTGTTTTTTTTTTAGCGTTTTCTTCTGTTTTTGGGGTGGTCCCATTCTTTTTTGGGGTGTTTTTGACATATTTTGGGGTCTCCGTTGGTTTTTGTTGGGTTCTTGTTGTTCATCATGGTGAAAACGTGTAAATTGTGGGTATTGGAGAACATCAGGTAGGTTTAGGGGGACTTTTGGGGTGGATCAACGGCTTTTAGGGTTTTCTTTCGGTTTTGGGGGTGATCCCGCTTTTTTTTGTGGTGTTTTTGGCGTGTTTTGGGGTTTCCGTTGCGTTTCGTTGATTTCCTAATGTGTTTTAAGTTTGTTGGGAGTGGACTTTGGGATTTGGAGAACATCAGGTAGGTTTAGTGTGTTTTTGGGGTGGATCTATGTTTTTTGGGGTTTTCTTTCTTTTTTAGGGGTTATCCTGTTCTTGTTTGGGGTGTTTTCGACTTGTTTTGGGGTCTCCGTTGGGTTTTAGTTGGATTCTCGTTGGTCGTTAGGGTAAATGGGAGTGGATTGTGGGTTTTGAAGAAGATCAGGTGAGTTTAGGGTGGTTTTGCGGGGAAATTCATAGTGTTTGGTGTTTTTTCTTCTGATCCAGTTCTTTTCTGGGGTGTTTTTGAGGTGTTTTTGGGGTTTCCGTTGGGTTTCGTTGAGTTCCTAATGGGTTTTATGGTGGTTGGGAGTGGACATTTGGATTTGGAGAACATCAGGTACGTTTAGAGTGGTTTTGGGATTGGATCCGTGCTTTTTGGGGTTTTCTTTCGTTTTTGGGGGTGATCCTGTTCTTGTTTGGGGTGTTTTGGACGTGTTTTGGGTTCTCTGTTGGGTTTCGTTGTGTTTTCCGTGGTCATCATGGTGGAAAAGTGTAAATTGTGGGTTTTGGAGAACATCAGGTAGGTTTAGGGTTTTTTTGGGGTGGATCTATGTTTTTGGGGGATTTTCTTCCAGTTTTGGGGGTGATTCCGTTCTTGTTTGGGGTGTTTTTGACGTGTTTTGTGGTCTCTGTTTTGTTTCGTTGTGTTTTCCTTGTTCATTTTGGTGGAAAAGGCTGAATAGTGGGTTTTGGAGAACATCAGGTAGGTTTAGGGTGGTTTTGGGATTTGATCCGTGCTTTTTGGGGATTTTGTTCCAGTTTTGGGGGTGATTCCGTTCTTGTTTGTGGTGTTTTTGATGTGTTTTGGGTTCTCCGTTGGGTTTCGTTGGGTTTTCCATTGGCATCATGGTGGAAAAGGGTAAATTGTGGGTTTTGGAGAACATCAGGTAGGTTTAGGGGGACTTTTGGGGTGGATTCATGGTATTTGTTTTTTTTTTTTCTGTTTTTCTGGGGTGATCCCGTTCTTTTTTGGTGTGTTTTTGATGTGTTTTGAGGTCTCCGTTGGGTTTTGTTGGGTTCTTGTTGGTCATCATGTTGGAAAAGTGTAAATTGTGGGTTTTGGAGAATATCAGGTGAGTTTAAGTTTTTCTGGGTGGTGAATCTATGGTTTTGGTTGAATTCTTCTGTTTTTTTTTTTTAGCGTTTTCTTCTGTTTTTGGGGTGGTCCCATTCTTTTTTGGGGTGTTTTTGACATATTTTGGGGTCTCCGTTGGTTTTTGTTGGGTTCTTGTTGTTCATCATGGTGAAAACGTGTAAATTGTGGGTATTGGAGAACATCAGGTAGGTTTAGGGGGACTTTTGGGGTGGATCAACGGCTTTTAGGGTTTTCTTTCGGTTTTGGGGGTGATCCCGCTTTTTTTTGTGGTGTTTTTGGCGTGTTTTGGGGTTTCCGTTGCGTTTCGTTGATTTCCTAATGTGTTTTAAGTTTGTTGGGAGTGGACTTTGGGATTTGGAGAACATCAGGTAGGTTTAGTGTGTTTTTGGGGTGGATCTATGTTTTTTGGGGTTTTCTTTCTTTTTTAGGGGTTATCCTGTTCTTGTTTGGGGTGTTTTTGACTTGTTTTGGGGTCTCCGTTGGGTTTTAGTTGGATTCTCGTTGGTCGTTAGGGTAAATGGGAGTGGATTGTGGGTTTTGAAGAAGATCAGGTGAGTTTAGGGTGGTTTTGCGGGGAAATTCATAGTGTTTGGTGTTTTTTCTTCTGATCCAGTTCTTTTCTGGGGTGTTTTTGAGGTGTTTTTGGGGTTTCCGTTGGGTTTCGTTGAGTTCCTAATGGGTTTTATGGTGGTTGGGAGTGGACATTTGGATTTGGAGAACATCAGGTACGTTTAGAGTGGTTTTGGGATTGGATCCGTGCTTTTTGGGGTTTTCTTTCGTTTTTGGGGGTGATCCTGTTCTTGTTTGGGGTGTTTTGGACGTGTTTTGGGTTCTCCGTTGGGTTTTGTTGTGTTTTCCGTGGTCATCATGGTGGAAAAGTGTAAATTGTGGGTTTTGGAGAACATCAGGTAGGTTTAGGGTTTTTTTGGGGTGGATCTATGTTTTTGGGGGATTTTCTTCCAGTTTTGGGGGTGATTCCGTTCTTGTTTGGGGTGTTTTTGACGTGTTTTGTGGTCTCTGTTTTGTTTCGTTGTGTTTTCCTTGTTCATTTTGGTGGAAAAGGCTGAATAGTGGGTTTTGGAGAACATCAGGTAGGTTTAGGGTGGTTTTGGGATTTGATCCGTGCTTTTTGGGGATTTTGTTCCAGTTTTGGGGGTGATTCCGTTCTTGTTTGTGGTGTTTTTGATGTGTTTTGGGTTCTCCGTTGGGTTTCGTTGGGTTTTCCGTTGGCATCATGGTGGAAAAGGGTAAATTGTGGGTTTTGGAGAACATCAGGTAGGTTTAGGGGGACTTTTGGGGTGGATTCATGGTATTTGTTTTTTTTTTTCTGTTTTTCTGGGGTGATCCCGTTCTTTTTTGGTGTGTTTTTGATGTGTTTTGGGGTCTCCGTTGGGTTTTGTTGGGTTCTTGTTGGTCATCATGTTGGAAAAGTGTAAATTGTGGGTTTTGGAGAATATCAGGTGAGTTTAAGTTTTTCTGGGTGGTGAATCTATGGTTTTGGTTGAATTCTTCTGTTTTTTTTTAGCGTTTTCTTCTGTTTTTGGGGTGGTCCCATTCTTTTTTGGGGTGTTTTTGACATATTTTGGGGTCTCCGTTGGTTTTTGTTGGGTTCTTGTTGTTCATCATGGTGAAAACGGGTAAATTGTGGGTATTGGAGAACATCAGGTAGGTTTAGGGGGACTTTTGGGGTGGATCAACGGCTTTTAGGGTTTTCTTTCGGTTTTGGGGGTGATCCCGCTTTTTTTTTGTGGTGTTTTTGACGTGTTTAGGGGTTTCCGTTGCGTTTCGTTGATTTCCTAATGTGTTTTAAGTTTGTTGGGAGTGGACTTTGGGATTTGGAGAACATCAGGTAGGTTTAGTGTGTTTTTGGGGTGGATCTATGTTTTTTGGGGTTTTCTTTCTTTTTTAGGGGTTATCCTGTTCTTGTTTGGGGTGTTTTCGACTTGTTTTGGGGTCTCCGTTGGGTTTTAGTTGGATTCTCGTTGGTCGTTAGGGTAAATGGGAGTGGATTGTGGGTTTTGAAGAAGATCAGGTGAGTTTAGGGTGGTTTTGCGGGGAAATTCATAGTGTTTGGTGTTTTTTCTTCTGATCCAGTTCTTTTCTGGGGTGTTTTTGAGGTGTTTTTGGGGTTTCCGTTGGGTTTCGTTGAGTTCCTAATGGGTTTTATGGTGGTTGGGAGTGGACATTTGGATTTGGAGAACATCAGGTACGTTTAGAGTGGTTTTGGGATTGGATCCGTGCTTTTTGGGGTTTTCTTTCGTTTTTGGGGGTGATCCTGTTCTTGTTTGGGGTGTTTTGGACGTGTTTTGGGTTCTCCGTTGGGTTTCGTTGTGTTTTCCGTGGTCATCATGGTGGAAAAGTGTAAATTGTGGGTTTTGGAGAACATCAGGTAGGTTTAGGGTGTTTTTGGGGTGGATCTATGTTTTTGGGGGATTTTCTTCCAGTTTTGGGGGTGATTCCGTTCTTGTTTGGGGTGTTTTTGACATGTTTTGTGGTCTCTGTTTTGTTTCGTTGTGTTTTCCTTGTTCATTTTGGTGGAAAAGGCTGAATAGTGGGTTTTGGAGAACATCAGGTAGGTTTAGGGTGGTTTTGGGATTTGATCCGTGCTTTTTGGGGATTTTGTTCCAGTTTTGGGGGTGATTCCGTTCTTGTTTGTGGTGTTTTTGATGTGTTTTGGGTTCTCCGTTGGGTTTCGTTGGGTTTTCCGTTGGCATCATGGTGGAAAAGGGTAAATTGTGGGTTTTGGAGAACATCAGGTAGGTTTAGGGGGACTTTTGGGGTGGATTCATGGTATTTGTTTTTTTTTTTTCTGTTTTTCTGGGTTGATCCCGTTCTTTTTTGGTGTGTTTTTGATGTGTTTTGGGGTCTCCGTTGGGTTTTGTTGGGTTCTTGTTGGTCATCATGTTGGAAAAGTGTAAATTGTGGGTTTTGGAGAATATCAGGTGAGTTTAAGTTTTTCTGGGTGGTGAATCTATGGTTTTGGTTGAATTCTTCTGTTTTTTTTTAGCGTTTTCTTCTGTTTTTGGGGTGGTCCCATTCTTTTTTGGGGTGTTTTTGACATATTTTGGGGTCTCCGTTGGTTTTTGTTGGGTTCTTGTTGTTCATCATGGTGAAAACGTGTAAATTGTGGGTATTGGAGAACATCAGGTAGGTTTAGGGGGACTTTTGGGGTGGATCAACGGCTTTTAGGGTTTTCTTTCGGTTTTGGGGGTGATCCCGCTTTTTTTTGTGGTGTTTTTGACGTGTTTTGGGGTTTCCGTTGCGTTTCGTTGATTTCCTAATGTGTTTTAAGTTTGTTGGGAGTGGACTTTGGGATTTGGAGAACATCAGGTAGGTTTAGTGTGTTTTTGGGGTGGATCTATGTTTTTTGGGGTTTTCTTTCTTTTTTAGGGGTTATCCTGTTCTTGTTTGGGGTGTTTTCGACTTGTTTTGGGGTCTCCGTTGGGTTTTAGTTGGATTCTCGTTGGTCGTTAAGGTAAATGGGAGTGGATTGTGGGTTTTGAAGAAGATCAGGTGAGTTTAGGGTGGTTTTGCGGGGAAATTCATAGTGTTTGGTGTTTTTTCTTCTGATCCAGTTCTTTTCTGGGGTGTTTTTGAGGTGTTTTTGGGGTTTCCGTTGGGTTTCGTTGAGTTCCTAATGGGTTTTATGGTGGTTGGGAGTGGACATTTGGATTTGGAGAACATCAGGTACGTTTAGAGTGGTTTTGGGATTGGATCCGTGCTTTTGGGGGTTTTCTTTCGTTTTTGGGGGTGATCCTGTTCTTGTTTGGGGTGTTTTGGACGTGTTTTGGGTTCTCCGTTGGGTTTCGTTGTGTTTTCCGTTGGCATCATGGTGGAAAAGTGTAAATTGTGGGTTTTGGAGAACATCAGGTAGGTTTAGGGTGTTTTTGGGGTGGATCTATGTTTTTGGGGGATTTTCTTCCAGTTTTGGGGGTGATTCCGTTCTTGTTTGGGGTGTTTTTGACGTGTTTTGTGGTCTCTGTTTTGTTTCGTTGTGTTTTCCTTGTTCATTTTGGTGGAAAAGGCTGAATAGTGGGTTTTGGAGAACATCAGGTAGGTTTAGGGTGGTTTTGGGATTTGATCCGTGCTTTTTGGGGATTTTGTTCCAGTTTTGGGGGTGATTCCGTTCTTGTTTGTGGTGTTTTTGATGTGTTTTGGGTTCTCCGTTGGGTTTCGTTGGGTTTTCCGTTGGCATCATGGTGGAAAAGGGTAAATTGTGGGTTTTGGAGAACATCAGGTAGGTTTAGGGGGACTTTTGGGGTGGATTCATGGTATTTGTTTTTTTTTTTTCTGTTTTTCTGGGTTGATCCCGTTCTTTTTTGGTGTGTTTTTGATGTGTTTTGGGGTCTCCGTTGGGTTTTGTTGGGTTCTTGTTGGTCATCATGTTGGAAAAGTGTAAATTGTGGGTTTTGGAGAATATCAGGTGAGTTTAAGTTTTTCTGGGTGGTGAATCTATGGTTTTGGTTGAATTCTTCTGTTTTTTTTTAGCGTTTTCTTCTGTTTTTGGGGTGGTCCCATTCTTTTTTGGGGTGTTTTTGACATATTTTGGGGTCTCCGTTGGTTTTTGTTGGGTTCTTGTTGTTCATCATGGTGAAAACGTGTAAATTGTGGGTATTGGAGAACATCAGGTAGGTTTAGGGGGACTTTTGGGGTGGATCAACGGCTTTTAGGGTTTTCTTTCGGTTTTGGGGGTGATCCCGCTTTTTTTTGTGGTGTTTTTGACGTGTTTTGGGGTTTCCGTTGCGTTTCGTTGATTTCCTAATGTGTTTTAAGTTTGTTGGGAGTGGACTTTGGGATTTGGAGAACATCAGGTAGGTTTAGTGTGTTTTTGGGGTGGATCTATGTTTTTTGGGGTTTTCTTTCTTTTTTAGGGGTTATCCTGTTCTTGTTTGGGGTGTTTTCGACTTGTTTTGGGGTCTCCGTTGGGTTTTAGTTGGATTCTCGTTGGTCGTTAGGGTAAATGGGAGTGGATTGTGGGTTTTGAAGAAGATCAGGTGAGTTTAGGGTGGTTTTGCGGGGAAATTCATAGTGTTTGGTGTTTTTTCTTCTGATCCAGTTCTTTTCTGGGGTGTTTTTGAGGTGTTTTTGGGGTTTCCGTTGGGTTTCGTTGAGTTCCTAATGGGTTTTATGGTGGTTGGGAGTGGACATTTGGATTTGGAGAACATCAGGTACGTTTAGAGTGGTTTTGGGATTGGATCCGTGCTTTTGGGGGTTTTCTTTCGTTTTTGGGGGTGATCCTGTTCTTGTTTGGGGTGTTTTGGACGTGTTTTGGGTTCTCCGTTGGGTTTCGTTGTGTTTTCCGTTGGCATCATGGTGGAAAAGTGTAAATTGTGGGTTTTGGAGAACATCAGGTAGGTTTAGGGTGTTTTTGGGGTGGATCTATGTTTTTGGGGGATTTTCTTCCAGTTTTGGGGGTGATTCCGTTCTTGTTTGGGGTGTTTTTGACGTGTTTTGTGGTCTCTGTTTTGTTTCGTTGTGTTTTCCTTGTTCATTTTGGTGGAAAAGGCTGAATAGTGGGTTTTGGAGAACATCAGGTAGGTTTAGGGTGGTTTTGGGATTTGATCCGTGCTTTTTGGGGATTTTGTTCCAGTTTTGGGGGTGATTCCGTTCTTGTTTGTGGTGTTTTTGATGTGTTTTGGGTTCTCCGTTGGGTTTCGTTGGGTTTTCCGTTGGCATCATGGTGGAAAAGGGTAAATTGTGGGTTTTGGAGAACATCAGGTAGGTTTAGGGGGACTTTTGGGGTGGATTCATGGTATTTGTTTTTTTTTTTTCTGTTTTTCTGGGTTGATCCCGTTCTTTTTTGGTGTGTTTTTGATGTGTTTTGGGGTCTCCGTTGGGTTTTGTTGGGTTCTTGTTGGTCATCATGTTGGAAAAGTGTAAATTGTGGGTTTTGGAGAATATCAGGTGAGTTTAAGTTTTTCTGGGTGGTGAATCTATGGTTTTGGTTGAATTCTTCTGTTTTTTTTTAGCGTTTTCTTCTGTTTTTGGGGTGGTCCCATTCTTTTTTGGGGTGTTTTTGACATATTTTGGGGTCTCCGTTGGTTTTTGTTGGGTTCTTGTTGTTCATCATGGTGAAAACGTGTAAATTGTGGGTATTGGAGAACATCAGGTAGGTTTAGGGGGACTTTTGGGGTGGATCAACGGCTTTTAGGGTTTTCTTTCGGTTTTGGGGGTGATCCCGCTTTTTTTTGTGGTGTTTTTGACGTGTTTTGGGGTTTCCGTTGCGTTTCGTTGATTTCCTAATGTGTTTTAAGTTTGTTGGGAGTGGACTTTGGGATTTGGAGAACATCAGGTAGGTTTAGTGTGTTTTTGGGGTGGATCTATGTTTTTTGGGGTTTTCTTTCTTTTTTAGGGGTTATCCTGTTCTTGTTTGGGGTGTTTTCGACTTGTTTTGGGGTCTCCGTTGGGTTTTAGTTGGATTCTCGTTGGTCGTTAGGGTAAATGGGAGTGGATTGTGGGTTTTGAAGAAGATCAGGTGAGTTTAGGGTGGTTTTGCGGGGAAATTCATAGTGTTTGGTGTTTTTTCTTCTGATCCAGTTCTTTTCTGGGGTGTTTTTGAGGTGTTTTGGGGGTTTCCGTTGGGTTTCGTTGAGTTCCTAATGGGTTTTATGGTGGTTGGGAGTGGACATTTGGATTTGGAGAACATCAGGTACGTTTAGAGTGGTTTTGGGATTGGATCCGTGCTTTTTGGGGTTTTCTTTCGTTTTTGGGGGTGATCCTGTTCTTGTTTGGGGTGTTTTGGACGTGTTTTGGGTTCTCCGTTGGGTTTCATTGGGTTTCTCGTGGTCATCATGGTGGAAAAGTGTAAATTGTGGGTTTTGGAGAACATCAGGTAGGTTTAGGGTGTTTTTGGGGTGGATCTATGTTTTTGGGGGATTTTCTTCCAGTTTTGGGGGTGATTCCGTTCTTGTTTGGGGTGTTTTTGACGTGTTTTGTGGTCTCTGTTTTGTTTCGTTGTGTTTTCCTTGTTCATTTTGGTGGAAAAGGCTGAATAGTGGGTTTTGGAGAACATCAGGTAGGTTTAGGGTGGTTTTGGGATTTGATCCGTGCTTTTTGGGGATTTTGTTCCAGTTTTGGGGGTGATTCCGTTCTTGTTTGTGGTGTTTTTGATGTGTTTTGGGTTCTCCGTTGGGTTTCGTTGGGTTTTCCGTTGGCATCATGGTGGAAAAGGGTAAATTGTGGGTTTTGGAGAACATCAGGTAGGTTTAGGGGGACTTTTGGGGTGGATTCATGGTATTTGTTTTTTTTTTTTCTGTTTTTCTGGGGTGATCCCGTTCTTTTTTGGTGTGTTTTTGATGTGTTTTGGGGTCTCCGTTGGGTTTTGTTGGGTTCTTGTTGGTCATCATGTTGGAAAAGTGTAAATTGTGGGTTTTGGAGAATATCAGGTGAGTTTAAGTTTTTCTGGGTGGTGAATCTATGGTTTTGGTTGAATTCTTCTGTTTTTTTAGCGTTTTCTTCTGTTTTTGGGGTGGTCCCATTCTTTTTTGGGGTGTTTTTGACATATTTTGGGGTCTCCGTTGGGTTTTGTTGGGTTCTTGTTGTTCATCATGGTGAAAACGTGTAAATTGTGGGTATTGGAGAACATCAGGTAGGTTTAGGGGGACTTTTGGGGTGGATCAACGGCTTTTAGGGTTTTCTTTCGGTTTTGGGGGTGATCCCGCTTTTTTTTTGTGCTGTTTTTGACGTGTTTTGGGGTTTCCGTTGCGTTTCGTTGATTTCCTAATGTGTTTTAAGTTTGTTGGGAGTGGACTTTGGGATTTGGAGAACATCAGGTAGGTTTAGTGTGTTTTTGGGGTGGATCTATGGTTTTGGGGTTTTCTTTCTTTTTTAGGGGTTATCCTGTTCTTGTTTGGGGTGTTTTCGACTTGTTTTGGGGTCTCCGTTGGGTTTTAGTTGGATTCTCGTTGGTCGTTAAGGTAAATGGGAGTGGATTGTGGGTTTTGAAGAAGATCAGGTGAGTTTAGGGTGGTTTTGCGGGGAAATTCATAGTGTTTGGTGTTTTTTCTTCTGATCCAGTTCTTTTTTGGGGTGTTTTTGAGGTGTTTTTGGGGTTTCCGTTGGGTTTCGTTGAGTTCCTAATGGGTTTTATGGTGGTTGGGAGTGGACATTTGGATTTGGAGAACATCAGGTACGTTTAGAGTGGTTTTGGGATTGGATCCGTGCTTTTTGGGGTTTTCTTTCGTTTTGGGGGGTGATCCTGTTCTTGTTTGGGGTGTTTTGGACGTGTTTTGGGGTCTCCGTTGGGTTTCGTTGTGTTTTCCGTGGTCATCATGGTGGAAAAGTGTAAATTGTGGGTTTTGGAGAACATCAGGTAGGTTTAGGGTTTTTTTGGGGTGGATCTATGTTTTTGGGGGATTTTCTTCCAGTTTTGGGGGTGATTCCGTTCTTGTTTGGGGTGTTTTTGACGTGTTTTGTGGTCTCTGTTTTGTTTCGTTGTGTTTTCCTTGTTCATTTTGGTGGAAAAGGCTGAATAGTGGGTTTTGGAGAACATCAGGTAGGTTTAGGGTGGTTTTGGGATTTGATCCGTGCTTTTTGGGGATTTTGTTCCAGTTTTGGGGGTGATTCCGTTCTTGTTTGTGGTGTTTTTGATGTGTTTTGGGTTCTCCGTTGGGTTTCGTTGGGTTTTCCGTTGGCATCATGGTGGAAAAGGGTAAATTGTGGGTTTTGGAGAACATCAGGTAGGTTTAGGGGGACTTTTGGGGTGGATTAATGGTATTTGTTTTTTTTTTTCTGTTTTTCTGGGGTGATCCCGTTCTTTTTTGGTGTGTTTTTGATGTGTTTTGGGGTCTCCGTTGGGTTTTGTTGGGTTCTTGTTGGTCATCATGTTGGAAAAGTGTAAATTGTGGGTTTTGGAGAATATCAGGTGAGTTTAAGTTTTTCTGGGTGGTGAATCTATGGTTTTGGTTGAATTCTTCTTTTTTTTTTTTAGCGTTTTCTTCTGTTTTTGGGGTGGTCCCATTCTTTTTTGGGGTGTTTTTGACATATTTTGGGGTCTCCGTTGGGTTTTGTTGGGTTCTTGTTGTTCATCATGGTGAAAACGTGTAAATTGTGGGTATTGGAGAACATCAGGTAGGTTTAGGGGGACTTTTGGGGTGGATCAACGGCTTTTAGGGTTTTCTTTCGGTTTTGGGGGTGATCCCGCTTTTTTTTGTGGTGTTTTTGACGTGTTTTGGGGTTTCCGTTGCGTTTCGTTGATTTCCTAATGTGTTTTAAGTTTGTTGGGAGTGGACTTTGGGATTTGGAGAACATCAGGTAGGTTTAGTGTGTTTTTGGGGTGGATCTATGGTTTTGGGGTTTTCTTTCTTTTTTAGGGGTTATCCTGTTCTTGTTTGGGGTGTTTTCGACTTGTTTTGGGGTCTCCGTTGGGTTTTAGTTGGATTCTCGTTGGTCGTTAAGGTAAATGGGAGTGGATTGTGGGTTTTGAAGAAGATCAGGTGAGTTTAGGGTGGTTTTGCGGGGAAATTCATAGTGTTTGGTGTTTTTTCTTCTGATCCAGTTCTTTTTTGGGGTGTTTTTGAGGTGTTTTTGGGGTTTCCGTTGGGTTTCGTTGAGTTCCTAATGGGTTTTATGGTGGTTGGGAGTGGACATTTGGATTTGGAGAACATCAGGTACGTTTAGAGTGGTTTTGGGATTGGATCCGTGCTTTTTGGGGTTTTCTTTCGTTTTTGGGGGTGATCCTGTTCTTGTTTGGGGTGTTTTGGACGTGTTTTGGGGTCTCCGTTGGGTTTCGTTGTGTTTTCCGTGGTCATCATGTTGGAAAAGTGTAAATTGTGGGTTTTGGAGAACATCAGGTAGGTTTAGGGTTTTTTTGGGGTGGATCTATGTTTTTGGGGGATTTTCTTCCAGTTTTGGGGGTGATTCCGTTCTTGTTTGGGGTGTTTTTGACGTGTTTTGTGGTCTCTGTTTTGTTTCGTTGTGTTTTCCTTGTTCATTTTGGTGGAAAAGGCTGAATAGTGGGTTTTGGAGAACATCAGGTAGGTTTAGGGTGGTTTTGGGATTTGATCCGTGCTTTTTGGGGATTTTGTTCCAGTTTTGGGGGTGATTCCGTTCTTGTTTGTGGTGTTTTTGATGTGTTTTGGGTTCTCCGTTGGGTTTCGTTGGGTTTTCCGTTGGCATCATGGTGGAAAAGGGTAAATTGTGGGTTTTGGAGAACATCAGGTAGGTTTAGGGGGACTTTTGGGGTGGATTCATGGTATTTGTTTTTTTTTTTTCTGTTTTTCTGGGGTGATCCCGTTCTTTTTTGGTGTGTTTTTGATGTGTTTTGGGGTCTCCGTTGGGTTTTGTTGGGTTCTTGTTGGTCATCATGTTGGAAAAGTGTAAATTGTGGGTTTTGGAGAATATCAGGTGAGTTTAAGTTTTTCTGGGTGGTGAATCTATGGTTTTGGTTGAATTCTTCTGTTTTTTTTAGCGTTTTCTTCTGTTTTTGGGGTGGTCCCATTCTTTTTTGGGGTGTTTTTGACATATTTTGGGGTCTCCGTTGGTTTTTGTTGGGTTCTTGTTGTTCATCATGGTGAAAACGTGTAAATTGTGGGTATTGGAGAACATCAGGTAGGTTTAGGGGGACTTTTGGGGTG
The DNA here is from genome assembly GCF_964211825.1 of Aythya ferina. Taxonomy (NCBI): domain Eukaryota; kingdom Metazoa; phylum Chordata; class Aves; order Anseriformes; family Anatidae; genus Aythya; species Aythya ferina. The sequence continues at coordinate 166,183 of NW_028181444.1, forward strand.
GATCAACGGCTTTTAGGGTTTTCTTTCGGTTTTGGGGGTGATCCCGCTTTTTTTTTTGTGGTGTTTTTGACGTGTTTTGGGGTTTCCGTTGCGTTTCGTTGATTTCCTAATGTGTTTTAAGTTTGTTGGGAGTGGACTTTGGGATTTGGAGAACATCAGGTAGGTTTAGTGTGTTTTTGGGGTGGATCTATGTTTTTTGGGGTTTTCTTTCTTTTTTAGGGGTTATCCTGTTCTTGTTTGGGGTGTTTTCGACTTGTTTTGGGGTCTCCGTTGGGTTTTAGTTGGATTCTCGTTGGTCGTTAGGGTAAATGGGAGTGGATTGTGGGTTTTGAAGAAGATCAGGTGAGTTTAGGGTGGTTTTGCGGGGAAATTCATAGTGTTTGGTGTTTTTTCTTCTGATCCAGTTCTTTTTTGGGGTGTTTTTGAGGTGTTTTTGGGGTTTCCGTTGGGTTTCGTTGAGTTCCTAATGGGTTTTATGGTGGTTGGGAGTGGACATTTGGATTTGGAGAACATCAGGTACGTTTAGAGTGGTTTTGGGATTGGATCCGTGCTTTTGGGGGTTTTCTTTCGTTTTTGGGGGTGATCCTGTTCTTGTTTGGGGTGTTTTGGACGTGTTTTGGGTTCTCCGTTGGGTTTTGTTGTGTTTTCCGTTGTCATCATGGTGGAAAAGTGTAAATTGTGGGTTTTGGAGAACATCAGGTAGATTTAGGGTGTTTTTGGGGTGGATCTATGTTTTTGGGGGATTTTCTTCCAGTTTTGGGGGTGATTCCGTTCTTGTTTGGGGTGTTTTTGACGTGTTTTGTGGTCTCTGTTTTGTTTCGTTGTGTTTTCCTTGTTCATTTTGGTGGAAAAGGCTGAATAGTGGGTTTTGGAGAACATCAGGTAGGTTTAGGGTGGTTTTGGGATTTGATCCGTGCTTTTTGGGGATTTTGTTCCAGTTTTGGGGGTGATTCCGTTCTTGTTTGTGGTGTTTTTGATGTGTTTTGGGTTCTCCGTTGGGTTTCGTTGGGTTTTCCGTTGGCATCATGGTGGAAAAGGGTAAATTGTGGGTTTTGGAGAACATCAGGTAGGTTTAGGGGGACTTTTGGGGTGGATTCATGGTATTTGTTTTTTTTTTTTCTGTTTTTCTGGGGTGATCCCGTTCTTTTTTGGTGTGTTTTTGATGTGTTTTGGGGTCTCCGTTGGGTTTTGTTGGGTTCTTGTTGGTCATCATGTTGGAAAAGTGTAAATTGTGGGTTTTGGAGAATATCAGGTGAGTTTAAGTTTTTCTGGGTGGTGAATCTATGGTTTTGGTTGAATTCTTCTGTTTTTTTTAGCGTTTTCTTCTGTTTTTGGGGTGGTCCCATTCTTTTTTGGGGTGTTTTTGACATATTTTGGGGTCTCCGTTGGTTTTTGTTGGGTTCTTGTTGTTCATCATGGTGAAAACGTGTAAATTGTGGGTATTGGAGAACATCAGGTAGGTTTAGGGGGACTTTTGGGGTGGATCAACGGCTTTTAGGGTTTTCTTTCGGTTTTGGGGGTGATCCCGCTTTTTTTTTTGTGGTGTTTTTGACGTGTTTTGGGGTTTCCGTTGCGTTTCGTTGATTTCCTAATGTGTTTTAAGTTTGTTGGGAGTGGACTTTGGGATTTGGAGAACATCAGGTAGGTTTAGTGTGTTTTTGGGGTGGATCTATGTTTTTTGGGGTTTTCTTTCTTTTTTAGGGGTTATCCTGTTCTTGTTTGGGGTGTTTTCGACTTGTTTTGGGGTCTCCGTTGGGTTTTAGTTGGATTCTCGTTGGTCGTTAGGGTAAATGGGAGTGGATTGTGGGTTTTGAAGAAGATCAGGTGAGTTTAGGGTGGTTTTGCGGGGAAATTCATAGTGTTTGGTGTTTTTTCTTCTGATCCAGTTCTTTTTTGGGGTGTTTTTGAGGTGTTTTTGGGGTTTCCGTTGGGTTTCGTTGAGTTCCTAATGGGTTTTATGGTGGTTGGGAGTGGACATTTGGATTTGGAGAACATCAGGTACGTTTAGAGTGGTTTTGGGATTGGATCCGTGCTTTTGGGGGTTTTCTTTCGTTTTTGGGGGTGATCCTGTTCTTGTTTGGGGTGTTTTGGACGTGTTTTGGGTTCTCCGTTGGGTTTTGTTGTGTTTTCCGTTGTCATCATGGTGGAAAAGTGTAAATTGTGGGTTTTGGAGAACATCAGGTAGATTTAGGGTGTTTTTGGGGTGGATCTATGTTTTTGGGGGATTTTCTTCCAGTTTTGGGGGTGATTCCGTTCTTGTTTGGGGTGTTTTTGACGTGTTTTGTGGTCTCTGTTTTGTTTCGTTGTGTTTTCCTTGTTCATTTTGGTGGAAAAGGCTGAATAGTGGGTTTTGGAGAACATCAGGTAGGTTTAGGGTGGTTTTGGGATTTGATCCGTGCTTTTTGGGGATTTTGTTCCAGTTTTGGGGGTGATTCCGTTCTTGTTTGTGGTGTTTTTGATGTGTTTTGGGTTCTCCGTTGGGTTTCGTTGGGTTTTCCGTTGGCATCATGGTGGAAAAGGGTAAATTGTGGGTTTTGGAGAACATCAGGTAGGTTTAGGGGGACTTTTGGGGTGGATTCATGGTATTTGTTTTTTTTTTTTCTGTTTTTCTGGGGTGATCCCGTTCTTTTTTGGTGTGTTTTTGATGTGTTTTGAGGTCTCCGTTGGGTTTTGTTGGGTTCTTGTTGGTCATCATGTTGGAAAAGTGTAAATTGTGGGTTTTGGAGAATATCAGGTGAGTTTAAGTTTTTCTGGGTGGTGAATCTATGGTTTTGGTTGAATTCTTCTGGTTTTTTTTTAGCGTTTTCTTCTGTTTTTGGGGTGGTCCCATTCTTTTTTGGGGTGTTTTTGACATATTTTGGGGTCTCCGTTGGGTTTTGTTGGGTTCTTGTTGTTCATCATGGTGAAAACGTGTAAATTGTGGGTATTGGAGAACATCAGGTAGGTTTAGGGGGACTTTTGGGGTGGATCAACGGCTTTTAGGGTTTTCTTTCGGTTTTGGGGGTGATCCCGCTTTTTTTTGTGGTGTTTTTGGCGTGTTTTGGGGTTTCCGTTGCGTTTCGTTGATTTCCTAATGTGTTTTAAGTTTGTTGGGAGTGGACTTTGGGATTTGGAGAACATCAGGTAGGTTTAGTGTGTTTTTGGGGTGGATCTATGTTTTTTGGGGTTTTCTTTCTTTTTTAGGGGTTATCCTGTTCTTGTTTGGGGTGTTTTCGACTTGTTTTGGGGTCTCCGTTGGGTTTTAGTTGGATTCTCGTTGGTCGTTAAGGTAAATGGGAGTGGATTGTGGGTTTTGAAGAAGATCAGGTGAGTTTAGGGTGGTTTTGCGAGGAAATTCATAGTGTTTGGTGTTTTTTCTTCTGATCCAGTTCTTTTCTGGGGTGTTTTTGAGGTGTTTTTGGGGTTTCCGTTGGGTTTCGTTGAGTTCCTAATGGGTTTTATGGTGGTTGGGAGTGGACATTTGGATTTGGAGAACATCAGGTACGTTTAGAGTGGTTTTGGGATTGGATCCGTGCTTTTTGGGGTTTTCTTTCGTTTTTGGGGGTGATCCTGTTCTTGTTTGGGGTGTTTTGGACGTGTTTTGGGTTCTCCGTTGGGTTTCGTTGTGTTTTCCGTGGTCATCATGGTGGAAAAGTGTAAATTGTGGGTTTTGGAGAACATCAGGTAGGTTTAGGGTGTTTTTGGGGTGGATCTATGTTTTTGGGGGATTTTCTTCCAGTTTTGGGGGTGATTCCGTTCTTGTTTGGGGTGTTTTTGACGTGTTTTGTGGTCTCTGTTTTGTTTCGTTGTGTTTTCCTTGTTCATTTTGGTGGAAAAGGCTGAATAGTGGGTTTTGGAGAACATCAGGTAGGTTTAGGGTGGTTTTGGGATTTGATCCGTGCTTTTTGGGGATTTTGTTCCAGTTTTGGGGGTGATTCCGTTCTTGTTTGTGGTGTTTTTGATGTGTTTTGGGTTCTCCGTTGGGTTTCGTTGGGTTTTCCGTTGGCATCATGGTGGAAAAGGGTAAATTGTGGGTTTTGGAGAACATCAGGTAGGTTTAGGGGGACTTTTGGGGTGGATTCATGGTATTTGTTTTTTTTTTTTCTGTTTTTCTGGGGTGATCCCGTTCTTTTTGGGTGTGTTTTTGATGTGTTTTGGGGTCTCCGTTGGGTTTTGTTGGGTTCTTGTTGGTCATCATGTTGGAAAAGTGTAAATTGTGGGTTTTGGAGAATATCAGGTGAGTTTAAGTTTTTCTGGGTGGTGAATCTATGGTTTTGGTTGAATTCTTCTTTTTTTTTTTTAGCGTTTTCTTCTGTTTTTGGGGTGGTCCCATTCTTTTTTGGGGTGTTTTTGACATATTTTGGGGTCTCCGTTGGTTTTTGTTGGGTTCTTGTTGTTCATCATGGTGAAAACGTGTAAATTGTGGGTATTGGAGAACATCAGGTAGGTTTAGGGGGACTTTTGGGGTGGATCAACGGCTTTTAGGGTTTTCTTTCGGTTTTGGGGGTGATCCCGCTTTTTTTTGTGGAATTTTTGAAGTGTTTTGGGGTTTCCGTTGCGTTTCGTTGATTTCCTAATGTGTTTTAAGTTTGTTGGGAGTGGACTTTGGGATTTGGAGAACATCAGGTAGGTTTAGTGTGTTTTTGGGGTGGATCTATGTTTTTTGGGGTTTTCTTTCTTTTTTAGGGGTTATCCTGTTCTTGTTTGGGGTGTTTTCGACTTGTTTTGGGGTCTCCGTTGGGTTTTAGTTGGATTCTCGTTGGTCGTTAAGGTAAATGGGAGTGGATTGTGGGTTTTGAAGAAGATCAGGTGAGTTTAGGGTGGTTTTGCGGGGAAATTCATAGTGTTTGGTGTTTTTTCTTCTGATCCAGTTCTTTTCTGGGGTGTTTTTGAGGTGTTTTTGGGGTTTCCGTTGGGTTTCGTTGAGTTCCTAATGGGTTTTATGGTGGTTGGGAGTGGACATTTGGATTTGGAGAACATCAGGTACGTTTAGAGTGGTTTTGGGATTGGATCCGTGCTTTTTGGGGTTTTCTTTCGTTTTTGGGGGTGATCCTGTTCTTGTTTGGGGTGTTTTGGACGTGTTTTGGGTTCTCCGTTGGGTTTCGTTGTGTTTTCCGTTGGCATCATGGTGGAAAAGGGTAAATTGCGGGTTTTGGAGAACATCAGGTAGGTTTAGGGTGTTTTTGGGGTGGATCTATGTTTTTGGGGGATTTTCTTCCAGTTTTGGGGGTGATTCCGTTCTTGTTTGGGGTGTTTTTGACGTGTTTTGTGGTCTCTGTTTTGTTTCGTTGTGTTTTCCTTGTTCATTTTGGTGGAAAAGGCTGAATAGTGGGTTTTGGAGAACATCAGGTAGGTTTAGGGTGGTTTTGGGATTTGATCCGTGCTTTTGGGGGATTTTGTTCCAGTTTTGGGGGTGATTCCGTTCTTGTTTATGGTGTTTTTGATGTGTTTTGGGTTCTCCGTTGGGTTTCGTTGGGTTTTCCGTTGGCATTATGTTGGAAAAGGGTAAATTGTGGGTTTTGGAGAACATCAGGTAGGTTTAGGGGGACTTTTGGGGTGGATTCATGGTATTTGTTTTTTTTTTTCTGTTTTTCTGGGGTGATCCCGTTCTTTTTTGTTGTGTTTTTGATGTGTTTTGGGGTCTCCGTTGGGTTTTGTTGGGTTCTTGTTGGTCATCATGTTGGAAAAGTGTAAATTGTGGGTTTTGGAGAATATCAGGTGAGTTTAAGTTTTTCTGGGTGGTGAATCTATGGTTTTGGTTGAATTCTTCTGTTTTTTTAGCGTTTTCTTCTGTTTTTGGGGTGGTCCCATTCTTTTTTGGGGTGTTTTTGACATATTTTGGGGTCTCCGTTGGGTTTTGTTGGGTTCTTGTTGTTCATCATGGTGAAAACGTGTAAATTGTGGGTATTGGAGAACATCAGGTAGGTTTAGGGGGACTTTTGGGGTGGATCAACGGCTTTTAGGGTTTTCTTTCGGTTTTGGGGGTGATCCCGCTTTTTTTTGTGGTGTTTTTGACGTGTTTTGGGGTTTCCGTTGCGTTTCGTTGATTTCCTAATGTGTTTTAAGTTTGTTGGGAGTGGACTTTGGGATTTGGAGAACATCAGGTAGGTTTAGTGTGTTTTTGGGGTGGATCTATGGTTTTGGGGTTTTCTTTCTTTTTTAGGGGTTATCCTGTTCTTGTTTGGGGTGTTTTCGACTTGTTTTGGGGTCTCCGTTGGGTTTTAGTTGGATTCTCGTTGGTCGTTAAGGTAAATGGGAGTGGATTGTGGGTTTTGAAGAAGATCAGGTGAGTTTAGGGTGGTTTTGCGGGGAAATTCATAGTGTTTGGTGTTTTTTCTTCTGATCCAGTTCTTTTTTGGGGTGTTTTTGAGGTGTTTTTGGGGTTTCCGTTGGGTTTCGTTGAGTTCCTAATGGGTTTTATGGTGGTTGGGAGTGGACATTTGGATTTGGAGAACATCAGGTACGTTTAGAGTGGTTTTGGGATTGGATCCGTGCTTTTTGGGGTTTTCTTTCGTTTTTGGGGGTGATCCTGTTCTTGTTTGGGGTGTTTTGGACGTGTTTTGGGGTCTCCGTTGGGTTTCGTTGTGTTTTCCGTGGTCATCATGGTGGAAAAGTGTAAATTGTGGGTTTTGGAGAACATCAGGTAGGTTTAGGGTTTTTTTGGGGTGGATCTATGTTTTTGGGGGATTTTCTTCCAGTTTTGGGGGTGATTCCGTTCTTGTTTGGGGTGTTTTTGACGTGTTTTGTGGTCTCTGTTTTGTTTCGTTGTGTTTTCCTTGTTCATTTTGGTGGAAAAGGCTGAATAGTGGGTTTTGGAGAACATCAGGTAGGTTTAGGGTGGTTTTGGGATTTGATCCGTGCTTTTTGGGGATTTTGTTCCAGTTTTGGGGGTGATTCCGTTCTTGTTTGTGGTGTTTTTGATGTGTTTTGGGTTCTCCGTTGGGTTTCGTTGGGTTTTCCGTTGGCATCATGGTGGAAAAGGGTAAATTGTGGGTTTTGGAGAACATCAGGTAGGTTTAGGGGGACTTTTGGGGTGGATTCATGGTATTTGTTTTTTTTTTTCTGTTTTTCTGGGGTGATCCCGTTCTTTTTTGGTGTGTTTTTGATGTGTTTTGGGGTCTCCGTTGGGTTTTGTTGGGTTCTTGTTGGTCATCATGTTGGAAAAGTGTAAATTGTGGGTTTTGGAGAATATCAGGTGAGTTTAAGTTTTTCTGGGTGGTGAATCTATGGTTTTGGTTGAATTCTTCTTTTTTTTTTTTTAGCGTTTTCTTCTGTTTTTGGGGTGGTCCCATTCTTTTTTGGGGTGTTTTTGACATATTTTGGGGTCTCCGTTGGGTTTTGTTGGGTTCTTGTTGTTCATCATGGTGAAAACGTGTAAATTGTGGGTATTGGAGAACATCAGGTAGGTTTAGGGGGACTTTTGGGGTGGATCAACGGCTTTTAGGGTTTTCTTTCGGTTTTGGGGGTGATCCCGCTTTTTTTTGTGGTGTTTTTGACGTGTTTTGGGGTTTCCGTTGCGTTTCGTTGATTTCCTAATGTGTTTTAAGTTTGTTGGGAGTGGACTTTGGGATTTGGAGAACATCAGGTAGGTTTAGTGTGTTTTTGGGGTGGATCTATGGTTTTGGGGTTTTCTTTCTTTTTTAGGGGTTATCCTGTTCTTGTTTGGGGTGTTTTCGACTTGTTTTGGGGTCTCCGTTGGGTTTTAGTTGGATTCTCGTTGGTCGTTAAGGTAAATGGGAGTGGATTGTGGGTTTTGAAGAAGATCAGGTGAGTTTAGGGTGGTTTTGCGGGGAAATTCATAGTGTTTGGTGTTTTTTCTTCTGATCCAGTTCTTTTTTGGGGTGTTTTTGAGGTGTTTTTGGGGTTTCCGTTGGGTTTCGTTGAGTTCCTAATGGGTTTTATGGTGGTTGGGAGTGGACATTTGGATTTGGAGAACATCAGGTACGTTTAGAGTGGTTTTGGGATTGGATCCGTGCTTTTTGGGGTTTTCTTTCGTTTTTGGGGGTGATCCTGTTCTTGTTTGGGGTGTTTTGGACGTGTTTTGGGGTCTCCGTTGGGTTTCGTTGTGTTTTCCGTGGTCATCATGGTGGAAAAGTGTAAATTGTGGGTTTTGGAGAACATCAGGTAGGTTTAGGGTTTTTTTGGGGTGGATCTATGTTTTTGGGGGATTTTCTTCCAGTTTTGGGGGTGATTCCGTTCTTGTTTGGGGTGTTTTTGACGTGTTTTGTGGTCTCTGTTTTGTTTCGTTGTGTTTTCCTTGTTCATTTTGGTGGAAAAGGCTGAATAGTGGGTTTTGGAGAACATCAGGTAGGTTTAGGGTGGTTTTGGGATTTGATCCGTGCTTTTTGGGGATTTTGTTCCAGTTTTGGGGGTGATTCCGTTCTTGTTTGTGGTGTTTTTGATGTGTTTTGCGTTCTCCGTTGGGTTTCGTTGGGTTTTCCGTTGGCATCATGGTGGAAAAGGGTAAATTGTGGGTTTTGGAGAACATCAGGTAGGTTTAGGGGGACTTTTGGGGTGGATTCATGGTATTTGTTTTTTTTTTTTCTGTTTTTCTGGGGTGATCCCGTTCTTTTTTGGTGTGTTTTTGATGTGTTTTGGGGTCTCCGTTGGGTTTTGTTGGGTTCTTGTTGGTCATCATGTTGGAAAAGTGTAAATTGTGGGTTTTGGAGAATATCAGGTGAGTTTAAGTTTTTCTGGGTGGTGAATCTATGGTTTTGGTTGAATTCTTCTGTTTTTTTTAGCGTTTTCTTCTGTTTTTGGGGTGGTCCCATTCTTTTTTGGGGTGTTTTTGACATATTTTGGGGTCTCCGTTGGTTTTTGTTGGGTTCTTGTTGTTCATCATGGTGAAAACGTGTAAATTGTGGGTATTGGAGAACATCAGGTAGGTTTAGGGGGACTTTTGGGGTGGATCAACGGCTTTTAGGGTTTTCTTTCGGTTTTGGGGGTGATCCCGCTTTTTTTTTTGTGGTGTTTTTGACGTGTTTTGGGGTTTCCGTTGCGTTTCGTTGATTTCCTAATGTGTTTTAAGTTTGTTGGGAGTGGACTTTGGGATTTGGAGAACATCAGGTAGGTTTAGTGTGTTTTTGGGGTGGATCTATGTTTTTTGGGGTTTTCTTTCTTTTTTAGGGGTTATCCTGTTCTTGTTTGGGGTGTTTTCGACTTGTTTTGGGGTCTCCGTTGGGTTTTAGTTGGATTCTCGTTGGTCGTTAGGGTAAATGGGAGTGGATTGTGGGTTTTGAAGAAGATCAGGTGAGTTTAGGGTGGTTTTGCGGGGAAATTCATAGTGTTTGGTGTTTTTTCTTCTGATCCAGTTCTTTTTTGGGGTGTTTTTGAGGTGTTTTTGGGGTTTCCGTTGGGTTTCGTTGAGTTCCTAATGGGTTTTATGGTGGTTGGGAGTGGACATTTGGATTTGGAGAACATCAGGTACGTTTAGAGTGGTTTTGGGATTGGATCCGTGCTTTTGGGGGTTTTCTTTCGTTTTTGGGGGTGATCCTGTTCTTGTTTGGGGTGTTTTGGACGTGTTTTGGGTTCTCCGTTGGGTTTTGTTGTGTTTTCCGTTGTCATCATGGTGGAAAAGTGTAAATTGTGGGTTTTGGAGAACATCAGGTAGATTTAGGGTGTTTTTGGGGTGGATCTATGTTTTTGGGGGATTTTCTTCCAGTTTTGGGGGTGATTCCGTTCTTGTTTGGGGTGTTTTTGACGTGTTTTGTGGTCTCTGTTTTGTTTCGTTGTGTTTTCCTTGTTCATTTTGGTGGAAAAGGCTGAATAGTGGGTTTTGGAGAACATCAGGTAGGTTTAGGGTGGTTTTGGGATTTGATCCGTGCTTTTTGGGGATTTTGTTCCAGTTTTGGGGGTGATTCCGTTCTTGTTTGTGGTGTTTTTGATGTGTTTTGGGTTCTCCGTTGGGTTTCGTTGGGTTTTCCGTTGGCATCATGGTGGAAAAGGGTAAATTGTGGGTTTTGGAGAACATCAGGTAGGTTTAGGGGGACTTTTGGGGTGGATTCATGGTATTTGTTTTTTTTTTTTTCTGTTTTTCTGGGGTGATCCCGTTCTTTTTTGGTGTGTTTTTGATGTGTTTTGGGGTCTCCGTTGGGTTTTGTTGGGTTCTTGTTGGTCATCATGTTGGAAAAGTGTAAATTGTGGGTTTTGGAGAATATCAGGTGAGTTTAAGTTTTTCTGGGTGGTGAATCTATGGTTTTGGTTGAATTCTTCTGTTTTTTTTAGCGTTTTCTTCTGTTTTTGGGGTGGTCCCATTCTTTTTTGGGGTGTTTTTGACATATTTTGGGGTCTCCGTTGGTTTTTGTTGGGTTCTTGTTGTTCATCATGGTGAAAACGTGTAAATTGTGGGTATTGGAGAACATCAGGTAGGTTTAGGGGGACTTTTGGGGTGGATCAACGGCTTTTAGGGTTTTCTTTCGGTTTTGGGGGTGATCCCGCTTTTTTTTTTTGTGGTGTTTTTGACGTGTTTTGGGGTTTCCGTTGCGTTTCGTTGATTTCCTAATGTGTTTTAAGTTTGTTGGGAGTGGACTTTGGGATTTGGAGAACATCAGGTAGGTTTAGTGTGTTTTTGGGGTGGATCTATGGTTTTTGGGGTTTTCTTTCTTTTTTAGGGGTTATCCTGTTCTTGTTTGGGGTGTTTTCGACTTGTTTTGGGGTCTCCGTTGGGTTTTAGTTGGATTCTCGTTGGTCGTTAGGGTAAATGGGAGTGGATTGTGGGTTTTGAAGAAGATCAGGTGAGTTTAGGGTGGTTTTGCGGGGAAATTCATAGTGTTTGGTGTTTTTTCTTCTGATCCAGTTCTTTTTTGGGGTGTTTTTGAGGTGTTTTTGGGGTTTCCGTTGGGTTTCGTTGAGTTCCTAATGGGTTTTATGGTGGTTGGGAGTGGACATTTGGATTTGGAGAACATCAGGTACGTTTAGAGTGGTTTTGGGATTGGATCCGTGCTTTTGGGGGTTTTCTTTCGTTTTTGGGGGTGATCCTGTTCTTGTTTGGGGTGTTTTGGACGTGTTTTGGGTTCTCCGTTGGGTTTTGTTGTGTTTTCCGTTGTCATCATGGTGGAAAAGCGTAAATTGTGGGTTTTGGAGAACATCAGGTAGATTTAGGGTGTTTTTTGGGTGGATCTATGTTTTTGGGGGATTTTCTTCCAGTTTTGGGGGTGATTCCATTCTTGTTTGGGGTGTTTTTGACGTGTTTTGTGGTCTCTGTTTTGTTTTGTTGTGTTTTCCTTGTTCATTTTGGTGGAAAAGGCTGAATAGTGGGTTTTGGAGAACATCAGGTAGGTTTAGGGTGGTTTTGGGATTTGATCCGTGCTTTTTGGGGATTTTGTTCCAGTTTTGGGGGTGATTCCGTTCTTGTTTGTGGTGTTTTTGATGTGTTTTGGGTTCTCCGTTGGGTTTCGTTGGGTTTTCCGTTGGCATCATGGTGGAAAAGGGTAAATTGAGGGTTTTGGAGAACATCAGGTAGGTTTAGGGGGACTTTTGGGGTGGATTCATGGTATTTGTTTTTTTTTTTTCTGTTTTTCTGGGGTGATCCCGTTCTTTTTTGGTGTGTTTTTGATGTGTTTTGGGGTCTCCGTTGGGTTTTGTTGGGTTCTTGTTGGTCATCATGTTGGAAAAGTGTAAATTGTGGGTTTTGGAGAATATCAGGTGAGTTTAAGTTTTTCTGGGTGGTGAATCTATGGTTTTGGTTGAATTCTTCTGTTTTTTTAGCGTTTTCTTCTGTTTTTGGGGTGGTCCCATTCTTTTTTGGGGTGTTTTTGACATATTTTGGGGTCTCCGTTGGTTTTTGTTGGGTTCTTGTTGTTCATCATGGTGAAAACGTGTAAATTGTGGGTATTGGAGAACATCAGGTAGGTTTAGGGGGACTTTTGGGGTGGATCAACGGCTTTTAGGGTTTTCTTTCGGTTTTGGGGGTGATCCCGCTTTTTTTTTGTGGTGTTTTTGACGTGTTTTGGGGTTTCCGTTGCGTTTCGTTGATTTCCTAATGTGTTTTAAGTTTGTTGGGAGTGGACTTTGGGATTTGGAGAACATCAGGTTGGTTTAGTGTGTTTTTGGGGTGGATCTATGGTTTTTGGGGTTTTCTTTCTTTTTTAGGGGTTATCCTGTTCTTGTTTGGGGTGTTTTCGACTTGTTTTGGGGTCTCCGTTGGGTTTTAGTTGGATTCTCGTTGGTCGTTAAGGTAAATGGGAGTGGATTGTGGGTTTTGAAGAAGATCAGGTGAGTTTAGGGTGGTTTTGCGGGGAAATTCATAGTGTTTGGTGTTTTTTCTTCTGATCCAGTTCTTTTTTGGGGTGTTTTTGAGGTGTTTTTGGGGTTTCCGTTGGGTTTCGTTGAGTTCCTAATGGGTTTTATGGTGGTTGGGAGTGGACATTTGGATTTGGAGAACATCAGGTACGTTTAGAGTGGTTTTGGGATTGGATCCGTGCTTTTTGGGGTTTTCTTTCGTTTTTGGGGGTGATCCTGTTCTTGTTTGGGGTGTTTTGGACGTGTTTTGGGTTCTCCGTTGGGTTTCGTTGTGTTTTCCGTGGTCATCATGGTGGAAAAGTGTAAATTGTGGGTTTTGGAGAACATCAGGTAGGTTTAGGGTGTTTTTTGGGGTGGATCTATGTTTTTGGGGGATTTTCTTCCAGTTTTGGGGGTGATTCCGTTCTTGTTTGGGGTGTTTTTGACGTGTTTTGTGGTCTCTGTTTTGTTTCGTTGTGTTTTCCTTGTTCATTTTGGTGGAAAAGGCTGAATAGTGGGTTTTGGAGAACATCAGGTAGGTTTAGGGTGGTTTTGGGATTTGATCCGTGCTTTTTGGGGATTTTGTTCCAGTTTTGGGGGTGATTCCATTCTTGTTTGTGGTGTTTTTGATGTGTTTTGGGTTCTCCGTTGGGTTTCGTTGTGTTTTCCGTGGTCATCATGGTGGAAAAGTGTAAATTGTGGGTTTTGGAGAACATCAGGTAGGTTTAGGGTGTTTTTTGGGGTGGATCTATGTTTTTGGGGGATTTTCTTCCAGTTTTGGGGGTGATTCCGTTCTTGTTTGGGATGTTTTTGACGTGTTTTGTGGTCTCTGTTTTGTTTCGTTGTGTTTTCCTTGTTCATTTTGGTGGAAAAGGCTGAATAGTGGGTTTTGGAGAACATCAGGTAGGTTTAGGGTGGTTTTGGGATTTGATCCGTGCTTTTTGGGGATTTTGTTCCAGTTTTGGGGGTGATTCCGTTCTTGTTTGTGGTGTTTTTGATGTGTTTTGGGTTCTCCGTTGGGTTTCGTTGGGTTTTCCGTTGGCATCATGGTGGAAAAGGGTAAATTGTGGGTTTTGGAGAACATCAGGTAGGTTTAGGGGGACTTTTGGGGTGGATTCATGGTATTTGTTTTTTTTTTTCTGTTTTTCTGGGGTGATCCCGTTCTTTTTTGGTGTGTTTTTGATGTGTTTTGGGGTCTCCGTTGGGTTTTGTTGGGTTCTTGTTGGTCATCATGTTGGAAAAGTGTAAATTGTGGGTTTTGGAGAATATCAGGTGAGTTTAAGTTTTTCTGGGTGGTGAATCTCTGGTTTTGGTTGAATTCTTCTGTTTTTTTTAGCGTTTTCTTCTGTTTTTGGGGTGGTCCCATTCTTTTTTGGAGTGTTTTTGACATATTTTGGGGTCTCCGTTGGGTTTTGTTGGGTTCTTGTTGTTCATCATGGTGAAAACGTGTAAATTGTGGGTATTGGAGAACATCAGGTAGGTTTAGGGGGACTTTTGGGGTGGATCAACGGCTTTTAGGGTTTTCTTTCGGTTTTGGGGGTGATCCCGCTTTTTTTTGTGGTGTTTTTGACGTGTTTAGGGGTTTCCGTTGCGTTTCGTTGATTTCCTAATGTGTTTTAAGTTTGTTGGGAGTGGACTTTGGGATTTGGAGAACATCAGGTAGGTTTAGTGTGTTTTTGGGGTGGATCTATGGTTTTGGGGTTTTCTTTCTTTTTTAGGGGTTATCCTGTTCTTGTTTGGGGTGTTTTCGACTTGTTTTGGGGTCTCCGTTGGGTTTTAGTTGGATTCTCGTTGGTCGTTAAGGTAAATGGGAGTGGATTGTGGGTTTTGAAGAAGATCAGGTGAGTTTAGGGTGGTTTTGCGGGGAAATTCATAGTGTTTGGTGTTTTTTCTTCTGATCCAGTTCTTTTTTTGGGGTGTTTTTGAGGTGTTTTTGGGGTTTCCGTTGGGTTTCGTTGAGTTCCTAATGGGTTTTATGGTGGTTGGGAGTGGACATTTGGATTTGGAGAACATCAGGTACGTTTAGAGTGGTTTTGGGATTGGATCCGTGCTTTTTGGGGTTTTCTTTCGTTTTTGGGGGTGATCCTGTTCTTGTTTGGGGTGTTTTGGACGTGTTTTGGGGTCTCCGTTGGGTTTCGTTGTGTTTTCCGTGGTCATCATGGTGGAAAAGTGTAAATTGTGGGTTTTGGAGAACATCAGGTAGGTTTAGGGTGTTTTTTGGGGTGGATCTATGTTTTTGGGGGATTTTCTTCCAGTTTTGGGGGTGATTCCGTTCTTGTTTGGGATGTTTTTGACGTGTTTTGTGGTCTCTGTTTTGTTTCGTTGTGTTTTCCTTGTTCATTTTGGTGGAAAAGGCTGAATAGTGGGTTTTGGAGAACATCAGGTAGGTTTAGGGTGGTTTTGGGATTTGATCCGTGCTTTTTGGGGATTTTGTTCCAGTTTTGGGGGTGATTCCGTTCTTGTTTGTGGTGTTTTTGATGTGTTTTGGGTTCTCCGTTGGGTTTCGTTGGGTTTTCCGTTGGCATCATGGTGGAAAAGGGTAAATTGTGGGTTTTGGAGAACATCAGGTAGGTTTAGGGGGACTTTTGGGGTGGATTCATGGTATTTGTTTTTTTTTTTCTGTTTTTCTGGGGTGATCCCGTTCTTTTTTGGTGTGTTTTTGATGTGTTTTGGGGTCTCCGTTGGGTTTTGTTGGGTTCTTGTTGGTCATCATGTTGGAAAAGTGTAAATTGTGGGTTTTGGAGAATATCAGGTGAGTTTAAGTTTTTCTGGGTGGTGAATCTATGGTTTTGGTTGAATTCTTCTGTTTTTTTTAGCGTTTTCTTCTGTTTTTGGGGTGGTCCCATTCTTTTTTGGGGTGTTTTTGACATATTTTGGGGTCTCCGTTGGGTTTTGTTGGGTTCTTGTTGTTCATCATGGTGAAAACGTGTAAATTGTGGGTATTGGAGAACATCAGGTAGGTTTAGGGGGACTTTTGGGGTGGATCAACGGCTTTTAGGGTTTTCTTTCGGTTTTGGGGGTGATCCCGCTTTTTTTTGTGGTGTTTTTGACGTGTTTAGGGGTTTCCGTTGCGTTTCGTTGATTTCCTAATGTGTTTTAAGTTTGTTGGGAGTGGACTTTGGGATTTGGAGAACATCAGGTAGGTTTAGTGTGTTTTTGGGGTGGATCTATGGTTTTGGGGTTTTCTTTCTTTTTTAGGGGTTATCCTGTTCTTGTTTGGGGTGTTTTCGACTTGTTTTGGGGTCTCCGTTGGGTTTTAGTTGGATTCTCGTTGGTCGTTAAGGTAAATGGGAGTGGATTGTGGGTTTTGAAGAAGATCAGGTGAGTTTAGGGTGGTTTTGCGGGGAAATTCATAGTGTTTGGTGTTTTTTCTTCTGATCCAGTTCTTTTTTGGGGTGTTTTTGAGGTGTTTTTGGGGTTTCCGTTGGGTTTCGTTGAGTTCCTAATGGGTTTTATGGTGGTTGGGAGTGGACATTTGGATTTGGAGAACATCAGGTACGTTTAGAGTGGTTTTGGGATTGGATCCGTGCTTTTGGGGGTTTTCTTTCGTTTTTGGGGGTGATCCTGTTCTTGTTTGGGGTGTTTTGGACGTGTTTTGGGTTCTCCGTTGGGTTTTGTTGTGTTTTCCGTGGTCATCATGGTGGAAAAGTGTAAATTGTGGGTTTTGGAGAACATCAGGTAGGTTTAGGGTTTTTTTGGGGTGGATCTATGTTTTTGGGGGATTTTCTTCCAGTTTTGGGGGTGATTCCGTTCTTGTTTGGGGTGTTTTTGACGTGTTTTGTGGTCTCTGTTTTGTTTCGTTGTGTTTTCCTTGTTCATTTTGGTGGAAAAGGCTGAATAGTGGGTTTTGGAGAACATCAGGTAGGTTTAGGGTGGTTTTGGGATTTGATCCGTGCTTTTTGGGGATTTTGTTCCAGTTTTGGGGGTGATTCCGTTCTTGTTTGTGGTGTTTTTGATGTGTTTTGGGTTCTCCGTTGGGTTTCGTTGGGTTTTCCGTTGGCATCATGGTGGAAAAGGGTAAATTGTGGGTTTTGGAGAACATCAGGTAGGTTTAGGGGGACTTTTGGGGTGGATTCATGGTATTTGTTTTTTTTTTTTCTGTTTTTCTGGGGTGATCCCGTTCTTTTTTGGTGTGTTTTTGATGTGTTTTGGGGTCTCCGTTGGGTTTTGTTGGGTTCTTGTTGGTCATCATGTTGGAAAAGTGTAAATTGTGGGTTTTGGAGAATATCAGGTGAGTTTAAGTTTTTCTGGGTGGTGAATCTATGGTTTTGGTTGAATTCTTCTTTTTTTTTTAGCGTTTTCTTCTGTTTTTGGGGTGGTCCCATTCTTTTTTGGGGTGTTTTTGACATATTTTGGGGTCTCCGTTGGGTTTTGTTGGGTTCTTGTTGTTCATCATGGTGAAAACGTGTAAATTGTGGGTATTGGAGAACATCAGGTAGGTTTAGGGGGACTTTTGGGGTGGATCAACGGCTTTTAGGGTTTTCTTTCGGTTTTGGGGGTGATCCCGCTTTTTTTTGTGGTGTTTTTGACGTGTTTTGGGGTTTCCGTTGCGTTTCGTTGATTTCCTAATGTGTTTTAAGTTTGTTGGGAGTGGACTTTGGGATTTGGAGAACATCAGGTAGGTTTAGTGTGTTTTTGGGGTGGATCTATGGTTTTGGGGTTTTCTTTCTTTTTTAGGGGTTATCCTGTTCTTGTTTGGGGTGTTTTCGACTTGTTTTGGGGTCTCCGTTGGGTTTTAGTTGGATTCTCGTTGGTCGTTAAGGTAAATGGGAGTGGATTGTGGGTTTTGAAGAAGATCAGGTGAGTTTAGGGTGGTTTTGCGGGGAAATTCATAGTGTTTGGTGTTTTTTCTTCTGATCCAGTTCTTTTTTGGGGTGTTTTTGAGGTGTTTTTGGGGTTTCCGTTGGGTTTCGTTGAGTTCCTAATGGGTTTTATGGTGGTTGGGAGTGGACATTTGGATTTGGAGAACATCAGGTACGTTTAGAGTGGTTTTGGGATTGGATCCGTGCTTTTTGGGGTTTTCTTTCGTTTTTGGGGGTGATCCTGTTCTTGTTTGGGGTGTTTTGGACGTGTTTTGGGTTCTCCGTTGGGTTTCGTTGTGTTTTCCGTGGTCATCATGGTGGAAAAGTGTAAATTGTGGGTTTTGGAGAACATCAGGTAGGTTTAGGGTGTTTTTTGGGGTGGATCTATGTTTTTGGGGGATTTTCTTCCAGTTTTGGGGGTGATTCCGTTCTTGTTTGGGGTGTTTTTGACGTGTTTTGTGGTCTCTGTTTTGTTTCGTTGTGTTTTCCTTGTTCATTTTGGTGGAAAAGGCTGAATAGTGGGTTTTGGAGAACATCAGGTAGGTTTAGGGTGGTTTTGGGATTTGATCCGTGCTTTTTGGGGATTTTGTTCCAGTTTTGGGGGTGATTCCGTTCTTGTTTGTGGTGTTTTTGATGTGTTTTGGGTTCTCCGTTGGGTTTCGTTGGGTTTTCCGTTGGCATCATGGTGGAAAAGGGTAAATTGTGGGTTTTGGAGAACATCAGGTAGGTTTAGGGGGACTTTTGGGGTGGATTCATGGTATTTGTTTTTTTTTTTTCTGTTTTTCTGGGGTGATCCCGTTCTTTTTTGGTGTGTTTTTGATGTGTTTTGGGGTCTCCGTTGGGTTTTGTTGGGTTCTTGTTGGTCATCATGTTGGAAAAGTGTAAATTGTGGGTTTTGGAGAATATCAGGTGAGTTTAAGTTTTTCTGGGTGGTGAATCTATGGTTTTGGTTGAATTCTTCTGTTTTTTTTAGCGTTTTCTTCTGTTTTTGGGGTGGTCCCATTCTTTTTTGGGGTGTTTTTGACATATTTTGGGGTCTCCGTTGGTTTTTGTTGGGTTCTTGTTGTTCATCATGGTGAAAACGTGTAAATTGTGGGTATTGGAGAACATCAGGTAGGTTTAGGGGGACTTTTGGGGTGGATCAACGGCTTTTAGGGTTTTCTTTCGGTTTTGGGGGTGATCCCGCTTTTTTTTTTGTGGTGTTTTTGACGTGTTTTGGGGTTTCCGTTGCGTTTCGTTGATTTCCTAATGTGTTTTAAGTTTGTTGGGAGTGGACTTTGGGATTTGGAGAACATCAGGTAGGTTTAGTGTGTTTTTGGGGTGGATCTATGGTTTTTGGGGTTTTCTTTCTTTTTTAGGGGTTATCCTGTTCTTGTTTGGGGTGTTTTCGACTTGTTTTGGGGTCTCCGTTGGGTTTTAGTTGGATTCTCGTTGGTCGTTAGGGTAAATGGGAGTGGATTGTGGGTTTTGAAGAAGATCAGGTGAGTTTAGGGTGGTTTTGCGGGGAAATTCATAGTGTTTGGTGTTTTTTCTTCTGATCCAGTTCTTTTTTGGGGTGTTTTTGAGGTGTTTTTGGGGTTTCCGTTGGGTTTCGTTGAGTTCCTAATGGGTTTTATGGTGGTTGGGAGTGGACATTTGGATTTGGAGAACATCAGGTACGTTTAGAGTGGTTTTGGGATTGGATCCGTGCTTTTGGGGGTTTTCTTTCGTTTTTGGGGGTGATCCTGTTCTTGTTTGGGGTGTTTTGGACGTGTTTTGGGTTCTCCGTTGGGTTTTGTTGTGTTTTCCGTTGTCATCATGGTGGAAAAGTGTAAATTGTGGGTTTTGGAGAACATCAGGTAGATTTAGGGTGTTTTTGGGGTGGATCTATGTTTTTGGGGGATTTTCTTCCAGTTTGGGGGTGATTCCGTTCTTGTTTGGGGTGTTTTTGACGTGTTTTGTGGTCTCTGTTTTGTTTCGTTGTGTTTTCCTTGTTCATTTTGGTGGAAAAGGCTGAATAGTGGGTTTTGGAGAACATCAGGTAGGTTTAGGGTGGTTTTGGGATTTGATCCGTGCTTTTTGGGGATTTTGTTCCAGTTTTGGGGGTGATTCCGTTCTTGTTTGTGGTGTTTTTGATGTGTTTTGGGTTCTCCGTTGGGTTTCGTTGGGTTTTCCGTTGGCATCATGGTGGAAAAGGGTAAATTGTGGGTTTTGGAGAACATCAGGTAGGTTTAGGGGGACTTTTGGGGTGGATTCATGGTATTTGTTTTTTTTTTTTTCTGTTTTTCTGGGTTGATCCCGTTCTTTTTTGGTGTGTTTTTGATGTGTTTTGGGGTCTCCGTTGGGTTTTGTTGGGTTCTTGTTGGTCATCATGTTGGAAAAGTGTAAATTGTGGGTTTTGGAGAATATCAGGTGAGTTTAAGTTTTTCTGGGTGGTGAATCTATGGTTTTGGTTGAATTCTTCTGTTTTTTTTAGCGTTTTCTTCTGTTTTTGGGGTGGTCCCATTCTTTTTTGGGGTGTTTTTGACATATTTTGGGGTCTCCGTTGGTTTTTGTTGGGTTCTTGTTGTTCATCATGGTGAAAACGTGTAAATTGTGGGTATTGGAGAACATCAGGTAGGTTTAGGGGGACTTTTGGGGTGGATCAACGGCTTTTAGGGTTTTCTTTCGGTTTTGGGGGTGATCCCGCTTTTTTTTTTTGTGGTGTTTTTGACGTGTTTTGGGGTTTCCGTTGCGTTTCGTTGATTTCCTAATGTGTTTTAAGTTTGTTGGGAGTGGACTTTGGGATTTGGAGAACATCAGGTAGGTTTAGTGTGTTTTTGGGGTGGATCTATGGTTTTTGGGGTTTTCTTTCTTTTTTAGGGGTTATCCTGTTCTTGTTTGGGGTGTTTTCGACTTGTTTTGGGGTCTCCGTTGGGTTTTAGTTGGATTCTCGTTGGTCGTTAGGGTAAATGGGAGTGGATTGTGGGTTTTGAAGAAGATCAGGTGAGTTTAGGGTGGTTTTGCGGGGAAATTCATAGTGTTTGGTGTTTTTTCTTCTGATCCAGTTCTTTTTTGGGGTGTTTTTGAGGTGTTTTTGGGGTTTCCGTTGGGTTTCGTTGAGTTCCTAATGGGTTTTATGGTGGTTGGGAGTGGACATTTGGATTTGGAGAACATCAGGTACGTTTAGAGTGGTTTTGGGATTGGATCCGTGCTTTTGGGGGTTTTCTTTCGTTTTTGGGGGTGATCCTGTTCTTGTTTGGGGTGTTTTGGACGTGTTTTGGGTTCTCCGTTGGGTTTTGTTGTGTTTTCCGTTGTCATCATGGTGGAAAAGCGTAAATTGTGGGTTTTGGAGAACATCAGGTAGATTTAGGGTGTTTTTTGGGTGGATCTATGTTTTTGGGGGATTTTCTTCCAGTTTTGGGGGTGATTCCATTCTTGTTTGGGGTGTTTTTGACGTGTTTTGTGGTCTCTGTTTTGTTTTGTTGTGTTTTCCTTGTTCATTTTGGTGGAAAAGGCTGAATAGTGGGTTTTGGAGAACATCAGGTAGGTTTAGGGTGGTTTTGGGATTTGATCCGTGCTTTTTGGGGATTTTGTTCCAGTTTTGGGGGTGATTCCGTTCTTGTTTGTGGTGTTTTTGATGTGTTTTGGGTTCTCCGTTGGGTTTCGTTGGGTTTTCCGTTGGCATCATGGTGGAAAAGGGTAAATTGCGGGTTTTGGAGAACATCAGGTAGGTTTAGGGGGACTTTTGGGGTGGATTCATGGTATTTGTTTTTTTTTTTTCTGTTTTTCTGGGGTGATCCCGTTCTTTTTTGGTGTGTTTTTGATGTGTTTTGGGGTCTCCGTTGGGTTTTGTTGGGTTCTTGTTGGTCATCATGTTGGAAAAGTGTAAATTGTGGGTTTTGGAGAATATCAGGTGAGTTTAAGTTTTTCTGGGTGGTGAATCTATGGTTTTGGTTGAATTCTTCTGTTTTTTTAGCGTTTTCTTCTGTTTTTGGGGTGGTCCCATTCTTTTTTGGGGTGTTTTTGACATATTTTGGGGTCTCCGTTGGTTTTTGTTGGGTTCTTGTTGTTCATCATGGTGAAAACGTGTAAATTGTGGGTATTGGAGAACATCAGGTAGGTTTAGGGGGACTTTTGGGGTGGATCAACGGCTTTTAGGGTTTTCTTTCGGTTTTGGGGGTGATCCCGCTTTTTTTTTGTGGTGTTTTTGACGTGTTTTGGGGTTTCCGTTGCGTTTCGTTGATTTCCTAATGTGTTTTAAGTTTGTTGGGAGTGGACTTTGGGATTTGGAGAACATCAGGTTGGTTTAGTGTGTTTTTGGGGTGGATCTATGGTTTTTGGGGTTTTCTTTCTTTTTTAGGGGTTATCCTGTTCTTGTTTGGGGTGTTTTCGACTTGTTTTGGGGTCTCCGTTGGGTTTTAGTTGGATTCTCGTTGGTCGTTAAGGTAAATGGGAGTGGATTGTGGGTTTTGAAGAAGATCAGGTGAGTTTAGGGTGGTTTTGCGGGGAAATTCATAGTGTTTGGTGTTTTTTCTTCTGATCCAGTTCTTTTTTGGGGTGTTTTTGAGGTGTTTTTGGGGTTTCCGTTGGGTTTCGTTGAGTTCCTAATGGGTTTTATGGTGGTTGGGAGTGGACATTTGGATTTGGAGAACATCAGGTACGTTTAGAGTGGTTTTGGGATTGGATCCGTGCTTTTTGGGGTTTTCTTTCGTTTTTGGGGGTGATCCTGTTCTTGTTTGGGGTGTTTTGGACGTGTTTTGGGTTCTCCGTTGGGTTTCGTTGTGTTTTCCGTGGTCATCATGGTGGAAAAGTGTAAATTGTGGGTTTTGGAGAACATCAGGTAGGTTTAGGGTGTTTTTTGGGGTGGATCTATGTTTTTGGGGGATTTTCTTCCAGTTTTGGGGGTGATTCCGTTCTTGTTTGGGGTGTTTTTGACGTGTTTTGTGGTCTCTGTTTTGTTTCGTTGTGTTTTCCTTGTTCATTTTGGTGGAAAAGGCTGAATAGTGGGTTTTGGAGAACATCAGGTAGGTTTAGGGTGGTTTTGGGATTTGATCCGTGCTTTTTGGGGATTTTGTTCCAGTTTTGGGGGTGATTCCATTCTTGTTTGTGGTGTTTTTGATGTGTTTTGGGTTCTCCGTTGGGTTTCGTTGTGTTTTCCGTGGTCATCATGGTGGAAAAGTGTAAATTGTGGGTTTTGGAGAACATCAGGTAGGTTTAGGGTGTTTTTTGGGGTGGATCTATGTTTTTGGGGGATTTTCTTCCAGTTTTGGGGGTGATTCCGTTCTTGTTTGGGATGTTTTTGACGTGTTTTGTGGTCTCTGTTTTGTTTCGTTGTGTTTTCCTTGTTCATTTTGGTGGAAAAGGCTGAATAGTGGGTTTTGGAGAACATCAGGTAGGTTTAGGGTGGTTTTGGGATTTGATCCGTGCTTTTTGGGGATTTTGTTCCAGTTTTGGGGGTGATTCCGTTCTTGTTTGTGGTGTTTTTGATGTGTTTTGGGTTCTCCGTTGGGTTTCGTTGGGTTTTCCGTTGGCATCATGGTGGAAAAGGGTAAATTGTGGGTTTTGGAGAACATCAGGTAGGTTTAGGGGGACTTTTGGGGTGGATTCATGGTATTTGTTTTTTTTTTTCTGTTTTTCTGGGGTGATCCCGTTCTTTTTTGGTGTGTTTTTGATGTGTTTTGGGGTCTCCGTTGGGTTTTGTTGGGTTCTTGTTGGTCATCATGTTGGAAAAGTGTAAATTGTGGGTTTTGGAGAATATCAGGTGAGTTTAAGTTTTTCTGGGTGGTGAATCTCTGGTTTTGGTTGAATTCTTCTGTTTTTTTTAGCGTTTTCTTCTGTTTTTGGGGTGGTCCCATTCTTTTTTGGAGTGTTTTTGACATATTTTGGGGTCTCCGTTGGGTTTTGTTGGGTTCTTGTTGTTCATCATGGTGAAAACGTGTAAATTGTGGGTATTGGAGAACATCAGGTAGGTTTAGGGGGACTTTTGGGGTGGATCAACGGCTTTTAGGGTTTTCTTTCGGTTTTGGGGGTGATCCCGCTTTTTTTTGTGGTGTTTTTGACGTGTTTAGGGGTTTCCGTTGCGTTTCGTTGATTTCCTAATGTGTTTTAAGTTTGTTGGGAGTGGACTTTGGGATTTGGAGAACATCAGGTAGGTTTAGTGTGTTTTTGGGGTGGATCTATGGTTTTGGGGTTTTCTTTCTTTTTTAGGGGTTATCCTGTTCTTGTTTGGGGTGTTTTCGACTTGTTTTGGGGTCTCCGTTGGGTTTTAGTTGGATTCTCGTTGGTCGTTAAGGTAAATGGGAGTGGATTGTGGGTTTTGAAGAAGATCAGGTGAGTTTAGGGTGGTTTTGCGGGGAAATTCATAGTGTTTGGTGTTTTTTCTTCTGATCCAGTTCTTTTTTTGGGGTGTTTTTGAGGTGTTTTTGGGGTTTCCGTTGGGTTTCGTTGAGTTCCTAATGGGTTTTATGGTGGTTGGGAGTGGACATTTGGATTTGGAGAACATCAGGTACGTTTAGAGTGGTTTTGGGATTGGATCCGTGCTTTTTGGGGTTTTCTTTCGTTTTTGGGGGTGATCCTGTTCTTGTTTGGGGTGTTTTGGACGTGTTTTGGGGTCTCCGTTGGGTTTCGTTGTGTTTTCCGTGGTCATCATGGTGGAAAAGTGTAAATTGTGGGTTTTGGAGAACATCAGGTAGGTTTAGGGTGTTTTTTGGGGTGGATCTATGTTTTTGGGGGATTTTCTTCCAGTTTTGGGGGTGATTCCGTTCTTGTTTGGGATGTTTTTGACGTGTTTTGTGGTCTCTGTTTTGTTTCGTTGTGTTTTCCTTGTTCATTTTGGTGGAAAAGGCTGAATAGTGGGTTTTGGAGAACATCAGGTAGGTTTAGGGTGGTTTTGGGATTTGATCCGTGCTTTTTGGGGATTTTGTTCCAGTTTTGGGGGTGATTCCGTTCTTGTTTGTGGTGTTTTTGATGTGTTTTGGGTTCTCCGTTGGGTTTCGTTGGGTTTTCCGTTGGCATCATGGTGGAAAAGGGTAAATTGTGGGTTTTGGAGAACATCAGGTAGGTTTAGGGGGACTTTTGGGGTGGATTCATGGTATTTGTTTTTTTTTTTCTGTTTTTCTGGGGTGATCCCGTTCTTTTTTGGTGTGTTTTTGATGTGTTTTGGGGTCTCCGTTGGGTTTTGTTGGGTTCTTGTTGGTCATCATGTTGGAAAAGTGTAAATTGTGGGTTTTGGAGAATATCAGGTGAGTTTAAGTTTTTCTGGGTGGTGAATCTATGGTTTTGGTTGAATTCTTCTGTTTTTTTTAGCGTTTTCTTCTGTTTTTGGGGTGGTCCCATTCTTTTTTGGGGTGTTTTTGACATATTTTGGGGTCTCCGTTGGGTTTTGTTGGGTTCTTGTTGTTCATCATGGTGAAAACGTGTAAATTGTGGGTATTGGAGAACATCAGGTAGGTTTAGGGGGACTTTTGGGGTGGATCAACGGCTTTTAGGGTTTTCTTTCGGTTTTGGGGGTGATCCCGCTTTTTTTTGTGGTGTTTTTGACGTGTTTAGGGGTTTCCGTTGCGTTTCGTTGATTTCCTAATGTGTTTTAAGTTTGTTGGGAGTGGACTTTGGGATTTGGAGAACATCAGGTAGGTTTAGTGTGTTTTTGGGGTGGATCTATGGTTTTGGGGTTTTCTTTCTTTTTTAGGGGTTATCCTGTTCTTGTTTGGGGTGTTTTCGACTTGTTTTGGGGTCTCCGTTGGGTTTTAGTTGGATTCTCGTTGGTCGTTAAGGTAAATGGGAGTGGATTGTGGGTTTTGAAGAAGATCAGGTGAGTTTAGGGTGGTTTTGCGGGGAAATTCATAGTGTTTGGTGTTTTTTCTTCTGATCCAGTTCTTTTTTGGGGTGTTTTTGAGGTGTTTTTGGGGTTTCCGTTGGGTTTCGTTGAGTTCCTAATGGGTTTTATGGTGGTTGGGAGTGGACATTTGGATTTGGAGAACATCAGGTACGTTTAGAGTGGTTTTGGGATTGGATCCGTGCTTTTGGGGGTTTTCTTTCGTTTTTGGGGGTGATCCTGTTCTTGTTTGGGGTGTTTTGGACGTGTTTTGGGTTCTCCGTTGGGTTTTGTTGTGTTTTCCGTGGTCATCATGGTGGAAAAGTGTAAATTGTGGGTTTTGGAGAACATCAGGTAGGTTTAGGGTTTTTTTGGGGTGGATCTATGTTTTTGGGGGATTTTCTTCCAGTTTTGGGGGTGATTCCGTTCTTGTTTGGGGTGTTTTTGACGTGTTTTGTGGTCTCTGTTTTGTTTCGTTGTGTTTTCCTTGTTCATTTTGGTGGAAAAGGCTGAATAGTGGGTTTTGGAGAACATCAGGTAGGTTTAGGGTGGTTTTGGGATTTGATCCGTGCTTTTTGGGGATTTTGTTCCAGTTTTGGGGGTGATTCCGTTCTTGTTTGTGGTGTTTTTGATGTGTTTTGGGTTCTCCGTTGGGTTTCGTTGGGTTTTCCGTTGGCATCATGGTGGAAAAGGGTAAATTGTGGGTTTTGGAGAACATCAGGTAGGTTTAGGGGGACTTTTGGGGTGGATTCATGGTATTTGTTTTTTTTTTTTCTGTTTTTCTGGGGTGATCCCGTTCTTTTTTGGTGTGTTTTTGATGTGTTTTGGGGTCTCCGTTGGGTTTTGTTGGGTTCTTGTTGGTCATCATGTTGGAAAAGTGTAAATTGTGGGTTTTGGAGAATATCAGGTGAGTTTAAGTTTTTCTGGGTGGTGAATCTCTGGTTTTGGTTGAATTCTTCTGTTTTTTTTAGCGTTTTCTTCTGTTTTTGGGGTGGTCCCATTCTTTTTTGGGGTGTTTTTGACATATTTTGGGGTCTCCGTTGGGTTTTGTTGGGTTCTTGTTGTTCATCATGGTGAAAACGTGTAAATTGTGGGTATTGGAGAACATCAGGTAGGTTTAGGGGGACTTTTGGGGTGGATCAACGGCTTTTAGGGTTTTCTTTCGGTTTTGGGGGTGATCCCGCTTTTTTTTTTGTGGTGTTTTTGACGTGTTTTGGGGTTTCCGTTGCGTTTCGTTGATTTCCTAATGTGTTTTAAGTTTGTTGGGAGTGGACTTTGGGATTTGGAGAACATCAGGTAGGTTTAGTGTGGTTTTGGGGTGGATCTACGGTTTTTGGGGTTTTCTTTCTTTTTTAGGGGTTATCCTGTTCTTGTTTGGGGTGTTTTCGACTTGTTTTGGGGTCTCCGTTGGGTTTTAGTTGGATTCTCGTTGGTCGTTAGGGTAAATGGGAGTGGATTGTGGGTTTTGAAGAAGATCAGGTGAGTTTAGGGTGGTTTTGCGGGGAAATTCATAGTGTTTGGTGTTTTTTCTTCTGATCCAGTTCTTCTCTGGGGTGTTTTTGAGGTGTTTTTGGGGTTTCCGTTGGGTTTCGTTGAGTTCCTAATGGGTTTTATGGTGGTTGGGAGTGGACATTTGGATTTGGAGAACATCAGGTACGTTTAGAGTGGTTTTGGGATTGGATCCGTGCTTTTGGGGGTTTTCTTTCGTTTTTGGGGGTGATCCTGTTCTTGTTTGGGGTGTTTTGGACGTGTTTTGGGTTCTCCGTTGGGTTTTGTTGTGTTTTCCGTTGTCATCATGGTGGAAAAGCGTAAATTGTGGGTTTTGGAGAACATCAGGTAGATTTAGGGTGTTTTTTGGGTGGATCTATGTTTTTGGGGGATTTTCTTCCAGTTTTGGGGGTGATTCCATTCTTGTTTGGGGTGTTTTTGACGTGTTTTGTGGTCTCTGTTTTGTTTTGTTGTGTTTTCCTTGTTCATTTTGGTGGAAAAGGCTGAATAGTGGGTTTTGGAGAACATCAGGTAGGTTTAGGGTGGTTTTGGGATTTGATCCGTGCTTTTTGGGGATTTTGTTCCAGTTTTGGGGGTGATTCCGTTCTTGTTTGTGGTGTTTTTGATGTGTTTTGGGTTCTCCGTTGGGTTTCGTTGGGTTTTCCGTTGGCATCATGGTGGAAAAGGGTAAATTGAGGGTTTTGGAGAACATCAGGTAGGTTTAGGGGGACTTTTGGGGTGGATTCATGGTATTTGTTTTTTTTTTTTCTGTTTTTCTGGGGTGATCCCGTTCTTTTTTGGTGTGTTTTTGATGTGTTTTGGGGTCTCCGTTGGGTTTTGTTGGGTTCTTGTTGGTCATCATGTTGGAAAAGTGTAAATTGTGGGTTTTGGAGAATATCAGGTGAGTTTAAGTTTTTCTGGGTGGTGAATCTATGGTTTTGGTTGAATTCTTCTGTTTTTTTAGCGTTTTCTTCTGTTTTTGGGGTGGTCCCATTCTTTTTTGGGGTGTTTTTGACATATTTTGGGGTCTCCGTTGGTTTTTGTTGGGTTCTTGTTGTTCATCATGGTGAAAACGTGTAAATTGTGGGTATTGGAGAACATCAGGTAGGTTTAGGGGGACTTTTGGGGTGGATCAACGGCTTTTAGGGTTTTCTTTCGGTTTTGGGGGTGATCCCGCTTTTTTTTTGTGGTGTTTTTGACGTGTTTTGGGGTTTCCGTTGCGTTTCGTTGATTTCCTAATGTGTTTTAAGTTTGTTGGGAGTGGACTTTGGGATTTGGAGAACATCAGGTAGGTTTAGTGTGTTTTTGGGGTGGATCTATGGTTTTTGGGGTTTTCTTTCTTTTTTAGGGGTTATCCTGTTCTTGTTTGGGGTGTTTTCGACTTGTTTTGGGGTCTCCGTTGGGTTTTAGTTGGATTCTCGTTGGTCGTTAAGGTAAATGGGAGTGGATTGTGGGTTTTGAAGAAGATCAGGTGAGTTTAGGGTGGTTTTGCGGGGAAATTCATAGTGTTTGGTGTTTTTTCTTCTGATCCAGTTCTTTTTTGGGGTGTTTTTGAGGTGTTTTTGGGGTTTCCGTTGGGTTTCGTTGAGTTCCTAATGGGTTTTATGGTGGTTGGGAGTGGACATTTGGATTTGGAGAACATCAGGTACGTTTAGAGTGGTTTTGGGATTGGATCCGTGCTTTTTGGGGTTTTCTTTCGTTTTTGGGGGTGATCCTGTTCTTGTTTGGGGTGTTTTGGACGTGTTTTGGGTTCTCCGTTGGGTTTCGTTGTGTTTTCCGTGGTCATCATGGTGGAAAAGTGTAAATTGTGGGTTTTGGAGAACATCAGGTAGGTTTAGGGTGTTTTTTGGGGTGGATCTATGTTTTTGGGGGATTTTCTTCCAGTTTTGGGGGTGATTCCGTTCTTGTTTGGGGTGTTTTTGACGTGTTTTGTGGTCTCTGTTTTGTTTCGTTGTGTTTTCCTTGTTCATTTTGGTGGAAAAGGCTGAATAGTGGGTTTTGGAGAACATCAGGTAGGTTTAGGGTGGTTTTGGGATTTGATCCGTGCTTTTTGGGGATTTTGTTCCAGTTTTGGGGGTGATTCCATTCTTGTTTGTGGTGTTTTTGATGTGTTTTGGGTTCTCCGTTGGGTTTCGTTGTGTTTTCCGTGGTCATCATGGTGGAAAAGTGTAAATTGTGGGTTTTGGAGAACATCAGGTAGGTTTAGGGTGTTTTTTGGGGTGGATCTATGTTTTTGGGGGATTTTCTTCCAGTTTTGGGGGTGATTCCGTTCTTGTTTGGGATGTTTTTGACGTGTTTTGTGGTCTCTGTTTTGTTTCGTTGTGTTTTCCTTGTTCATTTTGGTGGAAAAGGCTGAATAGTGGGTTTTGGAGAACATCAGGTAGGTTTAGGGTGGTTTTGGGATTTGATCCGTGCTTTTTGGGGATTTTGTTCCAGTTTTGGGGGTGATTCCGTTCTTGTTTGTGGTGTTTTTGATGTGTTTTGGGTTCTCCGTTGGGTTTCGTTGGGTTTTCCGTTGGCATCATGGTGGAAAAGGGTAAATTGTGGGTTTTGGAGAACATCAGGTAGGTTTAGGGGGACTTTTGGGGTGGATTCATGGTATTTGTTTTTTTTTTTCTGTTTTTCTGGGGTGATCCCGTTCTTTTTTGGTGTGTTTTTGATGTGTTTTGGGGTCTCCGTTGGGTTTTGTTGGGTTCTTGTTGGTCATCATGTTGGAAAAGTGTAAATTGTGGGTTTTGGAGAATATCAGGTGAGTTTAAGTTTTTCTGGGTGGTGAATCTCTGGTTTTGGTTGAATTCTTCTGTTTTTTTTAGCGTTTTCTTCTGTTTTTGGGGTGGTCCCATTCTTTTTTGGGGTGTTTTTGACATATTTTGGGGTCTCCGTTGGGTTTTGTTGGGTTCTTGTTGTTCATCATGGTGAAAACGTGTAAATTGTGGGTATTGGAGAACATCAGGTAGGTTTAGGGGGACTTTTGGGGTGGATCAACGGCTTTTAGGGTTTTCTTTCGGTTTTGGGGGTGATCCCGCTTTTTTTTGTGGTGTTTTTGACGTGTTTAGGGGTTTCCGTTGCGTTTCGTTGATTTCCTAATGTGTTTTAAGTTTGTTGGGAGTGGACTTTGGGATTTGGAGAACATCAGGTAGGTTTAGTGTGTTTTTGGGGTGGATCTATGGTTTTGGGGTTTTCTTTCTTTTTTAGGGGTTATCCTGTTCTTGTTTGGGGTGTTTTCGACTTGTTTTGGGGTCTCCGTTGGGTTTTAGTTGGATTCTCGTTGGTCGTTAAGGTAAATGGGAGTGGATTGTGGGTTTTGAAGAAGATCAGGTGAGTTTAGGGTGGTTTTGCGGGGAAATTCATAGTGTTTGGTGTTTTTTCTTCTGATCCAGTTCTTTTTTTGGGGTGTTTTTGAGGTGTTTTTGGGGTTTCCGTTGGGTTTCGTTGAGTTCCTAATGGGTTTTATGGTGGTTGGGAGTGGACATTTGGATTTGGAGAACATCAGGTACGTTTAGAGTGGTTTTGGGATTGGATCCGTGCTTTTTGGGGTTTTCTTTCGTTTTTGGGGGTGATCCTGTTCTTGTTTGGGGTGTTTTGGACGTGTTTTGGGGTCTCCGTTGGGTTTCGTTGTGTTTTCCGTGGTCATCATGGTGGAAAAGTGTAAATTGTGGGTTTTGGAGAACATCAGGTAGGTTTAGGGTGTTTTTTGGGGTGGATCTATGTTTTTGGGGGATTTTCTTCCAGTTTTGGGGGTGATTCCGTTCTTGTTTGGGATGTTTTTGACGTGTTTTGTGGTCTCTGTTTTGTTTCGTTGTGTTTTCCTTGTTCATTTTGGTGGAAAAGGCTGAATAGTGGGTTTTGGAGAACATCAGGTAGGTTTAGGGTGGTTTTGGGATTTGATCCGTGCTTTTTGGGGATTTTGTTCCAGTTTTGGGGGTGATTCCGTTCTTGTTTGTGGTGTTTTTGATGTGTTTTGGGTTCTCCGTTGGGTTTCGTTGGGTTTTCCGTTGGCATCATGGTGGAAAAGGGTAAATTGTGGGTTTTGGAGAACATCAGGTAGGTTTAGGGGGACTTTTGGGGTGGATTCATGGTATTTGTTTTTTTTTTTTCTGTTTTTCTGGGGTGATCCCGTTCTTTTTTGGTGTGTTTTTGATGTGTTTTGGGGTCTCCGTTGGGTTTTGTTGGGTTCTTGTTGGTCATCATGTTGGAAAAGTGTAAATTGTGGGTTTTGGAGAATATCAGGTGAGTTTAAGTTTTTCTGGGTGGTGAATCTCTGGTTTTGGTTGAATTCTTCTGTTTTTTTTAGCGTTTTCTTCTGTTTTTGGGGTGGTCCCATTCTTTTTTGGGGTGTTTTTGACATATTTTGGGGTCTCCGTTGGGTTTTGTTGGGTTCTTGTTGTTCATCATGGTGAAAACGTGTAAATTGTGGGTATTGGAGAACATCAGGTAGGTTTAGGGGGACTTTTGGGGTGGATCAACGGCTTTTAGGGTTTTCTTTCGGTTTTGGGGGTGATCCCGCTTTTTTTTTTGTGGTGTTTTTGACGTGTTTTGGGGTTTCCGTTGCGTTTCGTTGATTTCCTAATGTGTTTTAAGTT
This sequence comes from Aythya ferina, assembly GCF_964211825.1. Classification (NCBI taxonomy): domain Eukaryota; kingdom Metazoa; phylum Chordata; class Aves; order Anseriformes; family Anatidae; genus Aythya; species Aythya ferina. Next base: position 197,028 of record NW_028181444.1, read on the forward strand.
TGTTGGGAGTGGACTTTGGGATTTGGAGAACATCAGGTAGGTTTAGTGTGGTTTTGGGGTGGATCTACGGTTTTTGGGGTTTTCTTTCTTTTTTAGGGGTTATCCTGTTCTTGTTTGGGGTGTTTTCGACTTGTTTTGGGGTCTCCGTTGGGTTTTAGTTGGATTCTCGTTGGTCGTTAGGGTAAATGGGAGTGGATTGTGGGTTTTGAAGAAGATCAGGTGAGTTTAGGGTGGTTTTGCGGGGAAATTCATAGTGTTTGGTGTTTTTTCTTCTGATCCAGTTCTTCTCTGGGGTGTTTTTGAGGTGTTTTTGGGGTTTCCGTTGGGTTTCGTTGAGTTCCTAATGGGTTTTATGGTGGTTGGGAGTGGACATTTGGATTTGGAGAACATCAGGTACGTTTAGAGTGGTTTTGGGATTGGATCCGTGCTTTTTGGGGTTTTCTTTCGTTTTTGGGGGTGATCCTGTTCTTGTTTGGGGTGTTTTGGACGTGTTTTGGGTTCTCCGTTGGGTTTTGTTGTGTTTTCCGTTGTCATCATGGTGGAAAAGTGTAAATTGTGGGTTTTGGAGAACATCAGGTAGATTTAGGGTGTTTTTTGGGTGGATCTATGTTTTTGGGGGATTTTCTTCCAGTTTTGGGGGTGATTCCGTTCTTGTTTGGGGTGTTTTTGACGTGTTTTGTGGTCTCTGTTTTGTTTCGTTGTGTTTTCCTTGTTCATTTTGGTGGAAAAGGCTGAATAGTGGGTTTTGGAGAACATCAGGTAGGTTTAGGGTGGTTTTGGGATTTGATCCGTGCTTTTTGGGGATTTTGTTCCAGTTTTGGGGGTGATTCCGTTCTTGTTTGTGGTGTTTTTGATGTGTTTTGGGTTCTCCGTTGGGTTTCGTTGGGTTTTCCATTGGCATCATGGTGGAAAAGGGTAAATTGAGGGTTTTGGAGAACATCAGGTAGGTTTAGGGGGACTTTTGGGGTGGATTCATGGTATTTGTTTTTTTTTTTTTCTGTTTTTCTGGGGTGATCCCGTTCTTTTTTGGTGTGTTTTTGATGTGTTTTGGGGTCTCCGTTGGGTTTTGTTGGGTTCTTGTTGGTCATCATGTTGGAAAAGTGTAAATTGTGGGTTTTGGAGAATATCAGGTGAGTTTAAGTTTTTCTGGGTGGTGAATCTATGGTTTTGGTTGAATTCTTCTGTTTTTTTAGCGTTTTCTTCTGTTTTTGGGGTGGTCCCATTCTTTTTTGGGGTGTTTTTGACATATTTTGGGGTCTCCGTTGGGTTTTGTTGGGTTCTTGTTGTTCATCATGGTGAAAACGTGTAAATTGTGGGTATTGGAGAACATCAGGTAGGTTTAGGGGGACTTTTGGGGTGGATCAACGGCTTTTAGGGTTTTCTTTCGGTTTTGGGGGTGATCCCGCTTTTTTTTTGTGGTGTTTTTGACGTGTTTTGGGGTTTCCGTTGCGTTTCGTTGATTTCCTAATGTGTTTTAAGTTTGTTGGGAGTGGACTTTGGGATTTGGAGAACATCAGGTAGGTTTAGTGTGTTTTTGGGGTGGATCTATGGTTTTAGGGGTTTTCTTTCTTTTTTAGGGGTTATCCTGTTCTTGTTTGGGGTGTTTTCGACTTGTTTTGGGGTCTCCGTTGGGTTTTAGTTGGATTCTTGTTGGTCGTTAAGGTAAATGGGAGTGGATTGTGGGTTTTGAAGAAGATCAGGTGAGTTTAGGGTGGTTTTGCGGGGAAATTCATAGTGTTTGGTGTTTTTTCTTCTGATCCAGTTCTTTTTTGGGGTGTTTTTGAGGTGTTTTTGGGGTTTTTGTTGGGTTTTGTTGAGTTCCTAATGGGTTTTATGGTGGTTGGGAGTGGACATTTGGATTTGGAGAACATCAGGTACGTTTAGAGTGGTTTTGGGATTGGATCCGTGCTTTTTGGGTTTTCTTTCGTTTTTGGGTGTGATCCTGTTCTTGTTTGGGGTGTTTTTGACGTGTTTTGGGTTCTCCGTTGGGTTTCGTTGTGTTTTCCGTGGTCATCATGGTGGAAAAGTGTAAATTGTGGGTTTTGGAGAACATCAGGTAGGTTTATGAGGACTTCTGGGGCAGATTCATGGTTTTTAGGGTTTTGTTCTGTTTTTTTCTAGTGATCCAGTTGTTTTTTCGCATGTTTTTGACGTGTTTTGGGTTCTCCGTTGGGTTTCATTGGGTTTTTCGTGGTCATCATGGTGGAAAAGTGTAAATTGTGGGTTTTGGAGAACATCAGGTAGGTTTAGGGGGACTTTTGGGGTGGATTCATGGTATTTGGGATTTTCTTCTGTTTTTTTGGGGGGGTGATCGAATTCTTTTTTGGGGTGTTTTTGACGTGTTTTGGGGTCTCCGTTGGGTTTTGCTGGGTTCTTGTTGGTCATCATGTTGGAAAAGTGTAAATTGTGGGTTTTGGAGAACATCAGGTAGATTTAGGGTGTTTTTTGGGTGGATCTATGTTTTTGGGGGATTTTCTTCCAGTTTTGGGGGTGATTCCGTTCTTGTTTGGGGTGTTTTTGACGTGTTTTGTGGTCTCTGTTTTGTTTCGTTGTGTTTTCCTTGTTCATTTTGGTGGAAAAGGCTGAATAGTGGGTTTTGGAGAACATCAGGTAGGTTTAGGGTGGTTTTGGGATTTGATCCGTGCTTTTTGGGGATTTTGTTCCAGTTTTGGGGGTGATTCCGTTCTTGTTTGTGGTGTTTTTGATGTGTTTTGGGTTCTCTGTTGGGTTTCGTTGGGTTTTCCGTTGGCATCATGGTGGAAAAGGGTAAATTGTGGGTTTTGGAGAACATCAGGTAGGTTTAGGGGGACTTTTGGGGTGGATTCATGGTATTTGTTTTTTTTTTTCTGTTTTTCTGGGGTGATCCCGTTCTTTTTTGGTGTGTTTTTTTATGTGTTTTGGGGTCTCCGTTGGGTTTTGTTGGGTTTTCCGTTGGCATCATGGTGGAAAAGGGTAAATTGTGGGTTTTGGAGAACATCAGGTAGGTTTAGGGGGACTTTTGGGGTGGATTCATGGTATTTGTTTTTTTTTTCTGTTTTTCTGGGGTGATCCCGTTCTTTTTTGGTGTGTTTTTGATGTGTTTTGGGGTCTCCGTTGGGTTTTGTTGGGTTCTTGTTGTTCATCATGGTGAAAACGTGTAAATTGTGGGTATTGGAGAACATCAGGTAGGTTTAGGGGGACTTTTGGGGTGGATCAACGGCTTTTAGGGTTTTCTTTCGGTTTTGGGGGTGATCCCGCTTTTTTTTTTGTGGTGTTTTTGACGTGTTTTGGGGTTTCCGTTGCGTTTCGTTGATTTCCTAATGTGTTTTAAGTTTGTTGGGAGTGGACTTTGGGATTTGGAGAACATCAGGTAGGTTTAGTGTGTTTTTGGGGTGGATCTATGGTTTTGGGGGTTTTCTTTCTTTTTTAGGGGTTATCCTGTTCTTGTTTGGGGTGTTTTCGACTTGTTTTGGGGTCTCCGTTGGGTTTTAGTTGGATTCTCGTTGGTCGTTAAGGTAAATGGGAGTGGATTGTGGGTTTTGAAGAAGATCAGGTGAGTTTAGGGTGGTTTTGCGGGGAAATTCATAGTGTTTGGTGTTTTTTCTTCTGATCCAGTTCTTTTTTGGGGTGTTTTTGAGGTGTTTTTGGGGTTTCCGTTGGGTTTCGTTGAGTTCCTAATGGGTTTTATGGTGGTTGGGAGTGGACATTTGGATTTGGAGAACATCAGGTACGTTTAGAGTGGTTTTGGGATTGGATCCGTGCTTTTTGGGGTTTTCTTTCGTTTTTGGGGGTGATCCTGTTCTTGTTTGGGGTGTTTTGGACGTGTTTTGGGTTCTCCGTTGGGTTTCGTTGTGTTTTCCGTGGTCATCATGGTGGAAAAGTGTAAATTGTGGGTTTTGGAGAACATCAGGTAGGTTTAGGGTTTTTTTGGGGTGGATCTATGTTTTTGGGGGATTTTCTTCCAGTTTTGGGGGTGATTCCGTTCTTGTTTGGGGTGTTTTTGACGTGTTTTGTGGTCTCTGTTTTGTTTCGTTGTGTTTTCCTTGTTCATTTTGGTGGAAAAGGCTGAATAGTGGGTTTTGGAGAACATCAGGTAGGTTTAGGGTGGTTTTGGGATTTGATCCGTGCTTTTTGGGGATTTTGTTCCAGTTTTGGGGGTGATTCCGTTCTTGTTTGTAGTGTTTTTGATGTGTTTTGGGTTCTCCGTTGGGTTTCGTTGGGTTTTCCGTTGGCATCATGGTGGAAAAGGGTAAATTGTGGGTTTTGGAGAATATCAGGTGAGTTTAAGTTTTTCTGGGTGGTGAATCTATGGTTTTGGTTGAATTCTTCTGTTTTTTTTAGCGTTTTCTTCTGTTTTTGGGGTGGTCCCATTCTTTTTTGGGGTGTTTTTGACATATTTTGGGGTCTCCGTTGGGTTTTGTTGGGTTCTTGTTGTTCATCATGGTGAAAACGTGTAAATTGTGGGTATTGGAGAACATCAGGTAGGTTTAGGGGGACTTTTGGGGTGGATCAACGGCTTTTAGGGTTTTCTTTCGGTTTTGGGGGTGATCCCGCTTTTTTTTGTGGTGTTTTTGACGTGTTTAGGGGTTTCCGTTGCGTTTCGTTGATTTCCTAATGTGTTTTAAGTTTGTTGGGAGTGGACTTTGGGATTTGGAGAACATCAGGTAGGTTTAGTGTGTTTTTGGGGTGGATCTATGGTTTTGGGGGTTTTCTTTCTTTTTTAGGGGTTATCCTGTTCTTGTTTGGGGTGTTTTCGACTTGTTTTGGGGTCTCCGTTGGGTTTTAGTTGGATTCTTGTTGGTCGTTAAGGTAAATGGGAGTGGATTGTGGGTTTTGAAGAAGATCAGGTGAGTTTAGGGTGGTTTTGCGGGGAAATTCATAGTGTTTGGTGTTTTTTCTTCTGATCCAGTTCTTTTTTGGGGTGTTTTTGAGGTGTTTTTGGGGTTTCCGTTGGGTTTCGTTGAGTTCCTAATGGGTTTTATGGTGGTTGGGAGTGGACATTTGGATTTGGAGAACATCAGGTACGTTTAGAGTGGTTTTGGGATTGGATCCGTGCTTTTTGGGGTTTTCTTTCGTTTTGGGGGGTGATCCTGTTCTTGTTTGGGGTGTTTTGGACGTGTTTTGGGTTCTCTGTTGGGTTTCGTTGTGTTTTCCGTGGTCATCATTGTAGAAAAGTGTAAATTGTGGGTTTTGGAGAACATCAGGTAGGTTTATGAGGACTTCTGGGGCAGATTCATGGTTTTTAGGGTTTTGTTCTGTTTTTTCTAGTGATCCAGTTGTTTTTTGGCATGTTTTTGACGTGTTTTGGGGTCTCCATTGGGTTTCATTGGGTTTCTCGTGGTCATCATGGTGGAAAAGTGTAAATTGTGGGTTTTGGAGAACATCAGGTAGGTTTAGGGGGACTTTTGGGGTGGATTCATGGTATTTGGGATTTTCTTCTGTTTTTTTTTGGGGGGGTGATCAAATTCATTTTTGGGGTGTTTTTGACGTGTTTTGGGGTCTCCGTTGGGTTTTGCTGGGTTCTTGTTGGTCATCATGTTGGAAAAGTGTAAATTGCGTGTTTTGGAGAACATCAGGTAGGTTTAGGGTTTTTTTGGGGTGGATCTATGTTTTTGGGGGATTTTCTTCCAGTTTTGGGGGTGATTCCGTTCTTGTTTGGGGTGTTTTTGACGTGTTTTGTGGTCTCTGTTTTGTTTCGTTGTGTTTTCCTTGTTCATTTTGGTGGAAAAGGCTGAATAGTGGGTTTTGGAGAACATCAGGTAGGTTTAGGGTGGTTTTGGGATTTGATCCGTGCTTTTTGGGGATTTTGTTCCAGTTTTGGGGGTGATTCCGTTCTTGTTTGTGGTGTTTTTGATGTGTTTTGTGTTCTCCGTTGGGTTTCGTTGGGTTTTCCGTTGGCATCATGGTGGAAAAGGGTAAATTGTGGGTTTTGGAGAATATCAGGTAGGTTTAGGGGGACTTTTGGGGTGGATTCATGGTATTTGTTTTTTTTTTTCTGTTTTTCTGGGGTGATCCCGTTCTTTTTTGGTGTGTTTTTGATGTGTTTTGGGGTCTCCGTTGGGTTTTGTTGGGTTCTTGTTGTTCATCATGGTGAAAACGTGTAAATTGTGGGTATTGGAGAACATCAGGTAGGTTTAGGGGGACTTTTGGGGTGGATCAACGGCTTTTAGGGTTTTCTTTCGGTTTTGGGGGTGATCCCGCTTTTTTTTGTGGTGTTTTTGACGTGTTTTGGGGTTTCCGTTGCGTTTCGTTGATTTCCTAATGTGTTTTAAGTTTGTTGGGAGTGGACTTTGGGATTTGGAGAACATCAGGTAGGTTTAGTGTGTTTTTGGGGTGGATCTATGGTTTTGGGGGTTTTCTTTCTTTTTTAGGGGTTATCCTGTTCTTGTTTGGGGTGTTTTCGACTTGTTTTGGGGTCTCCGTTGGGTTTTAGTTGGATTCTTGTTGGTCGTTAAGGTAAATGGGAGTGGATTGTGGGTTTTGAAGAAGATCAGGTGAGTTTAGGGTGGTTTTGCGGGGAAATTCATAGTGTTTGGTGTTTTTTCTTCTGATCCAGTTCTTTTTTGGGGTGTTTTTGAGGTGTTTTTGGGGTTTCCGTTGGGTTTCGTTGAGTTCCTAATGGGTTTTATGGTGGTTGGGAGTGGACATTTGGATTTGGAGAACATCAGGTACGTTTAGAGTGGTTTTGGGATTGGATCCGTGCTTTTTGGGGTTTTCTTTCGTTTTGGGGGGTGATCCTGTTCTTGTTTGGGGTGTTTTGGACGTGTTTTGGGTTCTCTGTTGGGTTTCGTTGTGTTTTCCGTGGTCATCATTGTAGAAAAGTGTAAATTGTGGGTTTTGGAGAACATCAGGTAGGTTTATGAGGACTTCTGGGGCAGATTCATGGTTTTTAGGGTTTTGTTCTGTTTTTTCTAGTGATCCAGTTGTTTTTTGGCATGTTTTTGACGTGTTTTGGGGTCTCCATTGGGTTTCATTGGGTTTCTCGTGGTCATCATGGTGGAAAAGTGTAAATTGTGGGTTTTGGAGAACATCAGGTAGGTTTAGGGGGACTTTTGGGGTGGATTCATGGTATTTGGGATTTTCTTCTGTTTTTTTTTGGGGGGGTGATCAAATTCATTTTTGGGGTGTTTTTGACGTGTTTTGGGGTCTCCGTTGGGTTTTGCTGGGTTCTTGTTGGTCATCATGTTGGAAAAGTGTAAATTGCGTGTTTTGGAGAACATCAGGTAGGTTTAGGGTTTTTTTGGGGTGGATCTATGTTTTTGGGGGATTTTCTTCCAGTTTTGGGGGTGATTCCGCTCTTGTTTGGGGTGTTTTTGACGTGTTTTGTGGTCTCTGTTTTGTTTCGTTGTGTTTTCCTTGTTCATTTTGGTGGAAAAGGCTGAATAGTGGGTTTTGGAGAACATCAGGTAGGTTTAGGGTGGTTTTGGGATTTGATCCGTGCTTTTTGGGGATTTTGTTCCAGTTTTGGGGGTGATTCCGTTCTTGTTTGTGGTGTTTTTGATGTGTTTTGTGTTCTCCGTTGGGTTTCGTTGGGTTTTCCGTTGGCATCATGGTGGAAAAGGGTAAATTGTGGGTTTTGGAGAATATCAGGTAGGTTTAGGGGGACTTTTGGGGTGGATTCATGGTATTTGTTTTTTTTTTTCTGTTTTTCTGGGGTGATCCCGTTCTTTTTTGGTGTGTTTTTGATGTGTTTTGGGGTCTCCGTTGGGTTTTGTTGGGTTCTTGTTGGTCATCATGTTGGAAAAGTGTAAATTGTGGGTTTTGGAGAATATCAGGTGAGTTTAAGTTTTTCTGGGTGGTGAATCTATGGTTTTGGTTGAATTCTTCTTTTTTTTTTTTAGCGTTTTCTTCTGTTTTTGGGGTGGTCCCATTCTTTTTTGGGGTGTTTTTGACATATTTTGGGGTCTCCGTTGGTTTTTGTTGGGTTCTTGTTGTTCATCATGGTGAAAACGTGTAAATTGTGGGTATTGGAGAACATCAGGTAGGTTTAGGGGGACTTTTGGGGTGGATCAACGGCTTTTAGGGTTTTCTTTCGGTTTTGGGGGTGATCCCGCTTTTTTTTGTGGTGTTTTTGACGTGTTTTGGGGTTTCCGTTGCGTTTCGTTGATTTCCTAATGTGTTTTAAGTTTGTTGGGAGTGGACTTTGGGATTTGGAGAACATCAGGTAGGTTTAGTGTGTTTTTGGGGTGGATCTACGGTTTTTGGGGTTTTCTTTCTTTTTTAGGGGTTATCCTGTTCTTGTTTGGGGTGTTTTCGACTTGTTTTGGGGTCTCCGTTGGGTTTTAGTTGGATTCTCGTTGGTCGTTAGGGTAAATGGGAGTGGATTGTGGGTTTTGAAGAAGATCAGGTGAGTTTAGGGTGGTTTTGCGGGGAAATTCATAGTGTTTGGTGTTTTTTCTTCTGATCCAGTTCTTTTCTGGGGTGTTTTTGAGGTGTTTTTGGGGTTTCCGTTGGGTTTCGTTGAGTTCCTAATGGGTTTTATGGTGGTTGGGAGTGGACATTTGGATTTGGAGAACATCAGGTACGTTTAGAGTGGTTTTGGGATTGGATCCGTGCTTTTTGGGGTTTTCTTTCGTTTTGGGGGGTGATCCTGTTCTTGTTTGGGGTGTTTTGGACGTGTTTTGGGTTCTCCGTTGGGTTTCGTTGTGTTTTCCGTGGTCATCATGGTGGAAAAGTGTAAATTGTGGGTTTTGGAGAACATCAGGTAGGTTTATGAAAGCTTCTGGGGCAGATTCATGGTTTTTAGGGTTTTGTTCTGTTTTTCCTAGTGATCCAGTTGTTTTTTGGCATGTTTTTGACGTGTTTTGGGGTCTCCGTTGGGTTTCATTGGGTTTCTCGTGGTCATCATGGTGGAAAAGTGTAAATTGTGGGTTTTGGAGAACATCAGGTAGGTTTAGGGGGACTTTTGGGGTGGATTCATGGTATTTGGGATTTTCTTCTGTTTTTTTGGGGGGGTGATCGAATTCTTTTTTGGGGTGTTTTTGACGTGTTTTGGGGTCTCCGTTGGGTTTTGCTGGGTTCTTGTTGGTCATCATGTTGGAAAAGTGTAAATTGCGTGTTTTGGAGAACATCAGGTAGGTTTACTGTCTTTTTTGGGGTGGATCTATGTTTTTTGCGGATTTTCTTCCAGTTTTGGGGGTGATCCTGTTCTTGTTTGGGGTATTTTGGACGTGTTTTGGGGTCTCCGTTGGGTTTCGTTGTGTTTTCCGTGGTCATCATGGTGGAAAAGTGTAAATTGTGGGTTTTGGAGAACATCAGGTAGATTTAGGGTGTTTTTTGGGTGGATCTATGTTTTTGGGGGATTTTGTTCCAGTTTTGGGGGTGATTCCGTTCTTGTTTGGGGTGTTTTTGACGTGTTTTGTGGTCTCTGTTTTGTTTCGTTGTGTTTTCCTTGTTCATTTTGGTGGAAAATGCTGAATAGTGGGTTTTGGAGAACATCAGGTAGGTTTAGGGTGGTTTTGGGATTTGATCCGTGCTTTTTGGGGATTTTGTTCCAGTTTTGGGGGTGATTCCGTTCTTGTTTGGTGTGTTTTTGATGTGTTTTGGGGTCTCCGTTGGGTTTTGTTGGGTTCTTGTTGGTCATCATGTTGGAAAAGTGTAAATTGTGGGTTTTGGAGAATATCAGGTGAGTTTAAGTTTTTCTGGGTGGTGAATCTATGGTTTTGGTTGAATTCTTCTGGTTTTTTTTAGCGTTTTCTTCTGTTTTTGGGGTGGTCCCATTCTTTTTTGGGGTGTTTTTGACATATTTTGGGGTCTCCGTTGGGTTTTGTTGGGTTCTTGTTGTTCATCATGGTGAAAACGTGTAAATTGTGGGTATTGGAGAACATCAGGTAGGTTTAGGGGGACTTTTGGGGTGGATCAACGGCTTTTAGGGTTTTCTTTCGGTTTTGGGGGTGATCCCGCTTTTTTTTTTGTGGTGTTTTTGACGTGTTTTGGGGTTTCCGTTGTGTTTCGTTGATTTCCTAATGTGTTTTAAGTTTGTTGGGAGTGGACTTTGGGATTTGGAGAACATCAGGTAGGTTTAGTGTGTTTTTGGGGTGGATCTATGGTTTTGGGGGTTTTCTTTCTTTTTTAGGGGTTATCCTGTTCTTGTTTGCGTGTTTTCGACTTGTTTTGGGGTCTCCGTTGGGTTTTAGTTGGATTCCTGTTGGTCGTTAAGGTAAATGGGAGTGGATTGTGGGTTTTGAAGAAGATCAGGTGAGTTTAGGGTGGTTTTGCGGGGAAATTCATAGTGTTTGGTGTTTTTTCTTCTGATCCAGTTCTTTTTTGGGGTGTTTTTGAGGTGTTTTTGGGGTTTCCGTTGGGTTTCGTTGAGTTCCTAATGGGTTTTATGGTGGTTGGGAGTGGACATTTGGATTTGGAGAACATCAGGTACGTTTAGAGTGGTTTTGGGATTGGATCCGTGCTTTTTGGGGTTTTCTTTCATTTTGGGGGGTGATCCTGTTCTTGTTTGGGGTGTTTTGGACTTGTTTTGGGTTCTCTGTTGGGTTTCGTTGTGTTTTCCGTGGTCATCATGGTAGAAAAGTGTAAATTGTGGGTTTTGGAGAACATCAGGTAGGTTTATGAGGACTTCTGGGGCAGATTCATGGTTTTTAGGGTTTTGTTCTGTTTTTTCTAGTGATCCAGTTGTTTTTTGGCGTGTTTTTGACGTGTTTTGGGGTCTCCGTTGGGTTTCATTGGGTTTTTCGTGGTCATCATGGTGGAAAAGTTTAAATTGTGGGTTTTGGAGAACATCAGGTAGATTTAGGGTGTTTTTTGGGTGGATCTATGGTTTTGGAGGATTTTGTTCCAGTTTTGGGGTGATCCAATTCTTTTTTGGGTTTTTTTGGACATGTTTTGGGTTCTCCGTTGGGTTTCGTTGTGTTTTCCGTGGTCATCATGGTGGAAAAGTGTAAATTGTGGGTTTTGGAGAACACCAGGTAGGTTTAGGGGGACTTTTGGGGTGGATTCATGGTATTTGGGGTTTTCTTCTGTTTTTTTGGGGGGGGTGATCGAATTCATTTTTGGCATGTTTTTGACGTGTTTTGGGGTCTCCGTTGGGTTTTGCTGGGTTCTTGTTGGTCATCATGTTGGAAAAGTGTAAATTGCGTGTTTTGGAGAACATCAGGTAGGTTTACTGTCTTTTTGGGGTGGATCTATGTTTTTGGCGGATTTTCTTCCAGTTTTGGGGGTGATTCCGTTCTTGTTTGGGGTGTTTTTGACGTGTTTTGTGGTCTCTGTTTTGTTTCGTTGTGTTTTCCTTGTTCATTTTGGTGGAAAAGGCTGAATAGTGGGTTTTGGAGAACATCAGGTAGGTTTAGGGTGGTTTTGGGATTTGATCCGTGCTTTTTGGGGATTTTGTTCCAGTTTTGGGGGTGATTCCGTTCTTGTTTGTGGTGTTTTTGATGTGTTTTGGGGTCTCCGTTGGGTTTCGTTGGGTTTTCCGTTGGCAGCATGGTGGAAAAGGGTAAATTGCGGGTTTTGGAGAACATCAGGTAGGTTTAGGGGGACTTTTGGGGTGGATTCATGGTATTTGTTTTTTTTTTTTCTGTTTTTCTGGGGTGATCCCGTTCTTTTTTGGTGTGTTTTTGATGTGTTTTGGGGTCTCCGTTGGGTTTTGTTGGGTTCTTGTTGGTCATCATGTTGGAAAAGTGTAAATTGTGGGTTTTGGAGAATATCAGGTGAGTTTAAGTTTTTCTGGGTGGTGAATCTATGGTTTTGGTTGAATTCTTCTGTTTTTTTAGCGTTTTCTTCTGTTTTTGGGGTGGTCCCATTCTTTTTTGGGGTGTTTTTGACATATTTTGGGGTCTCCGTTGGGTTTTGTTGGGTTCTTGTTGTTCATCATGGTGAAAACGTGTAAATTGTGGGTATTGGAGAACATCAGGTAGGTTTAGGGGGACTTTTGGGGTGGATCAACGGCTTTTAGGGTTTTCTTTCGGTTTTGGGGGTGATCCTGCTTTTTTTTGTGGTGTTTTTGACGTGTTTTGGGGTTTCCGTTGCGTTTCGTTGATTTCCTAATGTGTTTTAAGTTTGTTGGGAGTGGACTTTGGGATTTGGAGAACATCAGGTAGGTTTAGTGTGTTTTTGGGGTGGATCTATGGTTTTTGGGGTTTTCTTTCTTTTTTAGGGGTTATCCTGTTCTTGTTTGGGGTGTTTTCGACTTGTTTTGGGGTCTCCGTTGGGTTTTAGTTGGATTCTCGTTGGTCGTTAAGGTAAATGGGAGTGGATTGTGGGTTTTGAAGAAGATCAGGTGAGTTTAGGGTGGTTTTGCGGGGAAATTCATAGTGTTTGGTGTTTTTTCTTCTGATCCAGTTCTTTTTTGGGGTGTTTTTGAGGTGTTTTTGGGGTTTCCGTTGGGTTTCGTTGAGTTCCTAATGGGTTTTATGGTGGTTGGGAGTGGACATTTGGATTTGGAGAACATCAGGTACGTTTAGAGTGGTTTTGGGATTGGATCCGTGCTTTTGGGGGTTTTCTTTCGTTTTGGGGGGTGATCCTGTTCTTGTTTGGGGTGTTTTGGACGTGTTTTGGGTTCTCCGTTGGGTTTCGTTGTGTTTTCCGTGGTCATCATGGTGGAAAAGTGTAAATTGTGGGTTTTGGAGAACATCAGGTAGGTTTATGAAAACTTCTGGGGCAGATTCATGGTTTTTAGGGTTTTGTTCTGTTTTTCCTAGTGATCCAGTTGTTTTTTGGCATGTTTTTGACGTGTTTTGGGGTCTCCGTTGGGTTTCATTGGGTTTCTCGTGGTCATCATGGTGGAAAAGTGTAAATTGTGGGTTTTGGAGAACATCAGGTAGGTTTAGGGGGACTTTTGGGGTGGATTCATGGTATTTGGGATTTTCTTCTGTTTTTTTGGGGGGGTGATCGAATTCTTTTTTGGGGTGTTTTTGACGTGTTTTGGGGTCTCCGTTGGGTTTTGCTGGGTTCTTGTTGGTCATCATGTTGGAAAAGTGTAAATTGCGTGTTTTGGAGAACATCAGGTAGGTTTACTGTCTTTTTTGGGGTGGATCTATGTTTTTTGCGGATTTTCTTCCAGTTTTGGGGGTGATCCTGTTCTTGTTTGGGGTATTTTGGACGTGTTTTGGGGTCTCCGTTGGGTTTCGTTGTGTTTTCCGTGGTCATCATGGTGGAAAAGTGTAAATTGCGTGTTTTGGAGAACATCAGGTAGGTTTAGGGTTTTTTTGGGGTGGATCTATGTTTTTGGGGGATTTTGTTCCAGTTTTGGGGGTGATTCCGCTCTTGTTTGGGGTGTTTTTGACGTGTTTTGTGGTCTCTGTTTTGTTTCGTTGTGTTTTCCTTGTTCATTTTGGTGGAAAAGGCTGAATAGTGGGTTTTGGAGAACATCAGGTAGGTTTAGGGTGGTTTTGGGATTTGATCCGTGCTTTTTGGGGATTTTGTTCCAGTTTTGGGGGTGATTCCGTTCTTGTTTGTGGTGTTTTTGATGTGTTTTGGGGTCTCCGTTGGGTTTTGTTGGGTTTTCCGTTGGCATCATGGTGGAAAAGGGTAAATTGCGGGTTTTGGAGAACATCAGGTAGGTTTAGGGGGACTTTTGGGGTGGATTCATGGTATTTGTTTTTTTTTTTTTCTGTTTTTCTGGGGTGATCCCTTTCTTTTTTGGTGTGTTTTTGATGTGTTTTGGGGTCTCCGTTGGGTTTCGTTGGGTTCTTGTTGGTCATCATGTTGGAAAAGTGTAAATTGTGGGTTTTGGAGAATATCAGGTGAGTTTAAGTTTTTCTGGGTGGTGAATCTATGGTTTTGGTTGAATTCTTCTGTTTTTTTTTAGCGTTTTCTTCTGTTTTTGGGGTGGTCCCATTCTTTTTTGGGGTGTTTTTGACATATTTTGTGGTCTCCGTTGGTTTTTGTTGGGTTCTTGTTGTTCATCATGGTGAAAACGTGTAAATTGTGGGTATTGGAGAACATCAGGTAGGTTTAGGGGGACTTTTGGGGTGGATCAACGGCTTTTAGGGTTTTCTTTCGGTTTTGGGGGTGATCCCGCTTTTTTTTGTGGTGTTTTTGACGTGTTTTGGGGTTTCCGTTGCGTTTCGTTGATTTCCTAATGTGTTTTAAGTTTGTTGGGAGTGGACTTTGGGATTTGGAGAACATCAGGTAGGTTTAGTGTGTTTTTGGGGTGGATCTATGGTTTTTGGGGTTTTCTTTCTTTTTTAGGGGTTATCCTGTTCTTGTTTGGGGTGTTTTCGACTTGTTTTGGGGTCTCCGTTGGGTTTTAGTTGGATTCTTGTTGGTCGTTAGGGTAAATGGGAGTGGATTGTGGGTTTTGAAGAAGATCAGGTGAGTTTAGGGTGGTTTTGCGGGGAAATTCATAGTGTTTGGTGTTTTTTCTTCTGATCCAGTTCTTTTTTGGGGTGTTTTTGAGGTGTTTTTGGGGTTTCCGTTGGGTTTCGTTGAGTTCCTAATGGGTTTTATGGTGGTTGGGAGTGGACATTTGGATTTGGAGAACATCAGGTACGTTTAGAGTGGTTTTGGGATTGGATCCGTGCTTTTTGGGGTTTTCTTTCGTTTTGGGGGGTGATCCTGTTCTTGTTTGGGGTGTTTTGGACGTGTTTTGGGGTCTCCGTTGGGTTTCGTTGTGTTTTCCGTGGTCATCATGGTGGAAAAGTGTAAATTGTGGGTTTTGGAGAACATCAGGTAGGTTTATGAAAACTTCTGGGGCAGATTCATGGTTTTGATGGTTTTGTTCTGTTTTTTCTAGTGATCCAGTTGTTTTTTGGCATGTTTTTGACGTGTTTTGGGGTCTCCGTTGGGTTTCATTGGGTTTCTCGTGGTCATCATGGTGGAAAAGTGTAAATTGTGGGTTTTGGAGAACATCAGGTAGGTTTAGGGGGACTTTTGGGGTGGATTCATGGTATTTGGGATTTTCTTCTGTTTTTTGCGGGGGGTGATCGAATTCATTTTTGGGGTGTTTTTGACGTGTTTTGGGGTTTCCGTTGGGTTTTGCTGGGTTCTTGTTGGTCATCATGTTGGAAAAGTGTAAATTGCGTGTTTTGGAGAACATCAGGTAGGTTTACTGTCTTTTTTGGGGTGGATCTATGTTTTTGGGGGATTTTCTTCCAGTTTTGGGGGTGATTCCGTTCTTGTTTGGGGTGTTTTTGACGTGTTTTGTGGTCTCTGTTTTGTTTCGTTGTGTTTTCCTTGTTCATTTTGGTGGAAAAGGCTGAATAGTGGGTTTTGGAGAACATCAGGTAGGTTTAGGGTGGTTTTGGGATTTGATCCGTGCATTTTGGGGATTTTGTTCCAGTTTTGGGGGTGATTCCGTTCTTGTTTGGGGTGTTTTTGATGTGTTTTGGGTTCTCCGTTGGGTTTCGTTGGGTTTTCCGTTGGCATCATGGTGGAAAAGGGTAAATTGTAGGTTTTGGATAACTTCAGGTAGGTTTAGGGGGACTTTTGGGGTGGATTCATGGTATTTGTTTTTGTTTTCTGTTTTTCTGGGGTGATCCCGTTCTTTTTTGGTGTGTTTTTGATGTGTTTTGGGGTCTCCGTTGGGTTTTGTTGGGTTTTCCGTTGGCGTCATGGTGGAAAAGGTTAAATTGTGGGTTTTGGAGAACATCAGGTAGGTTTAGGGGGACTTTTGGGGTGGATTCATGGTATTTTTTTTTTTTTTTCTGTTTTTCTGGGGTGATCCCGTTCTTTTTTGGTTTGTTTTTGATGTGTTTTGGGGTCTCCGTTGGGTTTTGTTGGGTTCTTGTTGGTCATCATGTTGGAAAAGTGTAAATTGTGGGTTTTGGAGAATATCAGGTGAGTTTAAGTTTTTCTGGGTGGTGAATCTATGGTTTTGGTTGAATTCTTCTGTTTTTTTAGTGTTTTCTTCTGTTTTTGGGGTGGTCCCATTCTTTTTTGGGGTGTTTTTGACATATTTTGGGGTCTCCGTTGGTTTTTGTTGGGTTCTTGTTGTTCATCATGGTGAAAACGTGTAAATTGTGGGTATTGGAGAACATCAGGTAGGTTTAGGGGGACTTTTGGGGTGGATCAACGGCTTTTAGGGTTTTCTTTCGGTTTTGGGGGTGATCCCGCTTTCTTTTGTGGTGTTTTTGACGTGTTTTGGGGTTTCCGTTGCGTTTCGTTGATTTCCTAATGTGTTTTAAGTTTGTTGGGAGTGGACTTTGGGATTTGGAGAACATCAGGTAGGTTTAGTGTGTTTTTGGGGTGGATCTATGGTTTTTGGGGTTTTCTTTCTTTTTTAGGGGTTATCCTGTTCTTGTTTGGGGTGTTTTCGACTTGTTTTGGGGTCTCCGTTGGGTTTTAGTTGGATTCTCGTTGGTCGTTAAGGTAAATGGGAGTGGATTGTGGGTTTTGAAGAAGATCAGGTGAGTTTAGGGTGGTTTTGCGGGGAAATTCATAGTGTTTGGTGTTTTTTCTTCTGATCCAGTTCTTTTTTGGGGTGTTTTTGAGGTGTTTTGGGGGTTTCCGTTGGGTTTCGTTGAGTTCCTAATGGGTTTTATGGTGGTTGGGAGTGGACATTTGGATTTAGAGAACATCAGGTACGTTTAGAGTGGTTTTGGGATTGGATCCGTGCTTTTTGGGGTTTTCTTTCGTTTTTGGGGGTGATCCTGTTCTTGTTTGGGGTGTTTTGGACGTGTTTTGGGGTCTCCGTTGGGTTTCGTTGTGCTTTCCGTGGTCATCATGGTGAAAAAGTGTTAATTGTGGCTTTTGGAGAACATCAGGTAGGTTTATGAGGACTTCTGGGGCAGATTCATGGTTTTTAGGGCTTTCTTCTGTTGTTTTTCTACTGATCCAGTTGTTTTTTGGCGTGTTTTTGACGTGTTTTGGGGTCTCCGTTGGGTTTCATTGGGTTTTTCGTGGTCATCATGGTGGAAAAGTTTAAATTGTGGGTTTTGGAGAACATCAGGTAGATTTAGGGTGTTTTTTGGGTGGATCTATGGTTTTGGAGGATTTTGTTCCAGTTTTGGGGTGATCCAATTCTTTTTTGGTTTTTTTTGGACATCTTTTGGGTTCTCCGTTGGGTTTCGTTGTGTTTTCCGTGGTCATCATGGTGGAAAAGTGTAAATTGTGGGTTTTGGAGAACACCAGGTAGGTTTAGGGGGACTTTTGGGGTGGATTCATGGTATTTGGGATTTTCTTCTGTTTTTTGGGGGGGGTGATCGAATTCATTTTTGGCATGTTTTTGACGTGTTTTGGGGTCTCCGTTGGGTTTTGCTGGGTTCTTGTTGGTCATCATGTTGGAAAAGTGTAAATTGCGTGTTTTGGAGAACATCAGGTAGGTTTACTGTCTTTTTGGGGTGGATCTATGTTTTTGGCGGATTTTCTTCCAGTTTTGGGGGTGATTCCGTTCTTGTTTGGGGTGTTTTTGACGTGTTTTGTGGTCTCTGTTTTGTTTCGTTGTGTTTTCCTTGTTCGTTTTGGTGGAAAAGGCTGAATAGTGGGTTTTGGAGAACAACAGGTAGGTTTAGGGTGGTTTTGGGATTTGATCCGTGCTTTTTGGGGATTTTGTTCCAGTTTTGGGGGTGATTCCGTTCTTGTTTGTGGTGTTTTTGATGTGTTTTGGGTTCTCCGTTGGGTTTCGTTGGGTTTTCCGTTGGCATCATGGTGGAAAAGGGTAAATTGTGGGTTTTGGAGAACATCAGGTAGGTTTAGGGGGACTTTTGGGGTGGATTCATGGTATTTGTTTTTTTTTTCTGTTTTTCTGGGGTGATCCCGTTCTTTTTTGGTGTGTTTTTGATGTGTTTTGGGGTCTCCGTTGGGTTTTGTTGGGTTCTTGTTGGTCATCATGTTGGAAAAGTGTAAATTGTGGGTTTTGGAGAATATCAGGTGAGTTTAAGTTTTTCTGGGTGGTGAATCTATGGTTTTGGTTGAATTCTTCTGTTTTTTTAGCGTTTTCTTCTGTTTTTGGGGTGGTCCCATTCTTTTTTGGGGTGTTTTTGACATATTTTGGGGTCTCCGTTGGGTTTTGTTGGGTTCTTGTTGTTCATCATGGTGAAAACGTGTAAATTGTGGGTATTGGAGAACATCAGGTAGGTTTAGGGGGACTTTTGGGGTGGATCAACGGCTTTTAGGGTTTTCTTTCGGTTTTGGGGGTGATCCCGCTTTTTTTTTGTGGTGTTTTTGACGTGTTTTGGGGTTTCCGTTGCGTTTCGTTGATTTCCTAATGTGTTTTAAGTTTGTTGGGAGTGGACTTTGGGATTTGGAGAACATCAGGTAGGTTTAGTGTGTTTTTGGGGTGGATCTATGGTTTTTGGGGTTTTCTTTCTTTTTTAGGGGTTATCCTGTTCTTGTTTGGGGTGTTTTCGACTTGTTTTGGGGTCTCCGTTGGGTTTTAGTTGGATTCTCGTTGGTCGTTAAGGTAAATGGGAGTGGATTGTGGGTTTTGAAGAAGATCAGGTGAGTTTAGGGTGGTTTTGCGGGGAAATTCATAGTGTTTGGTGTTTTTTCTTCTGATCCAGTTCTTTTTTGGGGTGTTTTTGAGGTGTTTTGGGGGTTTCCGTTGGGTTTCGTTGAGTTCCTAATGGGTTTTATGGTGGTTGGGAGTGGACATTTGGATTTGGAGAACATCAGGTACGTTTAGAGTGGTTTTGGGATTGGATCCGTGCTTTTTGGGGTTTTCTTTCGTTTTGGGGGGTGATCCTGTTCTTGTTTGGGGTGTTTTGGACGTGTTTTGGGGTCTCCGTTGGGTTTCGTTGTGTTTTCCGTGGTCATCATGGTGGAAAAGTGTTAATTGTGGCTTTTGGAGAACATCAGGTAGGTTTATGAGGACTTCTGGGGCAGATTCATGGTTTTTAGGGTTTTGTTCTGTTTTTTCTAGTGATCCAGTTGTTTTTTGGCATGTTTTTGACGTGTTTTGGGGTCTCCGTTGGGTTTCATTGGGTTTCTCGTGGTCATCATGGTGGAAAAGTTTAAATTGTGGGTTTTGGAGAACATCAGGTAGGTTTAGGGCGACTTTTGGGGTGGATTCATGGTATTTGGGATTTTCTTCTGTTTTTTTTGGGGGGGTGATCGATTTCATTTTTGGGGTGTTTTTGACGTGTTTTGGGGTCTCCGTTGGGTTTTGCTGGGTTCTTGTTGGTCATCATGTTGGAAAAGTGTAAATTGCGTGTTTTGGAGAACATCGGGTAGGTTTAGGGTTTTTTTGGGGTGGATCTATGTTTTTGGGGGATTTTCTTCCAGTTTTGGGGGTGATTCCGTTCTTGTTTGGGGTGCTTTTGACGTGTTTTGTGGTCTCTGTTTTGTTTCGTTGTGTTTTCCTTGTTCATTTTGGTGGAAAAGGCTGAATAGTGGGTTTTGGAGAACATCAGGTAGGTTTAGGGTGGTTTTGGGATTTGATCCGTGCTTTTTGGGGATTTTGTTCCAGTTTTGGGGGTGATTCCGTTCTTGTTTGTGGTGTTTTTGATGTGTTTTGGGTTCTCCGTTGGGTTTCGTTGGGTTTTCCGTTGGCATCATGGTGGAAAAGGGTAAATTGTGGGTTTTGGAGAACATCAGGTAGGTTTAGGGGGACTTTTGGGGTGGATTCATGGTATTTGTTTTTTTTTTTTTCTGTTTTTCTGGGGTGATCCCGTTCTTTTTTGGTGTGTTTTTGATGTGTTTTGGGGTCTCCGTTGGGTTTTGTTGGGTTCTTGTTGGTCATCATGTTGGAAAAGTGTAAATTGTGGGTTTTGGAGAATATCAGGTGAGTTTAAGTTTTTCTGGGTGGTGAATCTATGGTTTTGATTGAATTCTTCTGTTTTTTTTTAGCGTTTTCTTCTGTTTTTGGGGTGGTCCCATTCTTTTTTGGGGTGTTTTTGACATATTTTGGGGTCTCCGTTAGTTTTTGTTGGGTTCTTGTTGTTCATCATGGTGAAAAAGTGTAAATTGTGGGTATTGGAGAACATCAGGTAGGTTTAGGGGGACTTTTGGGGTGGATCAACGGCTTTTAGGGTTTTCTTTCGGTTTTGGGGGTGATCCCGCTTTTTTTTTGTGGTGTTTTTGACGTGTTTTGGGGTTTCCGTTGCGTTTCGTTGATTTCCTAATGTGTTTTAAGTTTGTTGGGAGTGGACTTTGGGATTTGGAGAACATCAGGTAGGTTTAGTGTGTTTTTGGGGTGGATCTACGGTTTTTGGGGTTTTCTTTCTTTTTTAGGGGTTATCCTGTTCTTGTTTGGGGTGTTTTCGACTTGTTTTGGGGTCTCCGTTGGGTTTTAGTTGGATTCTCGTTGGTCGTTAGGGTAAATGGGAGTGGATTGTGGGTTTTGAAGAAGATCAGGTGAGTTTAGGGTGGTTTTGCGGGGAAATTCATAGTGTTTGGTGTTTTTTCTTCTGATCCAGTTCTTTTTTGGGGTGTTTTTGAGGTGTTTTTGGGGTTTCCGTTGGGTTTCGTTGAGTTCCTAATGGGTTTTATGGTGGTTGGGAGTGGACATTTGGATTTGGAGAACATCAGGTACGTTTAGAGTGGTTTTGGGATTGGATCCGTGCTTTTTGGGGTTTTCTTTCGTTTTGGGGGGTGATCCTGTTCTTGTTTGGGGTGTTTTCGACTTGTTTTGGGGTCTCCGTTGGGTTTTAGTTGGATTCTCGTTGGTCGTTAAGGTAAATGGGAGTGGATTGTGGGTTTTGAAGAAGATCAGGTGAGTTTAGGGTGGTTTTGCGGGGAAATTCATAGTGTTTGGTGTTTTTTCTTCTGATCCAGTTCTTTTTTGGGGTGTTTTTGAGGTGTTTTTGGGGTTTCCGTTGGGTTTCGTTGAGTTCCTAATGGGTTTTATGGTGGTTGGGAGTGGACATTTGGATTTGGAGAACATCAGGTACGTTTAGAGTGGTTTTGGGATTGGATCCGTGCTTTTTGGGGTTTTCTTTCGTTTTGGGGGGTGATCCTGTTCTTGTTTGGGGTGTTTTGGACGTGTTTTGGGGTCTCCGTTGGGTTTCGTTGTGTTTTCCGTGGTCATCATGGTGGAAAAGTGTAAATTGTGGGTTTTGGAGAACATCAGGTAGGTTTAGGGGGACTTCTGGGGCAGATTCATGGTTTTTAGGGTTTTGTTCTGTTTTTTCTAGTGATCCAGTTGTTTTTTGGCATGTTTTTGACGTGTTTTGGGGTCTCCGTTGGGTTTTGTTGGGTTTTCCGTTGGCATCATGGTGGAAAAGTGTAAATTGTGGGTTTTGGAGAACATCAGGTAGGTTTAGGGGGACTTTTGGTGTGGATTCATGGTATTTGTTTTTTTTTTTTCTGTTTTTCTGGGGTGATCCCGTTCTTTTTTGGTGTGTTTTTGATGTGTTTTGGGGTCTCCGTTGGGTTTTGTTGGGTTCTTGTTGTTCATCATGGTGGAAAAGTGTAAATTGTGGGTATTGGAGAACATCAGGTAGGTTTAGGGGGACTTTTGGGGTGGATCAACGGCTTTTAGGGTTTTCTTTCGGTTTTGGGGGTGATCCCGCTGTTTTTTTTGTGGTGTTTTTGACGTGTTTTGGGGTTTCCATTGCGTTTCGTTGATTTCCTAATGTGTTTTAAGTTTGTTGGGAGTGGACTTTGGGATTTGGAGAACATCAGGTAGGTTTAGTGTGTTTTTGGGGTGGATCTATGGTTTTTGGGGTTTTCTTTCTTTTTTAGGGGTTATCCTGTTCTTGTTTGGGGTGTTTTCGACTTGTTTTGGGGTCTCCGTTGGGTTTTAGTTGGATTCTCGTTGGTCGTTAGGGTAAATGGGAGTGGATTGTGGGTTTTGAAGAAGATCAGGTGAGTTTAGGGTGGTTTTGCGGGGAAATTCATAGTGTTTGGTGTTTTTTCTTCTGATCCAGTTCTTTTTTGGGGTGTTTTTGAGGTGTTTTTGGGGTTTCCGTTGGGTTTCGTTGAGTTCCTAATGGGTTTTATGGTGGTTGGGAGTGGACATTTGGATTTGGAGAACATCAGGTACGTTTAGAGTGGTTTTGGGATTGGATCCGTGCTTTTTGGGGTTTTCTTTCGTTTTTGGGGGTGATCCTGTTCTTGAATGGGGGGTTTTTGAAGGGGTTTTGGGGTCTCCGTTGGGTTTCGTTGTGTTTTCCGTGGTCATCATGGTGGAAAAGTGTAAATTGTGGGTTTTGGAGAACATCAGGTAGGTTTAGGGCGACTTTTGGGGTGGATTCATGGTATTTGGGGTTTTCTTCTGTTTTTTTGGGGGGGTGATCGAATTCATTTTTGGGGTGTTTTTGACGTGTTTTGGGGTCTCTGTTGGGTTTTGCTGGGTTCTTGTTGGTCATCATGTTGGAAAAGTGTAAATTGCGGGTTTTGGAGAACATCAGGTAGGTTTACTGTCTTTTTGGGGTGGATCTATGTTTTTGGGGGATTTTCTTCCAGTTTTGGGGGTGATTCCGTTCTTGTTTGGGGTGTTTTTGACGTGTTTTGTGGTCTCTGTTTTGTTTCGTTGTGTTTTCCTTGTTCATTTTGGTGGAAAAGGCTGAATAGTGGGTTTTGGAGAACATCAGGTAGGTTTAGGGTGGTTTTGGGATTTGATCCGTGCTTTTTGGGGATTTTGTTCCAGTTTTGGGGGTGATTCCGTTCTTGTTTGTGGTGTTTTTGATGTGTTTTGGGTTCTCCGTTGGGTTTCGTTGGGTTTTCCGTTGGCATCATGGTGGAAAAGGGTAAATTGTGGGTTTTGGAGAATATCAGGTAGGTTTAGGGGGACTTTTGGGGTGGATTCATGGTATTTGTTTTTTTTTTCTGTTTTTCTGGGGTGATCCCGTTCTTTTTTGGTGTGTTTTTGATGTGTTTTGGGGTCTCCGTTGGGTTTTGTTGGGTTCTTGTTGGTCATCATGTTGGAAAAGTGTAAATTGTGGGTTTTGGAGAATATCAGGTGAGTTTAAGTTTTTCTGGGTGGTGAATCTATGGTTTTGGTTGAATTCTTCTGTTTTTTTAGCGTTTTCTTCTGTTTTTGGGGTGGTCCCATTCTTTTTTGGGGTGTTTTTGACATATTTTGGGGTCTCCGTTGGGTTTTGTTGGGTTCTTGTTGTTCATCATGGTGAAAACGTGTAAATTGTGGGTATTGGAGAACATCAGGTAGGTTTAGGGGGACTTTTGGGGTGGATCAACGGCTTTTAGGGTTTTCTTTCGGTTTTGGGGGTGATCCCGCTTTTTTTTTGTGGTGTTTTTGACGTGTTTTGGGGTTTCCGTTGCGTTTCGTTGATTTCCTAATGTGTTTTAAGTTTGTTGGGAGTGGACTTTGGGATTTGGAGAACATCAGGTAGGTTTAGTGTGTTTTTGGGGTGGATCTATGGTTTTTGGGGTTTTCTTTCTTTTTTAGGGGTTATCCTGTTCTTGTTTGGGGTGTTTTCGACTTGTTTTGGGGTCTCCGTTGGGTTTTAGTTGGATTCTCGTTGGTCGTTAAGGTAAATGGGAGTGGATTGTGGGTTTTGAAGAAGATCAGGTGAGTTTAGGGTGGTTTTGCGGGGAAATTCATAGTGTTTGGTGTTTTTTCTTCTGATCCAGTTCTTTTTTGGGGTGTTTTTGAGGTGTTTTTGGGGTTTCCGTTGGGTTTCGTTGAGTTCCTAATGGGTTTTATGGTGGTTGGGAGTGGACATTTGGATTTGGAGAACATCAGGTACGTTTAGAGTGGTTTTGGGATTGGATCCGTGCTTTTTGGGGTTTTCTTTCGTTTTGGGGGGTGATCCTGTTCTTGTTTGGGGTGTTTTGGACGTGTTTTGGGGTCTCCGTTGGGTTTCGTTGTGTTTTCCGTGGTCATCATGGTGGAAAAGTGTTAATTGTGGCTTTTGGAGAACATCAGGTAGGTTTATGAGGACTTCTGGGGCAGATTCATGGTTTTTAGGGTTTTGTTCTGTTTTTTCTAGTGATCCAGTTGTTTTTTGGCATGTTTTTGACGTGTTTTGGGGTCTCCGTTGGGTTTCATTGGGTTTCTCGTGGTCATCATGGTGGAAAAGTTTAAATTGTGGGTTTTGGAGAACATCAGGTAGGTTTAGGGCGACTTTTGGGGTGGATTCATGGTATTTGGGATTTTCTTCTGTTTTTTTTGGGGGGGTGATCGATTTCATTTTTGGGGTGTTTTTGACGTGTTTTGGGGTCTCCGTTGGGTTTTGCTGGGTTCTTGTTGGTCATCATGTTGGAAAAGTGTAAATTGCGTGTTTTGGAGAACATCGGGTAGGTTTAGGGTTTTTTTGGGGTGGATCTATGTTTTTGGGGGATTTTCTTCCAGTTTTGGGGGTGATTCCGTTCTTGTTTGGGGTGCTTTTGACGTGTTTTGTGGTCTCTGTTTTGTTTCGTTGTGTTTTCCTTGTTCATTTTGGTGGAAAAGGCTGAATAGTGGGTTTTGGAGAACATCAGGTAGGTTTAGGGTGGTTTTGGGATTTGATCCGTGCTTTTTGGGGATTTTGTTCCAGTTTTGGGGGTGATTCCGTTCTTGTTTGTGGTGTTTTTGATGTGTTTTGGGTTCTCCGTTGGGTTTCGTTGGGTTTTCCGTTGGCATCATGGTGGAAAAGGGTAAATTGTGGGTTTTGGAGAACATCAGGTAGGTTTAGGGGGACTTTTGGGGTGGATTCATGGTATTTGTTTTTTTTTTTTTCTGTTTTACTGGGGTGATCCCGTTCTTTTTTGGTGTGTTTTTGATGTGTTTTGGGGTCTCCGTTGGGTTTTGTTGGGTTCTTGTTGGTCATCATGTTGGAAAAGTGTAAATTGTGGGTTTTGGAGAATATCAGGTGAGTTTAAGTTTTTCTGGGTGGTGAATCTATGGTTTTGATTGAATTCTTCTGTTTTTTTTTAGCGTTTTCTTCTGTTTTTGGGGTGGTCCCATTCTTTTTTGGGGTGTTTTTGACATATTTTGGGGTCTCCGTTAGTTTTTGTTGGGTTCTTGTTGTTCATCATGGTGAAAAAGTGTAAATTGTGGGTATTGGAGAACATCAGGTAGGTTTAGGGGGACTTTTGGGGTGGATCAACGGCTTTTAGGGTTTTCTTTCGGTTTTGGGGGTGATCCCGCTTTTTTTTTGTGGTGTTTTTGACGTGTTTTGGGGTTTCCGTTGCGTTTCGTTGATTTCCTAATGTGTTTTAAGTTTGTTGGGAGTGGACTTTGGGATTTGGAGAACATCAGGTAGGTTTAGTGTGTTTTTGGGGTGGATCTATGGTTTTTGGGGTTTTCTTTCTTTTTTAGGGGTTATCCTGTTCTTGTTTGGGGTGTTTTCGACTTGTTTTGGGGTCTCCGTTGGGTTTTAGTTGGATTCTCGTTGGTCGTTAGGGTAAATGGGAGTGGATTGTGGGTTTTGAAGAAGATCAGGTGAGTTTAGGGTGGTTTTGCGGGGAAATTCATAGTGTTTGGTGTTTTTTCTTCTGATCCAGTTCTTTTTTGGGGTGTTTTTGAGGTGTTTTTGGGGTTTCCGTTGGGTTTCGTTGAGTTCCTAATGGGTTTTATGGTGGTTGGGAGTGGACATTTGGATTTGGAGAACATCAGGTACGTTTAGAGTGGTTTTGGGATTGGATCCGTGCTTTTTGGGGTTTTCTTTCGTTTTGGGGGGTGATCCTGTTCTTGTTTGGGGTGTTTTCGACTTGTTTTGGGGTCTCCGTTGGGTTTTAGTTGGATTCTCGTTGGTCGTTAAGGTAAATGGGAGTGGATTGTGGGTTTTGAAGAAGATCAGGTGAGTTTAGGGTGGTTTTGCGGGGAAATTCATAGTGTTTGGTGTTTTTTCTTCTGATCCAGTTCTTTTTTGGGGTGTTTTTGAGGTGTTTTTGGGGTTTCCGTTGGGTTTCGTTGAGTTCCTAATGGGTTTTATGGTGGTTGGGAGTGGACATTTGGATTTGGAGAACATCAGGTACGTTTAGAGTGGTTTTGGGATTGGATCCGTGCTTTTTGGGGTTTTCTTTCGTTTTGGGGGGTGATCCTGTTCTTGTTTGGGGTGTTTTGGACGTGTTTTGGGGTCTCCGTTGGGTTTCGTTGTGTTTTCCGTGGTCATCATGGTGGAAAAGTGTAAATTGTGGGTTTTGGAGAACATCAGGTAGGTTTAGGGGGACTTCTGGGGCAGATTCATGGTTTTTAGGGTTTTGTTCTGTTTTTTCTAGTGATCCAGTTGTTTTTTGGCATGTTTTTGACGTGTTTTGGGGTCTCCGTTGGGTTTTGTTGGGTTTTCCGTTGGCATCATGGTGGAAAAGTGTAAATTGTGGGTTTTGGAGAACATCAGGTAGGTTTAGGGGGACTTTTGGTGTGGATTCATGGTATTTGTTTTTTTTTTTCTGTTTTTCTGGGGTGATCCCGTTCTTTTTTGGTGTGTTTTTGATGTGTTTTGGGGTCTCCGTTGGGTTTTGTTGGGTTCTTGTTGTTCATCATGGTGGAAAAGTGTAAATTGTGGGTATTGGAGAACATCAGGTAGGTTTAGGGGGACTTTTGGGGTGGATCAACGGCTTTTAGGGTTTTCTTTCGGTTTTGGGGGTGATCCCGCTGTTTTTTTTGTGGTGTTTTTGACGTGTTTTGGGGTTTCCGTTGCGTTTCGTTGATTTCCTAATGTGTTTTAAGTTTGTTGGGAGTGGACTTTGGGATTTGGAGAACATCAGGTAGGTTTAGTGTGTTTTTGGGGTGGATCTATGGTTTTTGGGGTTTTCTTTCTTTTTTAGGGGTTATCCTGTTCTTGTTTGGGGTGTTTTCGACTTGTTTTGGGGTCTCCGTTGGGTTTTAGTTGGATTCTCGTTGGTCGTTAGGGTAAATGGGAGTGGATTGTGGGTTTTGAAGAAGATCAGGTGAGTTTAGGGTGGTTTTGCGGGGAAATTCATAGTGTTTGGTGTTTTTTCTTCTGATCCAGTTCTTTTTTGGGGTGTTTTTGAGGTGTTTTTGGGGTTTCCGTTGGGTTTCGTTGAGTTCCTAATGGGTTTTATGGTGGTTGGGAGTGGACATTTGGATTTGGAGAACATCAGGTACGTTTAGAGTGGTTTTGGGATTGGATCCGTGCTTTTTGGGGTTTTCTTTCGTTTTTGGGGGTGATCCTGTTCTTGAATGGGGGGTTTTTGAAGGGGTTTTGGGGTCTCCGTTGGGTTTCGTTGTGTTTTCCGTGGTCATCATGGTGGAAAAGTGTAAATTGTGGGTTTTGGAGAACATCAGGTAGGTTTAGGGCGACTTTTGGGGTGGATTCATGGTATTTGGGGTTTTCTTCTGTTTTTTTGGGGGGGTGATCGAATTCATTTTTGGGGTGTTTTTGACGTGTTTTGGGGTCTCTGTTGGGTTTTGCTGGGTTCTTGTTGGTCATCATGTTGGAAAAGTGTAAATTGCGGGTTTTGGAGAACATCAGGTAGGTTTACTGTCTTTTTGGGGTGGATCTATGTTTTTGGGGGATTTTCTTCCAGTTTTGGGGGTGATTCCGTTCTTGTTTGGGGTGTTTTTGACGTGTTTTGTGGTCTCTGTTTTGTTTCGTTGTGTTTTCCTTGTTCATTTTGGTGGAAAAGGCTGAATAGTGGGTTTTGGAGAACATCAGGTAGGTTTAGGGTGGTTTTGGGATTTGATCCGTGCTTTTTGGGGATTTTGTTCCAGTTTTGGGGGTGATTCCGTTCTTGTTTGTGGTGTTTTTGATGTGTTTTGGGTTCTCCGTTGGGTTTCGTTGGGTTTTCCGTTGGCATCATGGTGGAAAAGGGTAAATTGTGGGTTTTGGAGAACATCAGGTAGGTTTAGGGGGACTTTTGGGGTGGATTCATGGTATTTGTTTTTTTTTTTCTGTTTTTCTGGGGTGATCCCGTTCTTTTTTGTTGTGTTTTTGATGTGTTTTGGGGTCTCCGTTGGGTTTTGTTGGGTTCTTGTTGGTCATCATGTTGGAAAAGTGTAAATTGTGGGTTTTGGAGAATATCAGGTGAGTTTAAGTTTTTCTGGGTGGTGAATCTATGGTTTTGGTTGAATTCTTCTGTTTTTTTTAGCGTTTTCTTCTGTTTTTGGGGTGGTCCCATTCTTTTTTGGGGTGTTTTTGACATATTTTGGGGTCTCCGTTGGGTTTTGTTGGGTTCTTGTTGTTCATCATGGTGAAAACGTGTAAATTGTGGGTATTGGAGAACATCAGGTAGGTTTAGGGGGACTTTTGGGGTGGATCAATGGCTTTTAGGGTTTTCTTTCGGTTTTGGGGGTGATCCCGCTTTTTTTTGTGGTGTTTTTGACGTGTTTTGGGGTTTCCGTTGCGTTTCGTTGATTTCCTAATGTGTTTTAAGTTTGTTGGGAGTGGACTTTGGGATTTGGAGAACATCAGGTAGGTTTAGTGTGTTTTTGGGGTGGATCTATGGTTTTGGGGGTTTTCTTTCTTTTTTAGGGGTTATCCTGTTCTTGTTTGGGGTGTTTTCGACTTGTTTTGGGGTCTCCGTTGGGTTTTAGTTGGATTCTCGTTGGTCGTTAAGGTAAATGGGAGTGGATTGTGGGTTTTGAAGAAGATCAGGTGAGTTTAGGGTGGTTTTGCGGGGAAATTCATAGTGTTTGGTGTTTTTTCTTCTGATCCAGTTCTTTTTTGGGGTGTTTTTGAGGTGTTTTTGGGGTTTCCGTTGGGTTTCGTTGAGTTCCTAATGGGTTTTATGGTGGTTGGGAGTGGACATTTGGATTTGGAGAACATCAGGTACGTTTAGAGTGGTTTTGGGATTGGATCCGTGCTTTTTGGGGTTTTCTTTCGTTTTTGGGGGTGATCCTGTTCTTGAATGGGGGGTTTTTGAAGGGGTTTTGGGGTCTCCGTTGGGTTTCGTTGTGTTTTCCGTGGTCATCATGGTGGAAAAGTGTAAATTGTGGGTTTTGGAGAACATCAGGTAGGTTTAGGGCGACTTTTGGGGTGGATTCATGGTATTTGGGGTTTTCTTCTGTTTTTTTGGGGGGGTGATCGAATTCATTTTTGGGGTGTTTTTGACGTGTTTTGGGGTCTCTGTTGGGTTTTGCTGGGTTCTTGTTGGTCATCATGTTGGAAAAGTGTAAATTGCGGGTTTTGGAGAACATCAGGTAGGTTTACTGTCTTTTTGGGGTGGATCTATGTTTTTGGGGGATTTTCTTCCAGTTTTGGGGGTGATTCCGTTCTTGTTTGGGGTGTTTTTGACGTGTTTTGTGGTCTCTGTTTTGTTTCGTTGTGTTTTCCTTGTTCATTTTGGTGGAAAAGGCTGAATAGTGGGTTTTGGAGAACATCAGGTAGGTTTAGGGTGGTTTTGGGATTTGATCCGTGCTTTTTGGGGATTTTGTTCCAGTTTTGGGGGTGATTCCGTTCTTGTTTGTGGTGTTTTTGATGTGTTTTGGGTTCTCCGTTGGGTTTCGTTGGGTTTTCCGTTGGCATCATGGTGGAAAAGGGTAAATTGTGGGTTTTGGAGAACATCAGGTAGGTTTAGGGGGACTTTTGGGGTGGATTCATGGTATTTGTTTTTTTTTTCTGTTTTTCTGGGGTGATCCCGTTCTTTTTTGTTGTGTTTTTGATGTGTTTTGGGGTCTCCGTTGGGTTTTGTTGGGTTCTTGTTGGTCATCATGTTGGAAAAGTGTAAATTGTGGGTTTTGGAGAATATCAGGTGAGTTTAAGTTTTTCTGGGTGGTGAATCTATGGTTTTGGTTGAATTCTTCTGTTTTTTTTAGCGTTTTCTTCTGTTTTTGGGGTGGTCCCATTCTTTTTTGGGGTGTTTTTGACATATTTTGGGGTCTCCGTTGGGTTTTGTTGGGTTCTTGTTGTTCATCATGGTGAAAACGTGTAAATTGTGGGTATTGGAGAACATCAGGTAGGTTTAGGGGGACTTTTGGGGTGGATCAATGGCTTTTAGGGTTTTCTTTCGGTTTTGGGGGTGATCCCGCTTTTTTTTGTGGTGTTTTTGACGTGTTTTGGGGTTTCCGTTGCGTTTCGTTGATTTCCTAATGTGTTTTAAGTTTGTTGGGAGTGGACTTTGGGATTTGGAGAACATCAGGTAGGTTTAGTGTGTTTTTGGGGTGGATCTATGGTTTTGGGGGTTTTCTTTCTTTTTTAGGGGTTATCCTGTTCTTGTTTGGGGTGTTTTCGACTTGTTTTGGGGTCTCCGTTGGGTTTTAGTTGGATTCTCGTTGGTCGTTAAGGTAAATGGGAGTGGATTGTGGGTTTTGAAGAAGATCAGGTGAGTTTAGGGTGGTTTTGCGGGGAAATTCATAGTGTTTGGTGTTTTTTCTTCTGATCCAGTTCTTTTTTGGGGTGTTTTTGAGGTGTTTTTGGGGTTTCCGTTGGGTTTCGTTGAGTTCCTAATGGGTTTTATGGTGGTTGGGAGTGGACATTTGGATTTGGAGAACATCAGGTACGTTTAGAGTGGTTTTGGGATTGGATCCGTGCTTTTTGGGGTTTTCTTTCGTTTTGGGGGGTGATCCTGTTCTTGTTTGGGGTGTTTTGGACGTGTTTTGGGTTCTCCGTTGGGTTTTGTTGGGTTTTCCGTGGTCATCATGCTGGAAAAGTGTAAATTGTTGGTTTTGGAGAACATCAGGTAGGTTTATGAGGACTTCTGGGGCAGATTCATGGTTTTTAGGGTTTTCTTCTGTTGTTTTTCTAGTGATCCAGTTGTTTTTGTCATGTTTTTGACGTGTTTTGGGGTCTCCGTTGGGTTTCATTGGGTTTTTCGTGGTCATCATGGTGGAAAAGTTTAAATTGTGGGTTTTGGAGAACATCAGGTAGATTTAGGGTGTTTTTTGGGTGGATCTATGGTTTTGGAGGATTTTGTTCCAGTTTTGGGGTGATCCAATTCTTTTTTGGGGTGTTTTGGACATGCTTTGGGTTCTCCGTTGGGTTTCGTTGTGTTTTCCGTGGTCATCATGGTGGAAAAGTGTAAATTGTGGGTTTTGGAGAACATCAGGTAGGTTTAGGGCGACTTTTGGGGTGGATTCATGGTATTTGGGGTTTTCTTCTGTTTTTTTGGGGGGGTGATCGAATTCATTTTTGGGGTGTTTTTGACGTGTTTTGGGGTCTCTGTTGGGTTTTGCTGGGTTCTTGTTGGTCATCATGTTGGAAAAGTGTAAATTGCGGGTTTTGGAGAACATCAGGTAGGTTTACTGTCTTTTTGGGGTGGATCTATGTTTTTGTGGGATTTTCTTCCAGTTTTGGGGGTGATTCCGTTCTTGTTTGGGGTGTTTTTGACGTGTTTTGTGGTCTCTGTTTTGTTTCGTTGTGTTTTCCTTGTTCATTTTGGTGGAAAAGGCTGAATAGTGGGTTTTGGAGAACATCAGGTAGGTTTAGGGTGGTTTTGGGATTTGATCCGTGCTTTTTGGGGATTTTGTTCCAGTTTTGGGGGTGATTCCGTTCTTGTTTGTGGTGTTTTTGATGTGTTTTGGGTTCTCCGTTGGGTTTCGTTGGGTTTTCCGTTGGCATCATGGTGGAAAAGGGTAAATTGTGGGTTTTGGAGAACATCAGGTAGGTTTAGGGGGACTTTTGGGGTGGATTAATGGTATTTGTTTTTTTTTTTCTGTTTTTCTGGGGTGATCCCGTTCTTTTTTGGTGTGTTTTTGATGTGTTTTGGGGTCTCCGTTGGGTTTTGTTGGGTTCTTGTTGGTCATCATGTTGGAAAAGTGTAAATTGTGGGTTTTGGAGAACATCAGGTAGGTTTAGTGTGTTTTGGGGGTGGATCTATGGTTTTGGGGGTTTTCTTTCTTTTTTAGGGGTTATCCTGTTCTTGTTTGGGGTGTTTTCGACTTGTTTTGGGGTCTCCGTTGGGTTTTAGTTGGATTCTCGTTGGTCGTTAAGGTAAATGGGAGTGGATTGTGGGTTTTGAAGAAGATCAGGTGAGTTTAGGGTGGTTTTGCGGGGAAATTCATAGTGTTTGGTGTTTTTTCTTCTGATCCAGTTCTTTTTTGGGGTGTTTTTGAGGTGTTTTTGGGGTTTCCGTTGGGTTTCGTTGAGTTCCTAATGGGTTTTATGGTGGTTGGGAGTGGACATTTGGATTTGGAGAACATCAGGTACGTTTAGAGTGGTTTTGGGATTGGATCCGTGCTTTTTGGGGTTTTCTTTCGTTTTGGGGGGTGATCCTGTTCTTGTTTGGGGTGTTTTGGACGTGTTTTGGGGTCTCCGTTGGGTTTTGTTGGGTTTTCCGTGGTCATCATGCTGGAAAAGTGTAAATTGTTGGTTTTGGAGAACATCAGGTAGGTTTATGAGGACTTCTGGGGCAGATTCATGGTTTTTAGGGTTTTCTTCTGTTGTTTTTCTAGTGATCCAGTTGTTTTTGTCATGTTTTTGACGTGTTTTGGGGTCTCCGTTGGGTTTCATTGGGTTTTTCGTGGTCATCATGGTGGAAAAGTTTAAATTGTGGGTTTTGGAGAACATCAGGTAGATTTAGGGTGTTTTTTGGGTGGATCTATGGTTTTGGAGGATTTTGTTCCAGTTTTGGGGTGATCCAATTCTTTTTTGGGGTGTTTTGGACATGCTTTGGGTTCTCCGTTGGGTTTCGTTGTGTTTTCCGTGGTCATCATGGTGGAAAAGTGTAAATTGTGGGTTTTGGAGAACATCAGGTAGGTTTAGGGGGACTTTTGGTGTGGATTCATGGTATTTGTTTTTTTTTTCTGTTTTTCTGGGGTGATCCCGTTCTTTTTTGGTGTGTTTTTGATGTGTTTTGGGGTCTCCGTTGGGTTTTGTTGGGTTCTTGTTGTTCATCATGGTGGAAAAGTGTAAATTGTGGGTATTGGAGAACATCAGGTAGGTTTAGGGGGACTTTTGGGGTGGATCAACGGCTTTTAGGGTTTTCTTTCGGTTTTGGGGGTGATCCCGCTGTTTTTTTTGTGGTGTTTTTGACGTGTTTTGGGGTTTCCGTTGCGTTTCGTTGATTTCCTAATGTGTTTTAAGTTTGTTGGGAGTGGACTTTGGGATTTGGAGAACATCAGGTAGGTTTAGTGTGTTTTTGGGGTGGATCTATGGTTTTGGG
Organism: Aythya ferina; assembly: GCF_964211825.1. Lineage (NCBI taxonomy): Eukaryota > Metazoa > Chordata > Aves > Anseriformes > Anatidae > Aythya > Aythya ferina. The sequence continues at coordinate 229,725 of NW_028181444.1, forward strand.
GGTTTTCTTTCTTTTTTAGGGGTTATCCTGTTCTTGTTTGGGGTGTTTTCAACTTGTTTTGGGGTCTCCGTTGGGTTTTAGTTGGATTCTCGTTGGTCGTTAGGGTAAATGGGAGTGGATTGTGGGTTTTGAAGAAGATCAGGTGAGTTTAGGGTGGTTTTGCGGGGAAATTCATAGTGTTTGGTGTTTTTTCTTCTGATCCAGTTCTTTTTTGGGGTGTTTTTGAGGTGTTTTTGGGGTTTCCGTTGGGTTTCGTTGAGTTCCTAATGGGTTTTATGGTGGTTGGGAGTGGACATTTGGATTTGGAGAACATCAGGTACGTTTAGAGTGGTTTTGGGATTGGATCCGTGCTTTTTGGGGTTTTCTTTCGTTTTTGGGGGTGATCCTGTTCTTGAATGGGGGGTTTTTGAAGGGGTTTTGGGGTCTCCGTTGGGTTTCGTTGTGTTTTCCGTGGTCATCATGGTGGAAAAGTGTAAATTGTGGGTTTTGGAGAACATCAGGTAGGTTTAGGGCGACTTTTGGGGTGGATTCATGGTATTTGGGGTTTTCTTCTGTTTTTTTGGGGGGGTGATCGAATTCATTTTTGGGGTGTTTTTGACGTGTTTTGGGGTCTCTGTTGGGTTTTGCTGGGTTCTTGTTGGTCATCATGTTGGAAAAGTGTAAATTGCGGGTTTTGGAGAACATCAGGTAGGTTTACTGTCTTTTTGGGGTGGATCTATGTTTTTGTGGGATTTTCTTCCAGTTTTGGGGGTGATTCCGTTCTTGTTTGGGGTGTTTTTGACGTGTTTTGTGGTCTCTGTTTTGTTTCGTTGTGTTTTCCTTGTTCATTTTGGTGGAAAAGGCTGAATAGTGGGTTTTGGAGAACATCAGGTAGGTTTAGGGTGGTTTTGGGATTTGATCCGTGCTTTTTGGGGATTTTGTTCCAGTTTTGGGGGTGATTCCGTTCTTGTTTGTGGTGTTTTTGATGTGTTTTGGGTTCTCCGTTGGGTTTCGTTGGGTTTTCCGTTGGCATCATGGTGGAAAAGGGTAAATTGTGGGTTTTGGAGAACATCAGGTAGGTTTAGGGGGACTTTTGGGGTGGATTCATGGTATTTGTTTTTTTTTTTCTGTTTTTCTGGGGTGATCCCGTTCTTTTTTGTTGTGTTTTTGATGTGTTTTGGGGTCTCCGTTGGGTTTTGTTGGGTTCTTGTTGGTCATCATGTTGGAAAAGTGTAAATTGTGGGTTTTGGAGAATATCAGGTGAGTTTAAGTTTTTCTGGGTGGTGAATCTATGGTTTTGGTTGAATTCTTCTGTTTTTTTTAGCGTTTTCTTCTGTTTTTGGGGTGGTCCCATTCTTTTTTGGGGTGTTTTTGACATATTTTGGGGTCTCCGTTGGGTTTTGTTGGGTTCTTGTTGTTCATCATGGTGAAAACGTGTAAATTGTGGGTATTGGAGAACATCAGGTAGGTTTAGGGGGACTTTTGGGGTGGATCAATGGCTTTTAGGGTTTTCTTTCGGTTTTGGGGGTGATCCCGCTTTTTTTTGTGGTGTTTTTGACGTGTTTTGGGGTTTCCGTTGCGTTTCGTTGATTTCCTAATGTGTTTTAAGTTTGTTGGGAGTGGACTTTGGGATTTGGAGAACATCAGGTAGGTTTAGTGTGTTTTTGGGGTGGATCTATGGTTTTGGGGGTTTTCTTTCTTTTTTAGGGGTTATCCTGTTCTTGTTTGGGGTGTTTTCGACTTGTTTTGGGGTCTCCGTTGGGTTTTAGTTGGATTCTCGTTGGTCGTTAAGGTAAATGGGAGTGGATTGTGGGTTTTGAAGAAGATCAGGTGAGTTTAGGGTGGTTTTGCGGGGAAATTCATAGTGTTTGGTGTTTTTTCTTCTGATCCAGTTCTTTTTTGGGGTGTTTTTGAGGTGTTTTTGGGGTTTCCGTTGGGTTTCGTTGAGTTCCTAATGGGTTTTATGGTGGTTGGGAGTGGACATTTGGATTTGGAGAACATCAGGTACGTTTAGAGTGGTTTTGGGATTGGATCCGTGCTTTTTGGGGTTTTCTTTCGTTTTGGGGGGTGATCCTGTTCTTGTTTGGGGTGTTTTGGACGTGTTTTGGGTTCTCCGTTGGGTTTTGTTGGGTTTTCCGTGGTCATCATGCTGGAAAAGTGTAAATTGTTGGTTTTGGAGAACATCAGGTAGGTTTATGAGGACTTCTGGGGCAGATTCATGGTTTTTAGGGTTTTCTTCTGTTGTTTTTCTACTGATCCAGTTGTTTTTGTCATGTTTTGGACGTGTTTTGGGGTCTCCGTTGGGTTTCATTGGGTTTTTCGTGGTCATCATGGTGGAAAAGTTTAAATTGTGGGTTTTGGAGAACATCAGGTAGATTTAGGGTGTTTTTTGGGTGGATCTATGGTTTTGGAGGATTTTGTTCCAGTTTTGGGGTGATCCAATTCTTTTTTGGGGTGTTTTGGACATGCTTTGGGTTCTCCGTTGGGTTTCGTTGTGTTTTCCGTGGTCATCATGGTGGAAAAGTGTAAATTGTGGGTTTTGGAGAACATCAGGTAGGTTTAGGGCGACTTTTGGGGTGGATTCATGGTATTTGGGGTTTTCTTCTGTTTTTTTGGGGGGGTGATCGAATTCATTTTTGGGGTGTTTTTGACGTGTTTTGGGGTCTCTGTTGGGTTTTGCTGGGTTCTTGTTGGTCATCATGTTGGAAAAGTGTAAATTGCGGGTTTTGGAGAACATCAGGTAGGTTTACTGTCTTTTTGGGGTGGATCTATGTTTTTGGGGGATTTTCTTCCAGTTTTGGGGGTGATTCCGTTCTTGTTTGGGGTGTTTTTGACGTGTTTTGTGGTCTCTGTTTTGTTTCGTTGTGTTTTCCTTGTTCATTTTGGTGGAAAAGGCTGAATAGTGGGTTTTGGAGAACATCAGGTAGGTTTAGGGTGGTTTTGGGATTTGATCCGTGCTTTTTGGGGATTTTGTTCCAGTTTTGGGGGTGATTCCGTTCTTGTTTGTGGTGTTTTTGATGTGTTTTGGGTTCTCCGTTGGGTTTCGTTGGGTTTTCCGTTGGCATCATGGTGGAAAAGGGTAAATTGTGGGTTTTGGAGAACATCAGGTAGGTTTAGGGGGACTTTTGGGGTGGATTCATGGTATTTGTTTTTTTTTTTTCTGTTTTTCTGGGGTGATCCCGTTCTTTTTTGGTGTGTTTTTGATGTGTTTTGGGGTCTCCGTTGGGTTTTGTTGGGTTCTTGTTGGTCATCATGTTGGAAAAGTGTAAATTGTGGGTTTTGGAGAACATCAGGTAGGTTTAGTGTGTTTTTGGGGTGGATCTATGGTTTTGGGGGTTTTCTTTCTTTTTTAGGGGTTATCCTGTTCTTGTTTGGGGTGTTTTCGACTTGTTTTGGGGTCTCCGTTGGGTTTTAGTTGGATTCTCGTTGGTCGTTAAGGTAAATGGGAGTGGATTGTGGGTTTTGAAGAAGATCAGGTGAGTTTAGGGTGGTTTTGCGGGGAAATTCATAGTGTTTGGTGTTTTTTCTTCTGATCCAGTTCTTTTTTGGGGTGTTTTTGAGGTGTTTTTGGGGTTTCCGTTGGGTTTCGTTGAGTTCCTAATGGGTTTTATGGTGGTTGGGAGTGGACATTTGGATTTGGAGAACATCAGGTACGTTTAGAGTGGTTTTGGGATTGGATCCGTGCTTTTTGGGGTTTTCTTTCGTTTTGGGGGGTGATCCTGTTCTTGTTTGGGGTGTTTTGGACGTGTTTTGGGTTCTCCGTTGGGTTTTGTTGGGTTTTCCGTGGTCATCATGCTGGAAAAGTGTAAATTGTTGGTTTTGGAGAACATCAGGTAGGTTTATGAGGACTTCTGGGGCAGATTCATGGTTTTTAGGGTTTTCTTCTGTTGTTTTTCTAGTGATCCAGTTGTTTTTGTCATGTTTTTGACGTGCTTTGGGGTCTCCGTTGGGTTTCATTGGGTTTTTCGTGGTCATCATGGTGGAAAAGTTTAAATTGTGGGTTTTGGAGAACATCAGGTAGATTTATGAGGACTTCTGGGGCAGATTCATGGTTTTTAGGGTTTTCTTCTGTTGTTTTTCTACTGATCCAGTTGTTTTTGTCATGTTTTTGACGTGTTTTGGGGTCTCCGTTGGGTTTCATTGGGTTTTTCGTGGTCATCATGGTGGAAAAGTTTAAATTGTGGGTTTTGGAGAACATCAGGTAGATTTAGGGTGTTTTTTGGGTGGATCTATGGTTTTGGAGGATTTTGTTCCAGTTTTGGGGTGATCCAATTCTTTTTTGGGGTGTTTTGGACATGTTTTGGGTTCTCCGTTGGGTTTCATTGTGTTTTCCGTGGTCATCATGGTGGAAAAGTGTAAATTGTGGGTTTTGGAGAACATCAGGTAGGTTTAGGGGGACTTTTGGGGTGGATTCATGGTATTTGGGGTTTTCTTCTGTTTTTTTGGGGGGGTGATCGAATTCATTTTTGGGGTGTTTTTGACGTGTTTTGGGGTCTCTGTTGGGTTTTGCTGGGTTCTTGTTGGTCATCATGTTGGAAAAGTGTAAATTGCGGGTTTTGGAGAACATCAGGTAGGTTTACTGTCTTTTTGGGGTGGATCTATGTTTTTGTGGGATTTTCTTCCAGTTTTGGGGGTGATTCCGTTCTTGTTTGGGGTGTTTTTGACGTGTTTTGTGGTCTCTGTTTTGTTTCGTTGTGTTTTCCTTGTTCATTTTGGTGGAAAAGGCTGAATAGTGGGTTTTGGAGAACATCAGGTAGGTTTAGGGTGGTTTTGGGATTTGATCCGTGCTTTTTGGGGATTTTGTTCCAGTTTTGGGGGTGATTCCGTTCTTGTTTGTGGTGTTTTTGATGTGTTTTGGGTTCTCCGTTGGGTTTCGTTGGGTTTTCCGTTGGCATCATGGTGGAAAAGTGTAAATTGTGGGTTTTGGAGAACATCAGGTAGGTTTAGGGGGACTTTTGGGGTGGATTCATGGTATTTGTTTTTTTTTTCTGTTTTTCTGGGGTGATCCCGTTCTTTTTTGGTGTGTTTTTGATGTGTTTTGGGGTCTCCGTTGGGTTTTGTTGGGTTCTTGTTGGTCATCATGTTGGAAAAGTGTAAATTGTGGGTTTTGGAGAATATCAGGTGAGTTTAAGTTTTTCTGGGTGGTGAATCTATGGTTTTGGTTGAATTCTTCTGTTTTTTTAGCGTTTTCTTCTGTTTTTGGGGTGGTCCCATTCTTTTTTGGGGTGTTTTTGACATATTTTGGGGTCTCCGTTGGGTTTTGTTGGGTTCTTGTTGTTCATCATGGTGAAAACGTGTAAATTGTGGGTATTGGAAAACATCAGGTAGGTTTAGGGGGACTTTTGGGGTGGATCAATGGCTTTTAGGGTTTTCTTTCGGTTTTGGGGGTGATCCCGCTTTTTTTTGTGGTGTTTTTGACGTGTTTTGGGGTTTCCGTTGCGTTTCGTTGATTTCCTAATGTGTTTTAAGTTTGTTGGGAGTGGACTTTGGGATTTGGAGAACATCAGGTAGGTTTAGTGTGTTTTTGGGGTGGATCTATGGTTTTGGGGGTTTTCTTTCTTTTTTAGGGGTTATCCTGTTCTTGTTTGGGGTGTTTTCGACTTGTTTTGGGGTCTCCGTTGGGTTTTAGTTGGATTCTCGTTGGTCGTTAAGGTAAATGGGAGTGGATTGTGGGTTTTGAAGAAGATCAGGTGAGTTTAGGGTGGTTTTGCGGGGAAATTCATAGTGTTTGGTGTTTTTTCTTCTGATCCAGTTCTTTTTTGGGGTGTTTTTGAGGTGTTTTGGGGGTTTCCGTTGGGTTTCGTTGAGTTCCTAATGGGTTTTATGGTGGTTGGGAGTGGACATTTGGATTTGGAGAACATCAGGTACGTTTAGAGTGGTTTTGGGATTGGATCCGTGCTTTTTGGGGTTTTCTTTCGTTTTGGGGGGTGATCCTGTTCTTGTTTGGGGTGTTTTGGACGTGTTTTGGGTTCTCCATTGGGTTTCGTTGGGTTTTCCGTGGTCATCATGCTGGAAAAGTGTAAATTGTTGGTTTTGGAGAACATCAGGTAGGTTTATGAGGACTTCTGGGGCAGATTCATGGTTTTAGGGTTTTCTTCTGTTGTTTTTCTAGTGATCCAGTTGTTTTTGTCATGTTTTTGACGTGTTTTGGGGTCTCCGTTGGGTTTCATTGGGTTTTTCGTGGTCATCATGGTGGAAAAGTTTAAATTGTGGGTTTTGGAGAACATCAGGTAGATTTAGGGTGTTTTTTGGGTGGATCTATGGTTTTGGAGGATTTTGTTCCAGTTTTGGGGTGATCCAATTCTTTTTTGGGGTTTTTTGGACATGTTTTGGGTTCTCCGTTGGGTTTCATTGTGTTTTCCGTGGTCATCATGGTGGAAAAGTGTAAATTGTGGGTTTTGGAGAACATCAGGTAGGTTTAGGGGGACTTTTGGTGTGGATTCATGGTATTTGGGGTTTTCTTCTGGTTTTTTTGGGGGGGTGATCGAATTCATTTTTGGGGTGTTTTTGACGTGTTTTGGGGTCTCTGTTGGGTTTTGCTGGGTTCTTGTTGGTCATCATGTTGGAAAAGTGTAAATTGCGGGTTTTGGAGAACATCAGGTAGATTTAGGGTGTTTTTTGGGTGGATCTATTGTTTTGGAGGATTTTGTTCCAGTTTTGGGGTGATCCTGTTCTTGTTTGGGGTGTTTTGGACGTGTTTTGGGTTCTCCATTGGGTTTCGTTGGGTTTTCCGTGGTCATCATGGTGGAAAAGTGTAAATTGTGGGTTTTGGAGAACATCAGGTAGGTTTATGAGGACTTCTGGGGCAGATTCATGGTTTTTAGGGTTTTGTTCTGTTTTTTCTAGTGATCCAGTTGTTTTTTGGCATGTTTTTGACGTGTTTTGGGGTCTCCGTTGGGTTTCATTGGGTTTCTCGTGGTCATCATGGTGGAAAAGTGTAAATTGTGGGTTTTGGAGAACATCAGGTAGGTTTAGGGGGACTTTTGGGGTGGATTCATGGTATTTGGGATTTTCTTCTGTTTTTTTTGGGGGGGTGATCGATTTCATTTTTGGGGTGTTTTTGACGTGTTTTGGGTTCTCCGTTGGGTTTTGCTGGGTTCTTGTTGGTCATCATGTTGGAAAAGTGTAAATTGTGGGTTTTGGAGAACATCAGGTAGGTTTAGGGGGACTTTTGGTGTGGATTCATGGTATTTGTTTTTTTTTTTCTGTTTTTCTGGGGTGATCCCGTTCTTTTTTGGTGTGTTTTTGATGTGTTTTGGGGTCTCCGTTGGGTTTTGTTGGGTTCTTGTTGTTCATCATGGTGGAAAAGTGTAAATTGTGGGTATTGGAGAACATCAGGTAGGTTTAGGGGGACTTTTGGGGTGGATCAACGGCTTTTAGGGTTTTCTTTCGGTTTTGGGGGTGATCCCGCTGTTTTTTTTGTGGTGTTTTTGACGTGTTTTGGGGTTTCCGTTGCGTTTCGTTGATTTCCTAATGTGTTTTAAGTTTGTTGGGAGTGGACTTTGGGATTTGGAGAACATCAGGTAGGTTTAGTGTGTTTTTGGGGTGGATCTATGGTTTTTGGGGTTTTCTTTCTTTTTTAGGGGTTATCCTGTTCTTGTTTGGGGTGTTTTCGACTTGTTTTGGGGTCTCCGTTGGGTTTTAGTTGGATTCTCGTTGGTCGTTAGGGTAAATGGGAGTGGATTGTGGGTTTTGAAGAAGATCAGGTGAGTTTAGGGTGGTTTTGCGGGGAAATTCATAGTGTTTGGTGTTTTTTCTTCTGATCCAGTTCTTTTTTGGGGTGTTTTTGAGGTGTTTTTGGGGTTTCCGTTGGGTTTCGTTGAGTTCCTAATGGGTTTTATGGTGGTTGGGAGTGGACATTTGGATTTGGAGAACATCAGGTACGTTTAGAGTGGTTTTGGGATTGGATCCGTGCTTTTTGGGGTTTTCTTTCGTTTTGGGGGGTGATCCTGTTCTTGTTTGGGGTGTTTTGGACGTGTTTTGGGTTCTCCGTTGGGTTTTGTTGGGTTTTCCGTGGTCATCATGCTGGAAAAGTGTAAATTGTTGGTTTTGGAGAACATCAGGTAGGTTTATGAGGACTTCTGGGGCAGATTCATGGTTTTTAGGGTTTTCTTCTGTTGTTTTTCTAGTGATCCAGTTGTTTTTGTCATGTTTTTGACGTGTTTTGGGGTCTCCGTTGGGTTTCATTGGGTTTTTCGTGGTCATCATGGTGGAAAAGTTTAAATTGTGGGTTTTGGAGAACATCAGGTAGATTTAGGGTGGTTTTTGGGTGGATCTATGGTTTTGGAGGATTTTGTTCCAGTTTTGGGGTGATCCAATTCTTTTTTGGGGTGTTTTGGACATGCTTTGGGTTCTCCGTTGGGTTTCGTTGTGTTTTCCGTGGTCATCATGGTGGAAAAGTGTAAATTGTGGGTTTTGGAGAACATCAGGTAGGTTTAGGGCGACTTTTGGGGTGGATTCATGGTATTTGGGGTTTTCTTCTGTTTTTTTGGGGGGGTGATCGAATTCATTTTTGGGGTGTTTTTGACGTGTTTTGGGGTCTCTGTTGGGTTTTGCTGGGTTCTTGTTGGTCATCATGTTGGAAAAGTGTAAATTGCGGGTTTTGGAGAACATCAGGTAGGTTTACTGTCTTTTTGGGGTGGATCTATGTTTTTGGGGGATTTTCTTCCAGTTTTGGGGGTGATTCCGTTCTTGTTTGGGGTGTTTTTGACGTGTTTTGTGGTCTCTGTTTTGTTTCGTTGTGTTTTCCTTGTTCATTTTGGTGGAAAAGGCTGAATAGTGGGTTTTGGAGAACATCAGGTAGGTTTAGGGTGGTTTTGGGATTTGATCCGTGCTTTTTGGGGATTTTGTTCCAGTTTTGGGGGTGATTCCGTTCTTGTTTGTGGTGTTTTTGATGTGTTTTGGGTTCTCCGTTGGGTTTCGTTGGGTTTTCCGTTGGCATCATGGTGGAAAAGGGTAAATTGTGGGTTTTGGAGAACATCAGGTAGGTTTAGGGGGACTTTTGGGGTGGATTCATGGTATTTGTTTTTTTTTTTCTGTTTTTCTGGGGTGATCCCGTTCTTTTTTGTTGTGTTTTTGATGTGTTTTGGGGTCTCCGTTGGGTTTTGTTGGGTTCTTGTTGGTCATCATGTTGGAAAAGTGTAAATTGTGGGTTTTGGAGAATATCAGGTGAGTTTAAGTTTTTCTGGGTGGTGAATCTATGGTTTTGGTTGAATTCTTCTGTTTTTTTTAGCGTTTTCTTCTGTTTTTGGGGTGGTCCCATTCTTTTTTGGGGTGTTTTTGACATATTTTGGGGTCTCCGTTGGGTTTTGTTGGGTTCTTGTTGTTCATCATGGTGAAAACGTGTAAATTGTGGGTATTGGAGAACATCAGGTAGGTTTAGGGGGACTTTTGGGGTGGATCAATGGCTTTTAGGGTTTTCTTTCGGTTTTGGGGGTGATCCCGCTTTTTTTTGTGGTGTTTTTGACGTGTTTTGGGGTTTCCGTTGCGTTTCGTTGATTTCCTAATGTGTTTTAAGTTTGTTGGGAGTGGACTTTGGGATTTGGAGAACATCAGGTAGGTTTAGTGTGTTTTTGGGGTGGATCTATGGTTTTGGGGGTTTTCTTTCTTTTTTAGGGGTTATCCTGTTCTTGTTTGGGGTGTTTTCGACTTGTTTTGGGGTCTCCGTTGGGTTTTAGTTGGATTCTCGTTGGTCGTTAAGGTAAATGGGAGTGGATTGTGGGTTTTGAAGAAGATCAGGTGAGTTTAGGGTGGTTTTGCGGGGAAATTCATAGTGTTTGGTGTTTTTTCTTCTGATCCAGTTCTTTTTTGGGGTGTTTTTGAGGTGTTTTTGGGGTTTCCGTTGGGTTTCGTTGAGTTCCTAATGGGTTTTATGGTGGTTGGGAGTGGACATTTGGATTTGGAGAACATCAGGTACGTTTAGAGTGGTTTTGGGATTGGATCCGTGCTTTTTGGGGTTTTCTTTCGTTTTGGGGGGTGATCCTGTTCTTGTTTGGGGTGTTTTGGACGTGTTTTGGGTTCTCCGTTGGGTTTTGTTGGGTTTTCCGTGGTCATCATGCTGGAAAAGTGTAAATTGTTGGTTTTGGAGAACATCAGGTAGGTTTATGAGGACTTCTGGGGCAGATTCATGGTTTTTAGGGTTTTCTTCTGTTGTTTTTCTAGTGATCCAGTTGTTTTTGTCATGTTTTTGACGTGTTTTGGGGTCTCCGTTGGGTTTCATTGGGTTTTTCGTGGTCATCATGGTGGAAAAGTTTAAATTGTGGGTTTTGGAGAACATCAGGTAGATTTAGGGTGTTTTTTGGGTGGATCTATGGTTTTGGAGGATTTTGTTCCAGTTTTGGGGTGATCCAATTCTTTTTTGGGGTGTTTTGGACATGCTTTGGGTTCTCCGTTGGGTTTCGTTGTGTTTTCCGTGGTCATCATGGTGGAAAAGTGTAAATTGTGGGTTTTGGAGAACATCAGGTAGGTTTAGGGCGACTTTTGGGGTGGATTCATGGTATTTGGGGTTTTCTTCTGTTTTTTTGGGGGGGTGATCGAATTCATTTTTGGGGTGTTTTTGACGTGTTTTGGGGTCTCTGTTGGGTTTTGCTGGGTTCTTGTTGGTCATCATGTTGGAAAAGTGTAAATTGCGGGTTTTGGAGAACATCAGGTAGGTTTACTGTCTTTTTGGGGTGGATCTATGTTTTTGGGGGATTTTCTTCCAGTTTTGGGGGTGATTCCGTTCTTGTTTGGGGTGTTTTTGACGTGTTTTGTGGTCTCTGTTTTGTTTCGTTGTGTTTTCCTTGTTCATTTTGGTGGAAAAGGCTGAATAGTGGGTTTTGGAGAACATCAGGTAGGTTTAGGGTGGTTTTGGGATTTGATCCGTGCTTTTTGGGGATTTTGTTCCAGTTTTGGGGGTGATTCCGTTCTTGTTTGTGGTGTTTTTGATGTGTTTTGGGTTCTCCGTTGGGTTTCGTTGGGTTTTCCGTTGGCATCATGGTGGAAAAGGGTAAATTGTGGGTTTTGGAGAACATCAGGTAGGTTTAGGGGGACTTTTGGGGTGGATTCATGGTATTTGTTTTTTTTTTCTGTTTTTCTGGGGTGATCCCGTTCTTTTTTGGTGTGTTTTTGATGTGTTTTGGGGTCTCCGTTGGGTTTTGTTGGGTTCTTGTTGGTCATCATGTTGGAAAAGTGTAAATTGTGGGTTTTGGAGAACATCAGGTAGGTTTAGTGTGTTTTTGGGGTGGATCTATGGTTTTGGGGGTTTTCTTTCTTTTTTAGGGGTTATCCTGTTCTTGTTTGGGGTGTTTTCGACTTGTTTTGGGGTCTCCGTTGGGTTTTAGTTGGATTCTCGTTGGTCGTTAAGGTAAATGGGAGTGGATTGTGGGTTTTGAAGAAGATCAGGTGAGTTTAGGGTGGTTTTGCGGGGAAATTCATAGTGTTTGGTGTTTTTTCTTCTGATCCAGTTCTTTTTTGGGGTGTTTTTGAGGTGTTTTTGGGGTTTCCGTTGGGTTTCGTTGAGTTCCTAATGGGTTTTATGGTGGTTGGGAGTGGACATTTGGATTTGGAGAACATCAGGTACGTTTAGAGTGGTTTTGGGATTGGATCCGTGCTTTTTGGGGTTTTCTTTCGTTTTGGGGGGTGATCCTGTTCTTGTTTGGGGTGTTTTGGACGTGTTTTGGGTTCTCCGTTGGGTTTTGTTGGGTTTTCCGTGGTCATCATGCTGGAAAAGTGTAAATTGTTGGTTTTGGAGAACATCAGGTAGGTTTATGAGGACTTCTGGGGCAGATTCATGGTTTTTAGGGTTTTCTTCTGTTGTTTTTCTAGTGATCCAGTTGTTTTTGTCATGTTTTTGACGTGCTTTGGGGTCTCCGTTGGGTTTCATTGGGTTTTTCGTGGTCATCATGGTGGAAAAGTTTAAATTGTGGGTTTTGGAGAACATCAGGTAGATTTATGAGGACTTCTGGGGCAGATTCATGGTTTTTAGGGTTTTCTTCTGTTGTTTTTCTACTGATCCAGTTGTTTTTGTCATGTTTTTGACGTGTTTTGGGGTCTCCGTTGGGTTTCATTGGGTTTTTCGTGGTCATCATGGTGGAAAAGTTTAAATTGTGGGTTTTGGAGAACATCAGGTAGATTTAGGGTGTTTTTTGGGTGGATCTATGGTTTTGGAGGATTTTGTTCCAGTTTTGGGGTGATCCAATTCTTTTTTGGGGTGTTTTGGACATGCTTTGGGTTCTCCGTTGGGTTTCATTGTGTTTTCCGTGGTCATCTTGGTGGAAAAGTGTAAATTGTGGGTTTTGGAGAACATCAGGTAGGTTTAGGGGGACTTTTGGGGTGGATTCATGGTATTTGGGGTTTTCTTCTGTTTTTTTGGGGGGGTGATCGAATTCATTTTTGGGGTGTTTTTGACGTGTTTTGGGGTCTCTGTTGGGTTTTGCTGGGTTCTTGTTGGTCATCATGTTGGAAAAGTGTAAATTGCGGGTTTTGGAGAACATCAGGTAGGTTTACTGTCTTTTTGGGGTGGATCTATGTTTTTGTGGGATTTTCTTCCAGTTTTGGGGGTGATTCCGTTCTTGTTTGGGGTGTTTTTGACGTGTTTTGTGGTCTCTGTTTTGTTTCGTTGTGTTTTCCTTGTTCATTTTGGTGGAAAAGGCTGAATAGTGGGTTTTGGAGAACATCAGGTAGGTTTAGGGTGGTTTTGGGATTTGATCCGTGCTTTTTGGGGATTTTGTTCCAGTTTTGGGGGTGATTCCGTTCTTGTTTGTGGTGTTTTTGATGTGTTTTGGGTTCTCCGTTGGGTTTCGTTGGGTTTTCCGTTGGCATCATGGTGGAAAAGGGTAAATTGTGGGTTTTGGAGAACATCAGGTAGGTTTAGGGGGACTTTTGGGGTGGATTCATGGTATTTGTTTTTTTTTTCTGTTTTTCTGGGGTGATCCCGTTCTTTTTTGGTGTGTTTTTGATGTGTTTTGGGGTCTCCGTTGGGTTTTGTTGGGTTCTTGTTGGTCATCATGTTGGAAAAGTGTAAATTGTGGGTTTTGGAGAATATCAGGTGAGTTTAAGTTTTTCTGGGTGGTGAATCTATGGTTTTGGTTGAATTCTTCTGTTTTTTTAGCGTTTTCTTCTGTTTTTGGGGTGGTCCCATTCTTTTTTGGGGTGTTTTTGACATATTTTGGGGTCTCCGTTGGGTTTTGTTGGGTTCTTGTTGTTCATCATGGTGAAAACGTGTAAATTGTGGGTATTGGAAAACATCAGGTAGGTTTAGGGGGACTTTTGGGGTGGATCAATGGCTTTTAGGGTTTTCTTTCGGTTTTGGGGGTGATCCCGCTTTTTTTTGTGGTGTTTTTGACGTGTTTTGGGGTTTCCGTTGCGTTTCGTTGATTTCCTAATGTGTTTTAAGTTTGTTGGGAGTGGACTTTGGGATTTGGAGAACATCAGGTAGGTTTAGTGTGTTTTTGGGGTGGATCTATGGTTTTGGGGGTTTTCTTTCTTTTTTAGGGGTTATCCTGTTCTTGTTTGGGGTGTTTTCGACTTGTTTTGGGGTCTCCGTTGGGTTTTAGTTGGATTCTCGTTGGTCGTTAAGGTAAATGGGAGTGGATTGTGGGTTTTGAAGAAGATCAGGTGAGTTTAGGGTGGTTTTGCGGGGAAATTCATAGTGTTTGGTGTTTTTTCTTCTGATCCAGTTCTTTTTTGGGGTGTTTTTGAGGTGTTTTGGGGGTTTCCGTTGGGTTTCGTTGAGTTCCTAATGGGTTTTATGGTGGTTGGGAGTGGACATTTGGATTTGGAGAACATCAGGTACGTTTAGAGTGGTTTTGGGATTGGATCCGTGCTTTTTGGGGTTTTCTTTCGTTTTGGGGGGTGATCCTGTTCTTGTTTGGGGTGTTTTGGACGTGTTTTGGGTTCTCCATTGGGTTTCGTTGGGTTTTCCGTGGTCATCATGCTGGAAAAGTGTAAATTGTTGGTTTTGGAGAACATCAGGTAGGTTTATGAGGACTTTTGGGGCAGATTCATGGTTTTAGGGTTTTCTTCTGTTGTTTTTCTAGTGATCCAGTTGTTTTTGTCATGTTTTTGACGTGTTTTGGGGTCTCCGTTGGGTTTCATTGGGTTTTTCGTGGTCATCATGGTGGAAAAGTTTAAATTGTGGGTTTTGGAGAACATCAGGTAGATTTAGGGTGTTTTTTTGGGTGGATCTATGGTTTTGGAGGATTTTGTTCCAGTTTTGGGGTGATCCAATTCTTTTTTGGGGTTTTTTGGACATGTTTTGGGTTCTCCGTTGGGTTTCATTGTGTTTTCCGTGGTCATCATGGTGGAAAAGTGTAAATTGTGGGTTTTGGAGAACATCAGGTAGGTTTAGGGGGACTTTTGGTGTGGATTCATGGTATTTGGGGTTTTCTTCTGTTTTTTTTGGGGGGGTGATCGAATTCATTTTTGGGGTGTTTTTGACGTGTTTTGGGGTCTCTGTTGGGTTTTGCTGGGTTCTTGTTGGTCATCATGTTGGAAAAGTGTAAATTGCGGGTTTTGGAGAACATCAGGTAGATTTAGGGTGTTTTTTGGGTGGATCTATTGTTTTGGAGGATTTTGTTCCAGTTTTGGGGTGATCCTGTTCTTGTTTGGGGTGTTTTGGACGTGTTTTGGGTTCTCCATTGGGTTTCGTTGGGTTTTCCGTGGTCATCATGGTGGAAAAGTGTAAATTGTGGGTTTTGGAGAACATCAGGTAGGTTTATGAGGACTTCTGGGGCAGATTCATGGTTTTTAGGGTTTTGTTCTGTTTTTTCTAGTGATCCAGTTGTTTTTTGGCATGTTTTTGACGTGTTTTGGGGTCTCCGTTGGGTTTCATTGGGTTTCTCGTGGTCATCATGGTGGAAAAGTGTAAATTGTGGGTTTTGGAGAACATCAGGTAGGTTTAGGGGGACTTTTGGGGTGGATTCATGGTATTTGGGATTTTCTTCTGTTTTTTTTGGGGGGGTGATCGATTTCATTTTTGGGGTGTTTTTGACGTGTTTTGGGGTCTCCGTTGGGTTTTGCTGGGTTCTTGTTGGTCATCATGTTGGAAAAGTGTAAATTGTGGGTTTTGGAGAACATCAGGTAGGTTTACTGTCTTTTTGGGGTGGATCTATGTTTTTGGGGGATTTTCTTCCAGTTTTGGGGGTGATTCCGCTCTTGTTTGGGGTGTTTTTGACGTGTTTTGTGGTCTCTGTTTTTTTTCGTTGTGTTTTCCTTGTTCATTTTGGTGTAAAAGGCTGAATAGTGGGTTTTGGAGAACATCAGGTAGGTTTAGGGTGGTTTTGGGATTTGATCCGTGCTTTTTGGGGATTTTGTTCCAGTTTTGGGGGTGATTCCGTTCTTGTTTGTGGTGTTTTTGATGTGTTTTGTGTTCTCCGTTGGGTTTCGTTGGGTTTTCCGTTGGCATCATGGTGGAAAAGGGTAAATTGTGGGTTTTGGAGAATATCAGGTAGGTTTAGGGGGACTTTTGGGGTGGATTCATGGTATTTGTTTTTTTTTTTCTGTTTTTCTGGGGTGATCCCGTTCTTTTTTGGTGTGTTTTTGATGTGTTTTGGGGTCTCCGTTGGGTTTTGTTGGGTTCTTGTTGGTCATCATGTTGGAAAAGTGTAAATTGTGGGTTTTGGAGAATATCAGGTGAGTTTAAGTTTTTCTGGGTGGTGAATCTATGGTTTTGGTTGAATTCTTCTGTTTTTTTAGCGTTTTCTTCTGTTTTTGGGGTGGTCCCATTCTTTTTTGGGGTGTTTTTGACATATTTTGGGGTCTCCGTTGGGTTTTGTTGGGTTCTTGTTGTTCATCATGGTGAAAACGTGTAAATTGTGGGTATTGGAGAACATCAGGTAGGTTTAGGGGGACTTTTGGGGTGGATCAACGGCTTTTAGGGTTTTCTTTCGGTTTTGGGGGTGATCCCGCTTTTTTTTTGTGGTGTTTTTGACGTGTTTTGGGGTTTCCGTTGCGTTTCGTTGATTTCCTAATGTGTTTTAAGTTTGTTGGGAGTGGACTTTGGGATTTGGAGAACATCAGGTAGGTTTAGTGTGTTTTTGGGGTGGATCTATGGTTTTTGGGGTTTTCTTTCTTTTTTAGGGGTTATCCTGTTCTTGTTTGGGGTGTTTTCGACTTGTTTTGGGGTCTCCGTTGGGTTTTAGTTGGATTCTCGTTGGTCGTTAAGGTAAATGGGAGTGGATTGTGGGTTTTGAAGAAGATCAGGTGAGTTTAGGGTGGTTTTGCGGGGAAATTCATAGTGTTTGGTGTTTTTTCTTCTGATCCAGTTCTTTTTTGGGGTGTTTTTGAGGTGTTTTGGGGGTTTCCGTTGGGTTTCGTTGAGTTCCTAATGGGTTTTATGGTGGTTGGGAGTGGACATTTGGATTTGGAGAACATCAGGTACGTTTAGAGTGGTTTTGGGATTGGATCCGTGCTTTTTGGGGTTTTCTTTCGTTATGGGGGGTGATCCTGTTCTTGTTTGGGGTGTTTTGGACGTGTTTTGGGGTCTCCGTTGGGTTTCGTTGTGTTTTCCGTGGTCATCATGGTGAAAAAGTGTTAATTGTGGCTTTTGGAGAACATCAGGTAGGTTCATGAGGACTTCTGGGGCAGATTCATGGTTTTTAGGGCTTTCTTCTGTTGTTTTTCTACTGATCCAGTTGTTTTTTGGCGTGTTTTTGACGTGTTTTGGGGTCTCCGTTGGGTTTCATTGGGTTTTTCGTGGTCATCATGGTGGAAAAGTTTAAATTGTGGGTTTTGGAGAACATCAGGTAGGTTTAGGGGGACTTTTGGGGTGGATTCATGGTATTTGTTTTTTTTTCTTCTGTTTTTCTGGGGTGATCCCGTTCTTTTTTGGTGTGTTTTTGATGTGTTTTGGGGTCTCCGTTGGGTTTTGTTGGGTTTTCCGTTGGCATCATGGTGGAAAAGGGTAAATTGTGGGTTTTGGAGAACATCAGGTAGGTTTAGGGGGACTTTTGGGGTGGATTCATGGTATTTGTTTTTTTTTTCTGTTTTTCTCGGGTGATCCCGTTCTTTTTTGGTGTGTTTTTGATGTGTTTTGGGGTCTCCGTTGGGTTTTGTTGGGTTCTTGTTGTTCATCATGGTGGAAAAGTGTAAATTGTGGGTATTGGAGAACATCAGGTAGGTTTAGGGGGACTTTTGGGGTGGATCAACGGCTTTTAGGGTTTTCTTTCGGTTTTGGGGGTGATCCCGCTGTTTTTTTTGTGGTGTTTTTGACGTGTTTTGGGGTTTCCGTTGCGTTTCGTTGATTTCCTAATGTGTTTTAAGTTTGTTGGGAGTGGACTTTGGGATTTGGAGAACATCAGGTAGGTTTAGTGTGTTTTTGGGGTGGATCTATGGTTTTTGGGGTTTTCTTTCTTTTTTAGGGGTTATCCTGTTCTTGTTTGGGGTGTTTTCGACTTGTTTTGGGGTCTCCGTTGGGTTTTAGTTGGATTCTCGTTGGTCGTTAGGGTAAATGGGAGTGGATTGTGGGTTTTGAAGAAGATCAGGTGAGTTTAGGGTGGTTTTGCGGGGAAATTCATAGTGTTTGGTGTTTTTTCTTCTGATCCAGTTCTTTTTTGGGGTGTTTTTGAGGTGTTTTTGGGGTTTCCGTTGGGTTTCGTTGAGTTCCTAATGGGTTTTATGGTGGTTGGGAGTGGACATTTGGATTTGGAGAACATCAGGTACGTTTAGAGTGGTTTTGGGATTGGATCCGTGCTTTTTGGGGTTTTCTTTCGTTTTTGGGGGTGATCCTGTTCTTGAATGGGGGGTTTTTGAAGGGGTTTTGGGGTCTCCGTTGGGTTTCGTTGTGTTTTCCGTGGTCATCATGGTGGAAAAGTGTAAATTGTGGGTTTTGGAGAACATCAGGTAGGTTTAGGGTTTTTTTGGGGTGGATCTATGTTTTTGGGGGATTTTCTTCCAGTTTTGGGGGTGATTCCGTTCTTGTTTGGGGTGCTTTTGACGTGTTTTGTGGTCTCTGTTTTGTTTCGTTGTGTTTTCCTTGTTCATTTTGGTGGAAAAGGCTGAATAGTGGGTTTTGGAGAACATCAGGTAGGTTTAGGGTGGTTTTGGGATTTGATCCGTGCTTTTTGGGGATTTTGTTCCAGTTTTGGGGGTGATTCCGTTCTTGTTTGTGGTGTTTTTGATGTGTTTTGGGTTCTCCGTTGGGTTTCGTTGGGTTTTCCGTTGGCATCGTGGTGGAAAAGGGTAAATTGTGGGTTTTGGAGAACATCAGGTAGGTTTAGGGGGACTTTTGGGGTGGATTCATGGTATTTGTTTTTTTTTTTTTTCTGTTTTACTGGGGTGATCCCGTTCTTTTTTGGTGTGTTTTTGATGTGTTTTGGGGTCTCCGTTGGGTTTTGTTGGGTTCTTGTTGGTCATCATGTTGGAAAAGTGTAAATTGTGGGTTTTGGAGAATATCAGGTGAGTTTAAGTTTTTCTGGGTGGTGAATCTATGGTTTTGGTTGAATTCTTCTGTTTTTTTTTAGCGTTTTCTTCTGTTTTTGGGGTGGTCCCATTCTTTTTTGGGGTGTTTTTGACATATTTTGGGGTCTCCTTTAGTTTTTGTTGGGTTCTTGTTGTTCATCATGGTGAAAACTTGTAAATTGTGGGTATTGGAGAACATCAGGTAGGTTTAGGGGGACTTTTGGGGTGGATCAACGGCTTTTAGGGTTTTCTTTCGGTTTTGGGGGTGATCCCGCTTTTTTTTTTGTGGTGTTTTTGACGTGTTTTGGGGTTTCCGTTGCGTTTCGTTGATTTCCTAATGTGTTTTAAGTTTGTTGGGAGTGGACTTTGGGATTTGGAGAACATCAGGTAGGTTTAGTGTGTTTTTGGGGTGGATCTATGGTTTTTGGGGTTTTCTTTCTTTTTTAGGGGTTATCCTGTTCTTGTTTGGGGTGTTTTCGACTTGTTTTGGGGTCTCCGTTGGGTTTTAGTTGGATTCTCGTTGGTCGTTAAGGTAAATGGGAGTGGATTGTGGGTTTTGAAGAAGATCAGGTGAGTTTAGGGTGGTTTTGCGGGGAAATTCATAGTGTTTGGTGTTTTTTCTTCTGATCCAGTTCTTTTTTGGGGTGTTTTTGAGGTGTTTTGGGGGTTTCCGTTGGGTTTCGTTGAGTTCCTAATGGGTTTTATGGTGGTTGGGAGTGGACATTTGGATTTGGAGAACATCAGGTACGTTTAGAGTGGTTTTGGGATTGGATCCGTGCTTTTTGGGGTTTTCTTTCGTTATGGGGGGTGATCCTGTTCTTGTTTGGGGTGTTTTGGACGTGTTTTGGGGTCTCCGTTGGGTTTCGTTGTGTTTTCCGTGGTCATCATGGTGAAAAAGTGTTAATTGTGGCTTTTGGAGAACATC
Organism: Aythya ferina; assembly: GCF_964211825.1. Classification (NCBI taxonomy): domain Eukaryota; kingdom Metazoa; phylum Chordata; class Aves; order Anseriformes; family Anatidae; genus Aythya; species Aythya ferina. Next base: position 249,007 of record NW_028181444.1, read on the forward strand.
AGGTAGGTTCATGAGGACTTCTGGGGCAGATTCATGGTTTTTAGGGCTTTCTTCTGTTGTTTTTCTACTGATCCAGTTGTTTTTTGGCGTGTTTTTGACGTGTTTTGGGGTCTCCGTTGGGTTTCATTGGGTTTTTCGTGGTCATCATGGTGGAAAAGTTTAAATTGTGGGTTTTGGAGAACATCAGGTAGGTTTAGGGGGACTTTTGGGGTGGATTCATGGTATTTGTTTTTTTTTCTTCTGTTTTTCTGGGGTGATCCCGTTCTTTTTTGGTGTGTTTTTGATGTGTTTTGGGTTCTCCGTTGGGTTTTGTTGGGTTTTCCGTTGGCATCATGGTGGAAAAGGGTAAATTGTGGGTTTTGGAGAACATCAGGTAGGTTTAGGGGGACTTTTGGGGTGGATTCATGGTATTTGTTTTTTTTTTCTGTTTTTCTGGGGTGATCCCGTTCTTTTTTGGGGTGTTTTTGATGTGTTTTGGGGTCTCCGTTGGGTTTTGTTGGGTTCTTGTTGTTCATCATGGTGGAAAAGTGTAAATTGTGGGTATTGGAGAACATCAGGTAGGTTTAGGGGGACTTTTGGGGTGGATCAACGGCTTTTAGGGTTTTCTTTCGGTTTTGGGGGTGATCCCGCTGTTTTTTTTGTGGTGTTTTTGACGTGTTTTGGGGTTTCCGTTGCGTTTCGTTGATTTCCTAATGTGTTTTAAGTTTGTTGGGAGTGGACTTTGGGATTTGGAGAACATCAGGTAGGTTTAGTGTGTTTTTGGGGTGGATCTATGGTTTTTGGGGTTTTCTTTCTTTTTTAGGGGTTATCCTGTTCTTGTTTGGGGTGTTTTCGACTTGTTTTGGGGTCTCCGTTGGGTTTTAGTTGGATTCTCGTTGGTCGTTAGGGTAAATGGGAGTGGATTGTGGGTTTTGAAGAAGATCAGGTGAGTTTAGGGTGGTTTTGCGGGGAAATTCATAGTGTTTGGTGTTTTTTCTTCTGATCCAGTTCTTTTTTGGGGTGTTTTTGAGGTGTTTTTGGGGTTTCCGTTGGGTTTCGTTGAGTTCCTAATGGGTTTTATGGTGGTTGGGAGTGGACATTTGGATTTGGAGAACATCAGGTACGTTTAGAGTGGTTTTGGGATTGGATCCGTGCTTTTTGGGGTTTTCTTTCGTTTTTGGGGGTGATCCTGTTCTTGAATGGGGGGTTTTTGAAGGGGTTTTGGGGTCTCCGTTGGGTTTCGTTGTGTTTTCCGTGGTCATCATGGTGGAAAAGTGTAAATTGTGGGTTTTGGAGAACATCAGGTAGGTTTAGGGTTTTTTTGGGGTGGATCTATGTTTTTGGGGGATTTTCTTCCAGTTTTGGGGGTGATTCCGTTCTTGTTTGGGGTGCTTTTGACGTGTTTTGTGGTCTCTGTTTTGTTTCGTTGTGTTTTCCTTGTTCATTTTGGTGGAAAAGGCTGAATAGTGGGTTTTGGAGAACATCAGGTAGGTTTAGGGTGGTTTTGGGATTTGATCCGTGCTTTTTGGGGATTTTGTTCCAGTTTTGGGGGTGATTCCGTTCTTGTTTGTGGTGTTTTTGATGTGTTTTGGGTTCTCCGTTGGGTTTCGTTGGGTTTTCCGTTGGCATCGTGGTGGAAAAGGGTAAATTGTGGGTTTTGGAGAACATCAGGTAGGTTTAGGGGGACTTTTGGGGTGGATTCATGGTATTTGTTTTTTTTTTTTTTCTGTTTTACTGGGGTGATCCCGTTCTTTTTTGGTGTGTTTTTGATGTGTTTTGGGGTCTCCGTTGGGTTTTATTGGGTTCTTGTTGGTCATCATGTTGGAAAAGTGTAAATTGTGGGTTTTGGAGAATATCAGGTGAGTTTAAGTTTTTCTGGGTGGTGAATCTATGGTTTTGATTGAATTCTTCTGTTTTTTTTTTAGCGTTTTCTTCTGTTTTTGGGGTGGTCCCATTCTTTTTTGGGGTGTTTTTGACATATTTTGGGGTCTCCTTTAGTTTTTGTTGGGTTCTTGTTGTTCATCATGGTGAAAACTTGTAAATTGTGGGTATTGGAGAACATCAGGTAGGTTTAGGGGGACTTTTGGGGTGGATCAACGGCTTTTAGGGTTTTCTTTCGGTTTTGGGGGTGATCCCGCTTTTTTTTTGTGGTGTTTTTGACGTGTTTTGGGGTTTCCGTTGCGTTTCGTTGATTTCCTAATGTGTTTTAAGTTTGTTGGGAGTGGACTTTGGGATTTGGAGAACATCAGGTAGGTTTAGTGTGTTTTTGGGGTGGATCTATGGTTTTTGGGGTTTTCTTTCTTTTTTAGGGGTTATCCTGTTCTTGTTTGGGGTGTTTTTGACTTGTTTTGGGGTCTCCGTTGGGTTTTAGTTGGATTCTCGTTGGTCGTTAAGGTAAATGGGAGTGGATTGTGGGTTTTGAAGAAGATCAGGTGAGTTTAGGGTGGTTTTGCGGGGAAATTCATAGTGTTTGGTGTTTTTTCTTCTGATCCAGTTCTTTTTTGGGGTGTTTTTGAGGTGTTTTGGGGGTTTCCGTTGGGTTTCGTTGAGTTCCTAATGGGTTTTATGGTGGTTGGGAGTGGACATTTGGATTTGGAGAACATCAGGTACGTTTAGAGTGGTTTTGGGATTGGATCCGTGCTTTTTGGGGTTTTCTTTCGTTTTTGGGGGTGATCCTGTTCTTGAATGGGGGGTTTTTGAAGGGGTTTTGGGGTCTCCGTTGGGTTTCGTTGTGTTTTCCGTGGTCATCATGGTGGAAAAGTGTAAATTGTGGGTTTTGGAGAACATCAGGTAGGTTTAGGGTTTTTTTGGGGTGGATCTATGTTTTTGGGGGATTTTCTTCCAGTTTTGGGGGTGATTCCGTTCTTGTTTGGGGTGCTTTTGACGTGTTTTGTGGTCTCTGTTTTGTTTCGTTGTGTTTTCCTTGTTCATTTTGGTGGAAAAGGCTGAATAGTGGGTTTTGGAGAACATCAGGTAGGTTTAGGGTGGTTTTGGGATTTGATCAGTGCTTTTTGGGGATTTTGTTCCAGTTTTGGGGGTGATTCCGTTCTTGTTTGTGGTGTTTTTGATGTGTTTTGGGTTCTCCGTTGGGTTTCGTTGGGTTTTCCGTTGGCATCATGGTGGAAAAGGGTAAATTGTGGGTTTTGGAGAACATCAGGTAGGTTTAGGGGGACTTTTGGGGTGGATTCATTGTATTTGTTTTTTTTTTTTTTCTGTTTTACTGGGGTGATCCCGTTCTTTTTTGGTGTGTTTTTGATGTGTTTTGGGGTCTCCGTTGGGTTTTGTTGGGTTCTTGTTGGTCATCATGTTGGAAAAGTGTAAATTGTGGGTTTTGGAGAATATCAGGTGAGTTTAAGTTTTTCTGGGTGGTGAATCTATGGTTTTGATTGAATTCTTCTGTTTTTTTTTAGCGTTTTCTTCTGTTTTTGGGGTGGTCCCATTCTTTTTTGGGGTGTTTTTGACATATTTTGGGGTCTCCGTTAGTTTTTGTTGGGTTCTTGTTGTTCATCATGGTGAAAACGTGTAAATTGTGGGTATTGGAGAACATCAGGTAGGTTTAGGGGGACTTTTGGGGTGGATCAACGGCTTTTAGGGTTTTCTTTCGGTTTTGGGGGTGATCCCGCTTTTTTTTTGTGGTGTTTTTGACGTGTTTTGGGGTTTCCGTTGCGTTTCGTTGATTTCCTAATGTGTTTTAAGTTTGTTGGGAGTGGACTTTGGGATTTGGAGAACATCAGGTAGGTTTAGTGTGTTTTTGGGGTGGATCTACGGTTTTTGGGGTTTTCTTTCTTTTTTAGGGGTTATCCTGTTCTTGTTTGGGGTGTTTTCGACTTGTTTTGGGGTCTCCGTTGGGTTTTAGTTGGATTCTCGTTGGTCGTTAAGGTAAATGGGAGTGGATTGTGGGTTTTGAAGAAGATCAGGTGAGTTTAGGGTGGTTTTGCGGGGAAATTCATAGTGTTTGGTGTTTTTTCTTCTGATCCAGTTCTTTTTTGGGGTGTTTTTGAGGTGTTTTGGGGGTTTCCGTTGGGTTTCGTTGAGTTCCTAATGGGTTTTATGGTGGTTGGGAGTGGACATTTGGATTTGGAGAACATCAGGTACGTTTAGAGTGGTTTTGGGATTGGATCCGTGCTTTTTGGGGTTTTCTTTCGTTATGGGGGGTGATCCTGTTCTTGTTTGGGGTGTTTTGGACGTGTTTTGGGGTCTCCGTTGGGTTTCGTTGTGTTTTCCGTGGTCATCATGGTGAAAAAGTGTTAATTGTGGCTTTTGGAGAACATCAGGTAGGTTCATGAGGACTTCTGGGGCAGATTCATGGTTTTTAGGGCTTTCTTCTGTTGTTTTTCTACTGATCCAGTTGTTTTTTGGCGTGTTTTTGACGTGTTTTGGGGTCTCCGTTGGGTTTCATTGGGTTTTTCGTGGTCATCATGGTGGAAAAGTTTAAATTGTGGGTTTTGGAGAACATCAGGTAGGTTTAGGGGGACTTTTGGGGTGGATTCATGGTATTTGTTTTTTTTTCTTCTGTTTTTCTGGGGTGATCCCGTTCTTTTTTGGTGTGTTTTTGATGTGTTTTGGGTTCTCCGTTGGGTTTTGTTGGGTTTTCCGTTGGCATCATGGTGGAAAAGGGTAAATTGTGGGTTTTGGAGAACATCAGGTAGGTTTAGGGGGACTTTTGGGGTGGATTCATGGTATTTGTTTTTTTTTTTCTGTTTTTCTCGGGTGATCCCGTTCTTTTTTGGTGTGTTTTTGATGTGTTTTGGGGTCTCCGTTGGGTTTTGTTGGGTTCTTGTTGTTCATCATGGTGGAAAAGTGTAAATTGTGGGTATTGGAGAACATCAGGTAGGTTTAGGGGGACTTTTGGGGTGGATCAACGGCTTTTAGGGTTTTCTTTCGGTTTTGGGGGTGATCCCGCTGTTTTTTTTGTGGTGTTTTTGACGTGTTTTGGGGTTTCCGTTGCGTTTCGTTGATTTCCTAATGTGTTTTAAGTTTGTTGGGAGTGGACTTTGGGATTTGGAGAACATCAGGTAGGTTTAGTGTGTTTTTGGGGTGGATCTATGTTTTTTGGGGTTTTCTTTCTTTTTTAGGGGTTATCCTGTTCTTGTTTGGGGTGTTTTCGACTTGTTTTGGGGTCTCCGTTGGGTTTTAGTTGGATTCTCGTTGGTCGTTAGGGTAAATGGGAGTGGATTGTGGGTTTTGAAGAAGATCAGGTGAGTTTAGGGTGATTTTGCGGGGAAATTCATAGTGTTTGGTGTTTTTTCTTCTGATCCAGTTCTTTTTTGGGGTGTTTTTGAGGTGTTTTTGGGGTTTCCGTTGGGTTTCGTTGAGTTCCTAATGGGTTTTATGGTGGTTGGGAGTGGACATTTGGATTTGGAGAACATCAGGTACGTTTAGAGTGGTTTTGGGATTGGATCCGTGCTTTTTGGGGTTTTCTTTCGTTTTTGGGGGTGATCCTGTTCTTGAATGGGGGGTTTTTGAAGGGGTTTTGGGGTCTCCGTTGGGTTTCGTTGTGTTTTCCGTGGTCATCATGGTGGAAAAGTGTAAATTGTGGGTTTTGGAGAACATCAGGTAGGTTTAGGGTTTTTTTGGGGTGGATCTATGTTTTTGGGGGATTTTCTTCCAGTTTTGGGGGTGATTCCGTTCTTGTTTGGGGTGCTTTTGACGTGTTTTGTGGTCTCTGTTTTGTTTCGTTGTGTTTTCCTTGTTCATTTTGGTGGAAAAGGCTGAATAGTGGGTTTTGGAGAACATCAGGTAGGTTTAGGGTGGTTTTGGGATTTGATCCGTGCTTTTTGGGGATTTTGTTCCAGTTTTGGGGGTGATTCCGTTCTTGTTTGTGGTGTTTTTGATGTGTTTTGGGTTCTCCGTTGGGTTTCGTTGGGTTTTCCGTTGGCATCGTGGTGGAAAAGGGTAAATTGTGGGTTTTGGAGAACATCAGGTAGGTTTAGGGGGACTTTTGGGGTGGATTCATGGTATTTGTTTTTTTTTTTTTTCTGTTTTACTGGGGTGATCCCGTTCTTTTTTGGTGTGTTTTTGATGTGTTTTGGGGTCTCCGTTGGGTTTTGTTGGGTTCTTGTTGGTCATCATGTTGGAAAAGTGTAAATTGTGGGTTTTGGAGAATATCAGGTGAGTTTAAGTTTTTCTGGGTGGTGAATCTATGGTTTTGATTGAATTCTTCTGTTTTTTTTTAGCGTTTTCTTCTGTTTTTGGGGTGGTCCCATTCTTTTTTGGGGTGTTTTTGACATATTTTGGGGTCTCCTTTAGTTTTTGTTGGGTTCTTGTTGTTCATCATGGTGAAAACTTGTAAATTGTGGGTATTGGAGAACATCAGGTAGGTTTAGGGGGACTTTTGGGGTGGATCAACGGCTTTTAGGGTTTTCTTTCGGTTTTGGGGGTGATCCCGCTTTTTTTCTGTGGTGTTTTTGACGTGTTTTGGGGTTTCCGTTGCGTTTCGTTGATTTCCTAATGTGTTTTAAGTTTGTTGGGAGTGGACTTTGGGATTTGGAGAACATCAGGTAGGTTTAGTGTGTTTTTGGGGTGGATCTATGGTTTTTGGGGTTTTCTTTCTTTTTTAGGGGTTATCCTGTTCTTGTTTGGGGTGTTTTCGACTTGTTTTGGGGTCTCCGTTGGGTTTTAGTTGGATTCTCGTTGGTCGTTAAGGTAAATGGGAGTGGATTGTGGGTTTTGAAGAAGATCAGGTGAGTTTAGGGTGGTTTTGCGGGGAAATTCATAGTGTTTGGTGTTTTTTCTTCTGATCCAGTTCTTTTTTGGGGTGTTTTTGAGGTGTTTTGGGGGTTTCCGTTGGGTTTCGTTGAGTTCCTAATGGGTTTTATGGTGGTTGGGAGTGGACATTTGGATTTGGAGAACATCAGGTACGTTTAGAGTGGTTTTGGGATTGGATCCGTGCTTTTTGGGGTTTTCTTTCGTTTTTGGGGGTGATCCTGTTCTTGAATGGGGGGTTTTTGAAGGGGTTTTGGGGTCTCCGTTGGGTTTCGTTGTGTTTTCCGTGGTCATCATGGTGGAAAAGTGTAAATTGTGGGTTTTGGAGAACATCAGGTAGGTTTAGGGTTTTTTTGGGGTGGATCTATGTTTTTGGGGGATTTTCTTCCAGTTTTGGGGGTGATTCCGTTCTTGTTTGGGGTGCTTTTGACGTGTTTTGTGGTCTCTGTTTTGTTTCGTTGTGTTTTCCTTGTTCATTTTGGTGGAAAAGGCTGAATAGTGGGTTTTGGAGAACATCAGGTAGGTTTAGGGTGGTTTTGGGATTTGATCAGTGCTTTTTGGGGATTTTCTTCCAGTTTTGGGGGTGATTCCGTTCTTGTTTGTGGTGTTTTTGATGTGTTTTGGGTTCTCCGTTGGGTTTCGTTGGGTTTTCCGTTGGCATCATGGTGGAAAAGGGTAAATTGTGGGTTTTGGAGAACATCAGGTAGGTTTAGGGGGACTTTTGGGGTGGATTCATTGTATTTGTTTTTTTTTTTTTTCTGTTTTACTGGGGTGATCCCGTTCTTTTTTGGTGTGTTTTTGATGTGTTTTGGGGTCTCCGTTGGGTTTTGTTGGGTTCTTGTTGGTCATCATGTTGGAAAAGTGTAAATTGTGGGTTTTGGAGAATATCAGGTGAGTTTAAGTTTTTCTGGGTGGTGAATCTATGGTTTTGGTTGAATTCTTCTGTTTTTTTTTAGCGTTTTCTTCTGTTTTTGGGGTGGTCCCATTCTTTTTTGGGGTGTTTTTGACATATTTTGGGGTCTCCGTTAGTTTTTGTTGGGTTCTTGTTGTTCATCATGGTGAAAACGTGTAAATTGTGGGTATTGGAGAACATCAGGTAGGTTTAGGGGGACTTTTGGGGTGGATCAACGGCTTTTAGGGTTTTCTTTCGGTTTTGGGGGTGATCCCGCTTTTTTTTTGTGGTGTTTTTGACGTGTTTTGGGGTTTCCGTTGCGTTTCGTTGATTTCCTAATGTGTTTTAAGTTTGTTGGGAGTGGACTTTGGGATTTGGAGAACATCAGGTAGGTTTAGTGTGTTTTTGGGGTGGATCTACGGTTTTTGGGGTTTTCTTTCTTTTTTAGGGGTTATCCTGTTCTTGTTTGGGGTGTTTTCGACTTGTTTTGGGGTCTCCGTTGGGTTTTAGTTGGATTCTCGTTGGTCGTTAAGGTAAATGGGAGTGGATTGTGGGTTTTGAAGAAGATCAGGTGAGTTTAGGGTGGTTTTGCGGGGAAATTCATAGTGTTTGGTGTTTTTTCTTCTGATCCAGTTCTTTTTTGGGGTGTTTTTGAGGTGTTTTGGGGGTTTCCGTTGGGTTTCGTTGAGTTCCTAATGGGTTTTATGGTGGTTGGGAGTGGACATTTGGATTTGGAGAACATCAGGTACGTTTAGAGTGGTTTTGGGATTGGATCCGTGCTTTTGGGGGTTTTCTTTCGTTTTTGGGGGTGATCCTGTTCTTGTTCGGGGTGTTTTCGACTTGTTTTGGGGTCTCCGTTGGGTTTTAGTTGGATTCTCGTTGGTCGTTAAGGTAAATGGGAGTGGATTGTGGGTTTTGAAGAAGATCAGGTGAGTTTAGGGTGGTTTTGCGGGGAAATTCATAGTGTTTGGTGTTTTTTCTTCTGATCCATTTCTTTTTTGGGGTGTTTTTGAGGTGTTTTTGGGGTTTCCGTTGGGTTTCGTCTAGTTCCTAATGGGTTTTATGGTGGTTGGGAGTGGACATTTGGATTTGGAGAACATCAGGTACGTTTAGAGTGGTTTTGGGATTGGATCCGTGCTTTTTGGGGTTTTCTTTCGTTTTGGGGGGTGATCCTGTTCTTGTTTGGGGTGTTTTGGACGTGTTTTGGGGTCTCCGTTGGGTTTCGTTGTGTTTTCCGTGGTCATCATGGTGAAAAAGTGTTAATTGTGGCTTTTGGAGAACATCAGGTAGGTTCATGAGGACTTCTGGGGCAGATTCATGGTTTTTAGGGCTTTCTTCTGTTGTTTTTCTACTGATCCAGTTGTTTTTTGGCGTGTTTTTGACGTGTTTTGGGGTCTCCGTTGGGTTTCATTGGGTTTTTCGTGGTCATCATGGTGGAAAAGTTTAAATTGTGGGTTTTGGAGAACATCAGGTAGGTTTAGGGGGACTTTTGGGGTGGATTCATGGTATTTGTTTTTTTTTCTTCTGTTTTTCTGGGGTGATCCCGTTCTTTTTTGGTGTGTTTTTGATGTGTTTTGGGTTCTCCGTTGGGTTTTGTTGGGTTTTCCGTTGGCATCATGGTGGAAAAGGGTAAATTGTGGGTTTTGGAGAACATCAGGTAGGTTTAGGGGGACTTTTGGGGTGGATTCATGGTATTTGTTTTTTTTTTTCTGTTTTTCTCGGGTGATCCCGTTCTTTTTTGGTGTGTTTTTGATGTGTTTTGGGGTCTCCGTTGGGTTTTGTTGGGTTCTTGTTGTTCATCATGGTGGAAAAGTGTAAATTGTGGGTATTGGAGAACATCAGGTAGGTTTAGGGGGACTTTTGGGGTGGATCAACGGCTTTTAGGGTTTTCTTTCGGTTTTGGGGGTGATCCCGCTGTTTTTTTTGTGGTGTTTTTGACGTGTTTTGGGGTTTCCGTTGCGTTTCGTTGATTTCCTAATGTGTTTTAAGTTTGTTGGGAGTGGACTTTGGGATTTGGAGAACATCAGGTAGGTTTAGTGTGTTTTTGGGGTGGATCTATGTTTTTTGGGGTTTTCTTTCTTTTTTAGGGGTTATCCTGTTCTTGTTTGGGGTGTTTTCGACTTGTTTTGGGGTCTCCGTTGGGTTTTAGTTGGATTCTCGTTGGTCGTTAGGGTAAATGGGAGTGGATTGTGGGTTTTGAAGAAGATCAGGTGAGTTTAGGGTGGTTTTGCGGGGAAATTCATAGTGTTTGGTGTTTTTTCTTCTGATCCAGTTCTTTTTTGGGGTGTTTTTGAGGTGTTTTTGGGGTTTCCGTTGGGTTTCGTTGAGTTCCTAATGGGTTTTATGGTGGTTGGGAGTGGACATTTGGATTTGGAGAACATCAGGTACGTTTAGAGTGGTTTTGGGATTGGATCCGTGCTTTTTGGGGTTTTCTTTCGTTTTTGGGGGTGATCCTGTTCTTGAATGGGGGGTTTTTGAAGGGGTTTTGGGGTCTCCGTTGGGTTTCGTTGTGTTTTCCGTGGTCATCATGGTGGAAAAGTGTAAATTGTGGGTTTTGGAGAACATCAGGTAGGTTTAGGGTTTTTTTGGGGTGGATCTATGTTTTTGGGGGATTTTCTTCCAGTTTTGGGGGTGATTCCGTTCTTGTTTGGGGTGCTTTTGACGTGTTTTGTGGTCTCTGTTTTGTTTCGTTGTGTTTTCCTTGTTCATTTTGGTGGAAAAGGCTGAATAGTGGGTTTTGGAGAACATCAGGTAGGTTTAGGGTGGTTTTGGGATTTGATCCGTGCTTTTTGGGGATTTTGTTCCAGTTTTGGGGGTGATTCCGTTCTTGTTTGTGGTGTTTTTGATGTGTTTTGGGTTCTCCGTTGGGTTTCGTTGGGTTTTCCGTTGGCATCGTGGTGGAAAAGGGTAAATTGTGGGTTTTGGAGAACATCAGGTAGGTTTAGGGGGACTTTTGGGGTGGATTCATGGTATTTGTTTTTTTTTTTTTTCTGTTTTACTGGGGTGATCCCGTTCTTTTTTGGTGTGTTTTTGATGTGTTTTGGGGTCTCCGTTGGGTTTTGTTGGGTTCTTGTTGGTCATCATGTTGGAAAAGTGTAAATTGTGGGTTTTGGAGAATATCAGGTGAGTTTAAGTTTTTCTGGGTGGTGAATCTATGGTTTTGATTGAATTCTTCTGTTTTTTTTTAGCGTTTTCTTCTGTTTTTGGGGTGGTCCCATTCTTTTTTGGGGTGTTTTTGACATATTTTGGGGTCTCCTTTAGTTTTTGTTGGGTTCTTGTTGTTCATCATGGTGAAAACTTGTAAATTGTGGGTATTGGAGAACATCAGGTAGGTTTAGGGGGACTTTTGGGGTGGATCAACGGCTTTTAGGGTTTTCTTTCGGTTTTGGGGGTGATCCCGCTTTTTTTCTGTGGTGTTTTTGACGTGTTTTGGGGTTTCCGTTGCGTTTCGTTGATTTCCTAATGTGTTTTAAGTTTGTTGGGAGTGGACTTTGGGATTTGGAGAACATCAGGTAGGTTTAGTGTGTTTTTGGGGTGGATCTATGGTTTTTGGGGTTTTCTTTCTTTTTTAGGGGTTATCCTGTTCTTGTTTGGGGTGTTTTCGACTTGTTTTGGGGTCTCCGTTGGGTTTTAGTTGGATTCTCGTTGGTCGTTAAGGTAAATGGGAGTGGATTGTGGGTTTTGAAGAAGATCAGGTGAGTTTAGGGTGGTTTTGCGGGGAAATTCATAGTGTTTGGTGTTTTTTCTTCTGATCCAGTTCTTTTTTGGGGTGTTTTTGAGGTGTTTTGGGGGTTTCCGTTGGGTTTCGTCTAGTTCCTAATGGGTTTTATGGTGGTTGGGAGTGGACATTTGGATTTGGAGAACATCAGGTACGTTTAGAGTGGTTTTGGGATTGGATCCGTGCTTTTTGGGGTTTTCTTTCGTTTTTGGGGGTGATCCTGTTCTTGAATGGGGGGTTTTTGAAGGGGTTTTGGGGTCTCCGTTGGGTTTCGTTGTGTTTTCCGTGGTCATCATGGTGGAAAAGTGTAAATTGTGGGTTTTGGAGAACATCAGGTAGGTTTAGGGTTTTTTTGGGGTGGATCTATGTTTTTGGGGGATTTTCTTCCAGTTTTGGGGGTGATTCCGTTCTTGTTTGGGGTGCTTTTGACGTGTTTTGTGGTCTCTGTTTTGTTTCGTTGTGTTTTCCTTGTTCATTTTGGTGGAAAAGGCTGAATAGTGGGTTTTGGAGAACATCAGGTAGGTTTAGGGTGGTTTTGGGATTTGATCAGTGCTTTTTGGGGATTTTCTTCCAGTTTTGGGGGTGATTCCGTTCTTGTTTGTGGTGTTTTTGATGTGTTTTGGGTTCTCCGTTGGGTTTCGTTGGGTTTTCCGTTGGCATCATGGTGGAAAAGGGTAAATTGTGGGTTTTGGAGAACATCAGGTAGGTTTAGGGGGACTTTTGGGGTGGATTCATTGTATTTGTTTTTTTTTTTTTTCTGTTTTACTGGGGTGATCCCGTTCTTTTTTGGTGTGTTTTTGATGTGTTTTGGGGTCTCCGTTGGGTTTTGTTGGGTTCTTGTTGGTCATCATGTTGGAAAAGTGTAAATTGTGGGTTTTGGAGAATATCAGGTGAGTTTAAGTTTTTCTGGGTGGTGAATCTATGGTTTTGGTTGAATTCTTCTGTTTTTTTTTAGCGTTTTCTTCTGTTTTTGGGGTGGTCCCATTCTTTTTTGGGGTGTTTTTGACATATTTTGGGGTCTCCGTTAGTTTTTGTTGGGTTCTTGTTGTTCATCATGGTGAAAACGTGTAAATTGTGGGTATTGGAGAACATCAGGTAGGTTTAGGGGGACTTTTGGGGTGGATCAACGGCTTTTAGGGTTTTCTTTCGGTTTTGGGGGTGATCCCGCTTTTTTTTTGTGGTGTTTTTGACGTGTTTTGGGGTTTCCGTTGCGTTTCGTTGATTTCCTAATGTGTTTTAAGTTTGTTGGGAGTGGACTTTGGGATTTGGAGAACATCAGGTAGGTTTAGTGTGTTTTTGGGGTGGATCTACGGTTTTTGGGGTTTTCTTTCTTTTTTAGGGGTTATCCTGTTCTTGTTTGGGGTGTTTTCGACTTGTTTTGGGGTCTCCGTTGGGTTTTAGTTGGATTCTCGTTGGTCGTTAGGGTAAATGGGAGTGGATTGTGGGTTTTGAAGAAGATCAGGTGAGTTTAGGGTGGTTTTGCGGGGAAATTCATAGTGTTTGGTGTTTTTTCTTCTGATCCAGTTCTTTTTTGGGGTGTTTTTGAGGTGTTTTTGGGGTTTCCGTTGGGTTTCGTTGAGTTCCTAATGGGTTTTATGGTGGTTGGGAGTGGACATTTGGATTTGGAGAACATCAGGTACGTTTAGAGTGGTTTTGGGATTGGATCCGTGCTTTTGGGGGTTTTCTTTCGTTTTTGGGGGTGATCCTGTTCTTGTTCGGGGTGTTTTCGACTTGTTTTGGGGTCTCCGTTGGGTTTTAGTTGGATTCTCGTTGGTCGTTAAGGTAAATGGGAGTGGATTGTGGGTTTTGAAGAAGATCAGGTGAGTTTAGGGTGGTTTTGCGGGGAAATTCATAGTGTTTGGTGTTTTTTCTTCTGATCCATTTCTTTTTTGGGGTGTTTTTGAGGTGTTTTTGGGGTTTCCGTTGGGTTTCGTCTAGTTCCTAATGGGTTTTATGGTGGTTGGGAGTGGACATTTGGATTTGGAGAACATCAGGTACGTTTAGAGTGGTTTTGGGATTGGATCCGTGCTTTTTGGGGTTTTCTTTCGTTTTGGGGGGTGATCCTGTTCTTGTTTGGGGTGTTTTGGACGTGTTTTGGGGTCTCCGTTGGGTTTCGTTGTGTTTTCCGTGGTCATCATGGTGAAAAAGTGTTAATTGTGGCTTTTGGAGAACATCAGGTAGGTTCATGAGGACTTCTGGGGCAGATTCATGGTTTTTAGGGCTTTCTTCTGTTGTTTTTCTACTGATCCAGTTGTTTTTTGGCGTGTTTTTGACGTGTTTTGGGGTCTCCGTTGGGTTTCATTGGGTTTTTCGTGGTCATCATGGTGGAAAAGTTTAAATTGTGGGTTTTGGAGAACATCAGGTAGGTTTAGGGGGACTTTTGGGGTGGATTCATGGTATTTGTTTTTTTTTCTTCTGTTTTTCTGGGGTGATCCCGTTCTTTTTTGGTGTGTTTTTGATGTGTTTTGGGTTCTCCGTTGGGTTTTGTTGGGTTTTCCGTTGGCATCATGGTGGAAAAGGGTAAATTGTGGGTTTTGGAGAACATCAGGTAGGTTTAGGGGGACTTTTGGGGTGGATTCATGGTATTTGTTTTTTTTTTTCTGTTTTTCTCGGGTGATCCCGTTCTTTTTTGGTGTGTTTTTGATGTGTTTTGGGGTCTCCGTTGGGTTTTGTTGGGTTCTTGTTGTTCATCATGGTGGAAAAGTGTAAATTGTGGGTATTGGAGAACATCAGGTAGGTTTAGGGGGACTTTTGGGGTGGATCAACGGCTTTTAGGGTTTTCTTTCGGTTTTGGGGGTGATCCCGCTGTTTTTTTTGTGGTGTTTTTGACGTGTTTTGGGGTTTCCGTTGCGTTTCGTTGATTTCCTAATGTGTTTTAAGTTTGTTGGGAGTGGACTTTGGGATTTGGAGAACATCAGGTAGGTTTAGTGTGTTTTTGGGGTGGATCTATGTTTTTTGGGGTTTTCTTTCTTTTTTAGGGGTTATCCTGTTCTTGTTTGGGGTGTTTTCGACTTGTTTTGGGGTCTCCGTTGGGTTTTAGTTGGATTCTCGTTGGTCGTTAGGGTAAATGGGAGTGGATTGTGGGTTTTGAAGAAGATCAGGTGAGTTTAGGGTGGTTTTGCGGGGAAATTCATAGTGTTTGGTGTTTTTTCTTCTGATCCAGTTCTTTTTTGGGGTGTTTTTGAGGTGTTTTTGGGGTTTCCGTTGGGTTTCGTTGAGTTCCTAATGGGTTTTATGGTGGTTGGGAGTGGACATTTGGATTTGGAGAACATCAGGTACGTTTAGAGTGGTTTTGGGATTGGATCCGTGCTTTTTGGGGTTTTCTTTCGTTTTTGGGGGTGATCCTGTTCTTGAATGGGGGGTTTTTGAAGGGGTTTTGGGGTCTCCGTTGGGTTTCGTTGTGTTTTCCGTGGTCATCATGGTGGAAAAGTGTAAATTGTGGGTTTTGGAGAACATCAGGTAGGTTTAGGGTTTTTTTGGGGTGGATCTATGTTTTTGGGGGATTTTCTTCCAGTTTTGGGGGTGATTCCGTTCTTGTTTGGGGTGCTTTTGACGTGTTTTGTGGTCTCTGTTTTGTTTCGTTGTGTTTTCCTTGTTCATTTTGGTGGAAAAGGCTGAATAGTGGGTTTTGGAGAACATCAGGTAGGTTTAGGGTGGTTTTGGGATTTGATCAGTGCTTTTTGGGGATTTTCTTCCAGTTTTGGGGGTGATTCCGTTCTTGTTTGTGGTGTTTTTGATGTGTTTTGGGTTCTCCGTTGGGTTTCGTTGGGTTTTCCGTTGGCATCATGGTGGAAAAGGGTAAATTGTGGGTTTTGGAGAACATCAGGTAGGTTTAGGGGGACTTTTGGGGTGGATTCATTGTATTTGTTTTTTTTTTTTTTTCTGTTTTACTGGGGTGATCCCGTTCTTTTTTGGTGTGTTTTTGATGTGTTTTGGGGTCTCCGTTGGGTTTTGTTGGGTTCTTGTTGGTCATCATGTTGGAAAAGTGTAAATTGTGGGTTTTGGAGAATATCAGGTGAGTTTAAGTTTTTCTGGGTGGTGAATCTATGGTTTTGGTTGAATTCTTCTGTTTTTTTTTAGCGTTTTCTTCTGTTTTTGGGGTGGTCCCATTCTTTTTTGGGGTGTTTTTGACATATTTTGGGGTCTCCGTTAGTTTTTGTTGGGTTCTTGTTGTTCATCATGGTGAAAACGTGTAAATTGTGGGTATTGGAGAACATCAGGTAGGTTTAGGGGGACTTTTGGGGTGGATCAACGGCTTTTAGGGTTTTCTTTCGGTTTTGGGGGTGATCCCGCTTTTTTTTTGTGGTGTTTTTGACGTGTTTTGGGGTTTCCGTTGCGTTTCGTTGATTTCCTAATGTGTTTTAAGTTTGTTGGGAGTGGACTTTGGGATTTGGAGAACATCAGGTAGGTTTAGTGTGTTTTTGGGGTGGATCTACGGTTTTTGGGGTTTTCTTTCTTTTTTAGGGGTTATCCTGTTCTTGTTTGGGGTGTTTTCGACTTGTTTTGGGGTCTCCGTTGGGTTTTAGTTGGATTCTCGTTGGTCGTTAAGGTAAATGGGAGTGGATTGTGGGTTTTGAAGAAGATCAGGTGAGTTTAGGGTGGTTTTGCGGGGAAATTCATAGTGTTTGGTGTTTTTTCTTCTGATCCAGTTCTTTTTTGGGGTGTTTTTGAGGTGTTTTTGGGGTTTCCGTTGGGTTTCGTTGAGTTCCTAATGGGTTTTATGGTGGTTGGGAGTGGACATTTGGATTTGGAGAACATCAGGTACGTTTAGAGTGGTTTTGGGATTGGATCCGTGCTTTTGGGGGTTTTCTTTCGTTTTTGGGGGTGATCCTGTTCTTGTTCGGGGTGTTTTCGACTTGTTTTGGGGTCTCCGTTGGGTTTTAGTTGGATTCTCGTTGGTCGTTAAGGTAAATGGGAGTGGATTGTGGGTTTTGAAGAAGATCAGGTGAGTTTAGGGTGGTTTTGCGGGGAAATTCATAGTGTTTGGTGTTTTTTCTTCTGATCCATTTCTTTTTTGGGGTGTTTTTGAGGTGTTTTTGGGGTTTCCGTTGGGTTTCGTCTAGTTCCTAATGGGTTTTATGGTGGTTGGGAGTGGACATTTGGATTTGGAGAACATCAGGTACGTTTAGAGTGGTTTTGGGATTGGATCCGTGCTTTTTGGGGTTTTCTTTCGTTTTGGGGGGTGATCCTGTTCTTGTTTGGGGTGTTTTGGACGTGTTTTGGGGTCTCCGTTGGGTTTCGTTGTGTTTTCCGTGGTCATCATGCTGGAAAAGTGTAAATTGTGGGTTTTGGAGAACATCAGGTAGGTTTAGGGGGACTTCTGGGGCAGATTCATGGTTTTTAGGGTTTTGTTCTGTTTTTTCTAGTGATCCAGTTGTTTTTTGGCATGTTTTTGACGTGTTTTGGGGTCTCCGTTGGGTTTTGTTGGGTTTTCCGTTGGCATCATGGTGGAAAAGGGTAAATTGTGGGTTTTGGAGAACATCAGGTAGGTTTAGGGGGACTTTTGGTGTGGATTCATGGTATTTGTTTTTTTTTTTCTGTTTTTCTGGGGTGATCCCGTTCTTTTTTGGTGTGTTTTTGATGTGTTTTGGGGTCTCCGTTGGGTTTTGTTGGGTTCTTGTTGTTCATCATGGTGGAAAAGTGTAAATTGTGGGTATTGGAGAACATCAGGTAGGTTTAGGGGGACTTTTGGGGTGGATCAACGGCTTTTAGGGTTTTCTTTCGGTTTTGGGGGTGATCCCGCTGTTTTTTTTGTGGTGTTTTTGACGTGTTTTGGGGTTTCCGTTGCGTTTCGTTGATTTCCTAATGTGTTTTAAGTTTGTTGGGAGTGGACTTTGGGATTTGGAGAACATCAGGTAGGTTTAGTGTGTTTTTGGGGTGGATCTATGTTTTTTGGGGTTTTCTTTCTTTTTTAGGGGTTATCCTGTTCTTGTTTGGGGTGTTTTCGACTTGTTTTGGGGTCTCCGTTGGGTTTTAGTTGGATTCTCGTTGGTCGTTAGGGTAAATGGGAGTGGATTGTGGGTTTTGAAGAAGATCAGGTGAGTTTAGGGTGGTTTTGCGGGGAAATTCATAGTGTTTGGTGTTTTTTCTTCTGATCCAGTTCTTTTTTGGGGTGTTTTTGAGGTGTTTTTGGGGTTTCCGTTGGGTTTCGTTGAGTTCCTAATGGGTTTTATGGTGGTTGGGAGTGGACATTTGGATTTGGAGAACATCAGGTACGTTTAGAGTGGTTTTGGGATTGGATCCGTGCTTTTTGGGGTTTTCTTTCGTTTTTGGGGGTGATCCTGTTCTTGAATGGGGGGTTTTTGAAGGGGTTTTGGGGTCTCCGTTGGGTTTCGTTGTGTTTTCCGTGGTCATCATGGTGGAAAAGTGTAAATTGTGGGTTTTGGAGAACATCAGGTAGGTTTAGGGCGACTTTTGGGGTGGATTCATGGTATTTGGGGTTTTCTTCTGTTTTTTTGGGGGGGTGATCGAATTCATTTTTGGGGTGTTTTTGACGTGTTTTGGGGTCTCTGTTGGGTTTTGCTGGGTTCTTGTTGGTCATCATGTTGGAAAAGTGTAAATTGCGGGTTTTGGAGAACATCAGGTAGGTTTACTGTCTTTTTGGGGTGGATCTATGTTTTTGGGGGATTTTCTTCCAGTTTTGGGGGTGATTCCGTTCTTGTTTGGGGTGCTTTTGACGTGTTTTGTGGTCTCTGTTTTGTTTCGTTGTGTTTTCCTTGTTCATTTTGGTGGAAAAGGCTGAATAGTGGGTTTTGGAGAACATCAGGTAGGTTTAGGGTGGTTTTGGGATTTGATCCGTGCTTTTTGGGGATTTTGTTCCAGTTTTGGGGGTGATTCCGTTCTTGTTTGTGGTGTTTTTGATGTGTTTTGGGTTCTCCGTTGGGTTTCGTTGGGTTTTCCGTTGGCATCATGGTGGAAAAGGGTAAATTGTGGGTTTTGGAGAACATCAGGTAGGTTTAGGGGGACTTTTGGGGTGGATTCATGGTATTTGTTTTTTTTTTTCTGTTTTTCTGGGGTGATCCCGTTCATTTTTGGGGTGTTTTTGACGTGTTTTGGGGTCTCCGTTGGGTTTTGTTGGGTTCTTGTTGGTCATCATGTTGGAAAAGTGTAAATTGTGGGTTTTGGAGAATATCAGGTGAGTTTAAGTTTTTCTGGGTGGTGAATCTATGGTTTTGGTTGAATTCTTCTGTTTTTTTAGCGTTTTCTTCTGTTTTTGGGGTGGTCCCATTCTTTTTTGGGGTGTTTTTGACATATTTTGGGGTCTCCGTTGGGTTTTGTTGGGTTCTTGTTGTTCATCATGGTGAAAACGTGTAAATTGTGGGTATTGGAGAACATCAGGTAGGTTTAGGGGGACTTTTGGGGTGGATCAATGGCTTTTAGGGTTTTCTTTCGGTTTTGGGGGTGATCCCGCTTTTTTTTGTGGTGTTTTTGACGTGTTTTGGGGTTTCCGTTGCGTTTCGTTGATTTCCTAATGTGTTTTAAGTTTGTTGGGAGTGGACTTTGGGATTTGGAGAACATCAGGTAGGTTTAGTGTGTTTTTGGGGTGGATCTATGGTTTTGGGGGTTTTCTTTCTTTTTTAGGGGTTATCCCGTTCTTGTTTGGGGTGTTTTCGACTTGTTTTGGGGTCTCCGTTGGGTTTTAGTTGGATTCTCGTTGGTCGTTAAGGTAAATGGGAGTGGATTGTGGGTTTTGAAGAAGATCAGGTGAGTTTAGGGTGGTTTTGCGGGGAAATTCATAGTGTTTGGTGTTTTTTCTTCTGATCCAGTTCTTTTTTGGGGTGTTTTTGAGGTGTTTTTGGGGTTTCCGTTGGGTTTCGTTGAGTTCCTAATGGGTTTTATGGTGGTTGGGAGTGGACATTTGGATTTGGAGAACATCAGGTACGTTTAGAGTGGTTTTGGGATTGGATCCGTGCTTTTTGGGGTTTTCTTTCGTTTTGGGGGGTGATCCTGTTCTTGTTTGGGGTGTTTTGGACGTGTTTTGGGTTCTCCGTTGGGTTTTGTTGGGTTTTCCGTGGTCATCATGCTGGAAAAGTGTAAATTGTTGGTTTTGGAGAACATCAGGTAGGTTTATGAGGACTTCTGGGGCAGATTCATGGTTTTTAGGGTTTTCTTCTGTTGTTTTTCTAGTGATCCAGTTGTTTTTGTCATGTTTTTGACGTGTTTTGGGGTCTCCGTTGGGTTTCATTGGGTTTTTCGTGGTCATCATGGTGGAAAAGTTTAAATTGTGGGTTTTGGAGAACATCAGGTAGATTTAGGGTGTTTTTTGGGTGGATCTATGGTTTTGGAGGATTTTGTTCCAGTTTTGGGGTGATCCAATTCTTTTTTGGGGTGTTTTGGACATGCTTTGGGTTCTCCGTTGGGTTTCGTTGTGTTTTCCGTGGTCATCATGGTGGAAAAGTGTAAATTGTGGGTTTTGGAGAACATCAGGTAGGTTTAGGGGGACTTTTGGTGTGGATTCATGGTATTTGTTTTTTTTTTTCTGTTTTTCTGGGGTGATCCCGTTCTTTTTTGGTGTGTTTTTGATGTGTTTTGGGGTCTCCGTTGGGTTTTGTTGGGTTCTTGTTGTTCATCATGGTGGAAAAGTGTAAATTGTGGGTATTGGAGAACATCAGGTAGGTTTAGGGGGACTTTTGGGGTGGATCAACGGCTTTTAGGGTTTTCTTTCGGTTTTGGGGGTGATCCCGCTGTTTTTTTTGTGGTGTTTTTGACGTGTTTTGGGGTTTCCGTTGCGTTTCGTTGATTTCCTAATGTGTTTTAAGTTTGTTGGGAGTGGACTTTGGGATTTGGAGAACATCAGGTAGGTTTAGTGTGTTTTTGGGGTGGATCTATGGTTTTGGGGGTTTTCTTTCTTTTTTAGGGGTTATCCTGTTCTTGTTTGGGGTGTTTTCGACTTGTTTTGGGGTCTCCGTTGGGTTTTAGTTGGATTCTCGTTGGTCGTTAGGGTAAATGGGAGTGGATTGTGGGTTTTGAAGAAGATCAGGTGAGTTTAGGGTGGTTTTGCGGGGAAATTCATAGTGTTTGGTGTTTTTTCTTCTGATCCAGTTCTTTTTTGGGGTGTTTTTGAGGTGTTTTTGGGGTTTCCGTTGGGTTTCGTTGAGTTCCTAATGGGTTTTATGGTGGTTGGGAGTGGACATTTGGATTTGGAGAACATCAGGTACGTTTAGAGTGGTTTTGGGATTGGATCCGTGCTTTTTGGGGTTTTCTTTCGTTTTTGGGGGTGATCCTGTTCTTGAATGGGGGGTTTTTGAAGGGGTTTTGGGGTCTCCGTTGGGTTTCGTTGTGTTTTCCGTGGTCATCATGGTGGAAAAGTGTAAATTGTGGGTTTTGGAGAACATCAGGTAGGTTTAGGGCGACTTTTGGGGTGGATTCATGGTATTTGGGGTTTTCTTCTGTTTTTTTGGGGGGGTGATCGAATTCATTTTTGGGGTGTTTTTGACGTGTTTTGGGGTCTCTGTTGGGTTTTGCTGGGTTCTTGTTGGTCATCATGTTGGAAAAGTGTAAATTGCGGGTTTTGGAGAACATCAGGTAGGTTTACTGTCTTTTTGGGGTGGATCTATGTTTTTGGGGGATTTTCTTCCAGTTTTGGGGGTGATTCCGTTCTTGTTTGGGGTGTTTTTGACGTGTTTTGTGGTCTCTGTTTTGTTTCGTTGTGTTTTCCTTGTTCATTTTGGTGGAAAAGGCTGAATAGTGGGTTTTGGAGAACATCAGGTAGGTTTAGGGTGGTTTTGGGATTTGATCCGTGCTTTTTGGGGATTTTGTTCCAGTTTTGGGGGTGATTCCGTTCTTGTTTGTGGTGTTTTTGATGTGTTTTGGGTTCTCCGTTGGGTTTCGTTGGGTTTTCCGTTGGCATCATGGTGGAAAAGGGTAAATTGTGGGTTTTGGAGAACATCAGGTAGGTTTAGGGGGACTTTTGGGGTGGATTCATGGTATTTGGTTTTTTTTTTCTGTTTTTCTGGGGTGATCCCGTTCTTTTTTGGTGTGTTTTTGATGTGTTTTGGGGTCTCCGTTGGGTTTTGTTGGGTTCTTGTTGGTCATCATGTTGGAAAAGTGTAAATTGTGGGTTTTGGAGAACATCAGGTAGGTTTAGTGTGTTTTTGGGGTGGATCTATGGTTTTGGGGGTTTTCTTTCTTTTTTAGGGGTTATCCTGTTCTTGTTTGGGGTGTTTTCGACTTGTTTTGGGGTCTCCGTTGGGTTTTAGTTGGATTCTCGTTGGTCGTTAAGGTAAATGGGAGTGGATTGTGGGTTTTGAAGAAGATCAGGTGAGTTTAGGGTGGTTTTGCGGGGAAATTCATAGTGTTTGGTGTTTTTTCTTCTGATCCAGTTCTTTTTTTGGGTGTTTTTGAGGTGTTTTGGGGGTTTCCGTTGGGTTTCGTTGAGTTCCTAATGGGTTTTATGGTGGTTGGGAGTGGACATTTGGATTTGGAGAACATCAGGTACGTTTAGAGTGGTTTTGGGATTGGATCCGTGCTTTTGGGGGTTTTCTTTCGTTTTGGGGGGTGATCCTGTTCTTGTTTGGGGTGTTTTGGACGTGTTTTGGGTTCTCCGTTGGGTTTTGTTGGGTTTTCCGTGGTCATCATGCTGGAAAAGTGTAAATTGTTGGTTTTGGAGAACATCAGGTAGGTTTATGAGGACTTCTGGGGCAGATTCATGGTTTTAGGGTTTTCTTCTGTTGTTTTTCTAGTGATCCAGTTGTTTTTGTCATGTTTTTGACGTGTTTTGGGGTCTCCGTTGGGTTTCATTGGGTTTTTCGTGGTCATCATGGTGGAAAAGTTTAAATTGTGGGTTTTGGAGAACATCAGGTAGATTTAGGGTGTTTTTTGGGTGGATCTATGGTTTTGGAGGATTTTGTTCCAGTTTTGGGGTGATCCAATTCTTTTTTGGGGTGTTTTGGACATGCTTTGGGTTCTCCGTTGGGTTTCGTTGTGTTTTCCGTGGTCATCATGGTGGAAAAGTGTAAATTGTGGGTTTTGGAGAACATCAGGTAGGTTTAGGGGGACTTTTGGTGTGGATTCATGGTATTTGTTTTTTTTTTTCTGTTTTTCTGGGGTGATCCCGTTCTTTTTTGGTGTGTTTTTGATGTGTTTTGGGGTCTCCGTTGGGTTTTGTTGGGTTCTTGTTGTTCATCATGGTGGAAAAGTGTAAATTGTGGGTATTGGAGAACATCAGGTAGGTTTAGGGGGACTTTTGGGGTGGATCAACGGCTTTTAGGGTTTTCTTTCGGTTTTGGGGGTGATCCCGCTGTTTTTTTTGTGGTGTTTTTGACGTGTTTTGGGGTTTCCGTTGCGTTTCGTTGATTTCCTAATGTGTTTTAAGTTTGTTGGGAGTGGACTTTGGGATTTGGAGAACATCAGGTAGGTTTAGTGTGTTTTTGGGGTGGATCTATGGTTTTGGGGGTTTTCTTTCTTTTTTAGGGGTTATCCTGTTCTTGTTTGGGGTGTTTTCGACTTGTTTTGGGGTCTCCGTTGGGTTTTAGTTGGATTCTCGTTGGTCGTTAGGGTAAATGGGAGTGGATTGTGGGTTTTGAAGAAGATCAGGTGAGTTTAGGGTGGTTTTGCGGGGAAATTCATAGTGTTTGGTGTTTTTTCTTCTGATCCAGTTCTTTTTTGGGGTGTTTTTGAGGTGTTTTTGGGGTTTCCGTTGGGTTTCGTTGAGTTCCTAATGGGTTTTATGGTGGTTGGGAGTGGACATTTGGATTTGGAGAACATCAGGTACGTTTAGAGTGGTTTTGGGATTGGATCCGTGCTTTTTGGGGTTTTCTTTCGTTTTTGGGGGTGATCCTGTTCTTGAATGGGGGGTTTTTGAAGGGGTTTTGGGGTCTCCGTTGGGTTTCGTTGTGTTTTCCGTGGTCATCATGGTGGAAAAGTGTAAATTGTGGGTTTTGGAGAACATCAGGTAGGTTTAGGGCGACTTTTGGGGTGGATTCATGGTATTTGGGGTTTTCTTCTGGTTTTTTGGGGGGGTGATCGAATTCATTTTTGGGGTGTTTTTGACGTGTTTTGGGGTCTCTGTTGGGTTTTGCTGGGTTCTTGTTGGTCATCATGTTGGAAAAGTGTAAATTGCGGGTTTTGGAGAACATCAGGTAGGTTTACTGTCTTTTTGGGGTGGATCTATGTTTTTGGGGGATTTTCTTCCAGTTTTGGGGGTGATTCCGTTCTTGTTTGGGGTGTTTTTGACGTGTTTTGTGGTCTCTGTTTTGTTTCGTTGTGTTTTCCTTGTTCATTTTGGTGGAAAAGGCTGAATAGTGGGTTTTGGAGAACATCAGGTAGGTTTAGGGTGGTTTTGGGATTTGATCCGTGCTTTTTGGGGATTTTGTTCCAGTTTTGGGGGTGATTCCGTTCTTGTTTGTGGTGTTTTTGATGTGTTTTGGGTTCTCCGTTGGGTTTCGTTGGGTTTTCCGTTGGCATCATGGTGGAAAAGGGTAAATTGTGGGTTTTGGAGAACATCAGGTAGGTTTAGGGGGACTTTTGGGGTGGATTCATGGTATTTGGTTTTTTTTTTCTGTTTTTCTGGGGTGATCCCGTTCTTTTTTGGTGTGTTTTTGATGTGTTTTGGGGTCTCCGTTGGGTTTTGTTGGGTTCTTGTTGGTCATCATGTTGGAAAAGTGTAAATTGTGGGTTTTGGAGAACATCAGGTAGGTTTAGTGTGTTTTTGGGGTGGATCTATGGTTTTGGGGGTTTTCTTTCTTTTTTAGGGGTTATCCTGTTCTTGTTTGGGGTGTTTTCGACTTGTTTTGGGGTCTCCGTTGGGTTTTAGTTGGATTCTCGTTGGTCGTTAAGGTAAATGGGAGTGGATTGTGGGTTTTGAAGAAGATCAGGTGAGTTTAGGGTGGTTTTGCGGGGAAATTCATAGTGTTTGGTGTTTTTTCTTCTGATCCAGTTCTTTTTTTGGGTGTTTTTGAGGTGTTTTGGGGGTTTCCGTTGGGTTTCGTTGAGTTCCTAATGGGTTTTATGGTGGTTGGGAGTGGACATTTGGATTTGGAGAACATCAGGTACGTTTAGAGTGGTTTTGGGATTGGATCCGTGCTTTTGGGGGTTTTCTTTCGTTTTGGGGGGTGATCCTGTTCTTGTTTGGGGTGTTTTGGACGTGTTTTGGGTTCTCCGTTGGGTTTTGTTGGGTTTTCCGTGGTCATCATGCTGGAAAAGTGTAAATTGTTGGTTTTGGAGAACATCAGGTAGGTTTATGAGGACTTCTGGGGCAGATTCATGGTTTTAGGGTTTTCTTCTGTTGTTTTTCTAGTGATCCAGTTGTTTTTGTCATGTTTTTGACGTGTTTTGGGGTCTCCGTTGGGTTTCATTGGGTTTTTCGTGGTCATCATGGTGGAAAAGTTTAAATTGTGGGTTTTGGAGAACATCAGGTAGATTTAGGGTGTTTTTTGGGTGGATCTATGGTTTTGGAGGATTTTGTTCCAGTTTTGGGGTGATCCAATTCTTTTTTGGGGTTTTTTGGACATGTTTTGGGTTCTCCGTTGGGTTTCATTGTGTTTTCCGTGGTCATCATGGTGGAAAAGTGTAAATTGTGGGTTTTGGAGAACATCAGGTAGGTTTAGGGGGACTTTTGGGGTGGATTCATGGTATTTGGGGTTTTCTTCTGTTTTTTTTGGGGGGGTGATCGAATTCATTTTTGGGGTGTTTTTGACGTGTTTTGGGGTCTCTGTTGGGTTTTGCTGGGTTCTTGTTGGTCATCATGTTGGAAAAGTGTAAATTGCGGGTTTTGGAGAACATCAGGTAGATTTAGGGTGTTTTTTGGGTGGATCTATGGTTTTGGAGGATTTTGTTCCAGTTTTGGGGTGATCCAATTCTTTTTTGGGGTTTTTTGGACATGTTTTGGGTTCTCCGTTGGGTTTCGTTGTGTTTTCCGTGGTCATCATGGTGGAAAAGTGTAAATTGTGGGTTTTGGAGAACATCAGGTAGGTTTAGGGGGACTTTTGGGGTGGATTCATGGTATTTGGGGTTTTCTTCTGTTTTTTTGGGGGGGGTGATCGAATTCATTTTTGGGGTGTTTTTGACGTGTTTGGGGGTCTCCGTTGGGTTTTGCTGGGTTCTTGTTGGTCATCATGTTGGAAAAGTGTAAATTGTGGGTTTTGGAGAACATCAGGTAGGTTTACTGTCTTTTTGGGGTGGATCTATGTTTTTGGGGGATTTTCTTCCAGTTTTGGGGGTGATTCCGTTCTTGTTTGGGGTGTTTTTGACGTGTTTTGTGGTCTCTGTTTTGTTTCGTTGTGTTTTCCTTGTTCATTTTGGTGGAAAAGGCTGAATAGTGGGTTTTGGAGAACATCAGGTAGGTTTAGGGTGGTTTTGGGATTTGATCCGTGCTTTTTGGGGATTTTGTTCCAGTTTTGGGGGTGATTCCGTTCTTGTTTGTGGTGTTTTTGATGTGTTTTGGGTTCTCCGTTGGGTTTCGTTGGGTTTTCCGTTGGCATCATGGTGGAAAAGGGTAAATTGTGGGTTTTGGAGAACATCAGGTAGGTTTAGGGGGACTTTTGGGGTGGATTCATGGTATTTGTTTTTTTTTTCTGTTTTTCTGGGGTGATCCCGTTCTTTTTTGTTGTGTTTTTGATGTGTTTTGGGGTCTCCGTTGGGTTTTGTTGGGTTCTTGTTGGTCATCATGTTGGAAAAGTGTAAATTGTGGGTTTTGGAGAATATCAGGTGAGTTTAAGTTTTTCTGGGTGGTGAATCTATGGTTTTGGTTGAATTCTTCTGTTTTTTTAGCGTTTTCTTCTGTTTTTGGGGTGGTGCCATTCTTTTTTGGGGTGTTTTTGACATATTTTGGGGTCTCCGTTGGGTTTTGTTGGGTTCTTGTTGTTCATCATGGTGAAAACGTGTAAATTGTGGGTATTGGAGAACATCAGGTAGGTTTAGGGGGACTTTTGGGGTGGATCAACGGCTTTTAGGGTTTTCTTTCGGTTTTGGGGGTGATCCCGCTTTTTTTTTGTGGTGTTTTTGACGTGTTTTGGGGTTTCCGTTGCGTTTCGTTGATTTCCTAATGTGTTTTAAGTTTGTTGGGAGTGGACTTTGGGATTTGGAGAACATCAGGTAGGTTTAGTGTGTTTTTGGGGTGGATCTATGGTTTTTGGGGTTTTCTTTCTTTTTTAGGGGTTATCCTGTTCTTGTTTGGGGTGTTTTCGACTTGTTTTGGGGTCTCCGTTGGGTTTTAGTTGGATTCTCGTTGGTCGTTAAGGTAAATGGGAGTGGATTGTGGGTTTTGAAGAAGATCAGGTGAGTTTAGGGTGGTTTTGCGGGGAAATTCATAGTGTTTGGTGTTTTTTCTTCTGATCCAGTTCTTTTCTGGGGTGTTTTTGAGGTGTTTTTGGGGTTTCCGTTGGGTTTCGTTGAGTTCCTAATGGGTTTTATGGTGGTTGGGAGTGGACATTTGGATTTGGAGAACATCAGGTACGTTTAGAGTGGTTTTGGGATTGGATCCGTGCTTTTTGGGGTTTTCTTTCGTTTTGGGGGGGTGATCCTGTTCTTGTTTGGGGTGTTTTGGACGTGTTTTGGGTTCTCCGTTGGGTTTCGTTGTGTTTTCCGTGGTCATCATGGTGGAAAAGTGTAAATTGTGGGTTTTGGAGAACATCAGGTAGGTTTATGAGGACTTCTGGGGCAG
Source organism: Aythya ferina (assembly GCF_964211825.1). Classification (NCBI taxonomy): domain Eukaryota; kingdom Metazoa; phylum Chordata; class Aves; order Anseriformes; family Anatidae; genus Aythya; species Aythya ferina. Next base: position 275,902 of record NW_028181444.1, read on the forward strand.
ATTCATGGTTTTTAGGGTTTTGTTCTGTTTTTTCTAGTGATCCAGTTGTTTTTTGGCATGTTTTTGACGTGTTTTGGGGTCTCCGTTGGGTTTCATTGGGTTTCTCGTGGTCATCATGGTGGAAAAGTTTAAATTGTGGGTTTTGGAGAACATCAGGTAGGTTTAGGGCGACTTTTGGGGTGGATTCATGGTATTTGGGATTTTCTTCTGTTTTTTTTGGGGGGGTGATCGATTTCATTTTTGGGGTGTTTTTGACGTGTTTTGGGGTCTCCGTTGGGTTTTGCTGGGTTCTTGTTGGTCATCATGTTGGAAAAGTGTAAATTGCGTGTTTTGGAGAACATCAGGTAGGTTTACTGTCTTTTTGGGGTGGATCTATGTTTTTGGGGGATTTTCTTCCAGTTTTGGGGGTGATTCCGCTCTTGTTTGGGGTGTTTTTGACGTGTTTTGTGGTCTCTGTTTTGTTTCGTTGTGTTTTCCTTGTTCATTTTGGTGGAAAAGGCTGAATAGTGGGTTTTGGAGAACATCAGGTAGGTTTAGGGTGGTTTTGGGATTTGATCCGTGCTTTTTGGGGATTTTGTTCCAGTTTTGGGGGTGATTCCGTTCTTGTTTGTGGTGTTTTTGATGTGTTTTGGGTTCTCCGTTGGGTTTCGTTGGGTTTTCCGTTGGCATCATGGTGGAAAAGGGTAAATTGTGGGTTTTGGAGAATATCAGGTAGGTTTAGGGGGACTTTTGGGGTGGATTCATGGTATTTGTTTTTTTTTTCTGTTTTTCTGGGGTGATCCCGTTCTTTTTTGGTGTGTTTTTGATGTGTTTTGGGGTCTCCGTTGGGTTTTGTTGGGTTCTTGTTGGTCATCATGTTGGAAAAGTGTAAATTGTGGGTTTTGGAGAATATCAGGTGAGTTTAAGTTTTTCTGGGTGGTGAATCTATGGTTTTGGTTGAATTCTTCTGTTTTTTTAGCGTTTTCTTCTGTTTTTGGGGTGGTCCCATTATTTTTGGGGTGTTTTTGACATATTTTGGGGTCTCCGTTGGGTTTTGTTGGGTTCTTGTTGTTCATCATGGTGAAAACGTGTAAATTGTGGGTATTGGAGAACATCAGGTAGGTTTAGGGGGACTTTTGGGGTGGATCAACGGCTTTTAGGGTTTTCTTTCGGTTTTGGGGGTGATCCCGCTTTTTTTTTGTGGTGTTTTTGACGTGTTTTGGGGTTTCCGTTGCGTTTCGTTGATTTCCTAATGTGTTTTAAGTTTGTTGGGAGTGGACTTTGGGATTTGGAGAACATCAGGTAGGTTTAGTGTGTTTTTGGGGTGGATCTATGGTTTTTGGGGTTTTCTTTCTTTTTTAGGGGTTATCCTGTTCTTGTTTGGGGTGTTTTCGACTTGTTTTGGGGTCTCCGTTGGGTTTTAGTTGGATTCTCGTTGGTCGTTAAGGTAAATGGGAGTGGATTGTGGGTTTTGAAGAAGATCAGGTGAGTTTAGGGTGGTTTTGCGGGGAAATTCATAGTGTTTGGTGTTTTTTCTTCTGATCCAGTTCTTTTTTGGGGTGTTTTTGAGGTGTTTTTGGGGTTTCCGTTGGGTTTCGTTGAGTTCCTAATGGGTTTTATGGTGGTTGGGAGTGGACATTTGGATTTGGAGAACATCAGGTACGTTTAGAGTGGTTTTGGGATTGGATCCGTGCTTTTTGGGGTTTTCTTTCGTTTTTGGGGGTGATCCTGTTCTTGAATGGGGGGTTTTTGAAGGGGTTTTGGGGTCTCCGTTGGGTTTCGTTGTGTTTTCCGTGGTCATCATGGTGGAAAAGTGTAAATTGTGGGTTTTGGAGAACATCAGGTAGGTTTAGGGTTTTTTTGGGGTGGATCTATGTTTTTGGGGGATTTTCTTCCAGTTTTGGGGGTGATTCCGTTCTTGTTTGGGGTGTTTTTGACGTGTTTTGTGGTCTCTGTTTTGTTTCGTTGTGTTTTCCTTGTTCATTTTGGTGGAAAAGGCTGAATAGTGGGTTTTGGAGAACATCAGGTAGGTTTAGGGTGGTTTTGGGATTTGATCCGTGCTTTTTGGGGATTTTGTTCCAGTTTTGGGGGTGATTCCGTTCTTGTTTGTGGTGTTTTTGATGTGTTTTGGGTTCTCCGTTGGGTTTCGTTGGGTTTTCCGTTGGCATCATGGTGGAAAAGGGTAAATTGTGGGTTTTGGAGAACATCAGGTAGGTTTAGGGGGACTTTTGGGGTGGATTCATGGTATTTGTTTTTTTTTTTTTCTGTTTTACTGGGGTGATCCCGTTCTTTTTTGGTGTGTTTTTGATGTGTTTTGGGGTCTCCGTTGGGTTTTGTTGGGTTCTTGTTGGTCATCATGTTGGAAAAGTGTAAATTGTGGGTTTTGGAGAATATCAGGTGAGTTTAAGTTTTTCTGGGTGGTGAATCTATGGTTTTGATTGAATTCTTCTGTTTTTTTTTAGCGTTTTCTTCTGTTTTTGGGGTGGTCCCATTCTTTTTTGGGGTGTTTTTGACATATTTTGGGGTCTCCGTTAGTTTTTGTTGGGTTCTTGTTGTTCATCATGGTGAAAACGTGTAAATTGTGGGTATTGGAGAACATCAGGTAGGTTTAGGGGGACTTTTGGGGTGGATCAACGGCTTTTAGGGTTTTCTTTCGGTTTTGGGGGTGATCCCGCTTTTTTTTTGTGGTGTTTTTGACGTGTTTTGGGGTTTCCGTTGCGTTTCGTTGATTTCCTAATGTGTTTTAAGTTTGTTGGGAGTGGACTTTGGGATTTGGAGAACATCAGGTAGGTTTAGTGTGTTTTTGGGGTGGATCTACGGTTTTTGGGGTTTTCTTTCTTTTTTAGGGGTTATCCTGTTCTTGTTTGGGGTGTTTTCGACTTGTTTTGGGGTCTCCGTTGGGTTTTAGTTGGATTCTCGTTGGTCGTTAGGGTAAATGGGAGTGGATTGTGGGTTTTGAAGAAGATCAGGTGAGTTTAGGGTGGTTTTGCGGGGAAATTCATAGTGTTTGGTGTTTTTTCTTCTGATCCAGTTCTTTTTTGGGGTGTTTTTGAGGTGTTTTTGGGGTTTCCGTTGGGTTTCGTTGAGTTCCTAATGGGTTTTATGGTGGTTGGGAGTGGACATTTGGATTTGGAGAACATCAGGTACGTTTAGAGTGGTTTTGGGATTGGATCCGTGCTTTTGGGGGTTTTCTTTCGTTTTTGGGGGTGATCCTGTTCTTGTTTGGGGTGTTTTCGACTTGTTTTGGGGTCTCCGTTGGGTTTTAGTTGGATTCTCGTTGGTCGTTAAGGTAAATGGGAGTGGATTGTGGGTTTTGAAGAAGATCAGGTGAGTTTAGGGTGGTTTTGCGGGGAAATTCATAGTGTTTGGTGTTTTTTCTTCTGATCCAGTTCTTTTTTGGGGTGTTTTTGAGGTGTTTTTGGGGTTTCCGTTGGGTTTCGTTGAGTTCCTAATGGGTTTTATGGTGGTTGGGAGTGGACATTTGGATTTGGAGAACATCAGGTACGTTTAGAGTGGTTTTGGGATTGGATCCGTGCTTTTTGGGGTTTTCTTTCGTTTTGGGGGGTGATCCTGTTCTTGTTTGGGGTGTTTTGGACGTGTTTTGGGGTCTCCGTTGGGTTTCGTTGTGTTTTCCGTGGTCATCATGGTGGAAAAGTGTAAATTGTGGGTTTTGGAGAACATCAGGTAGGTTTAGGGGGACTTCTGGGGCAGATTCATGGTTTTTAGGGTTTTGTTCTGTTTTTTCTAGTGATCCAGTTGTTTTTTGGCATGTTTTTGACGTGTTTTGGGGTCTCCGTTGGGTTTTGTTGGGTTTTCCGTTGGCATCATGGTGGAAAAGTGTAAATTGTGGGTTTTGGAGAACATCAGGTAGGTTTAGGGGGACTTTTGGTGTGGATTCATGGTATTTGTTTTTTTTTTTCTGTTTTTCTGGGGTGATCCCGTTCTTTTTTGGTGTGTTTTTGATGTGTTTTGGGGTCTCCGTTGGGTTTTGTTGGGTTCTTGTTGTTCATCATGGTGGAAAAGTGTAAATTGTGGGTATTGGAGAACATCAGGTAGGTTTAGGGGGACTTTTGGGGAGGATCAACGGCTTTTAGGGTTTTCTTTCGGTTTTGGGGGTGATCCCGCTGTTTTTTTTGTGGTGTTTTTGACGTGTTTTGGGGTTTCCGTTGCGTTTCGTTGATTTCCTAATGTGTTTTAAGTTTGTTGGGAGTGGACTTTGGGATTTGGAGAACATCAGGTAGGTTTAGTGTGTTTTTGGGGTGGATCTATGGTTTTGGGGGTTTTCTTTCTTTTTTAGGGGTTATCCTGTTCTTGTTTGGGGTGTGTTCGACTTGTTTTGGGGTCTCCGTTGGGTTTTAGTTGGATTCTCGTTGGTCGTTAAGGTAAATGGGAGTGGATTGTGGGTTTTGAAGAAGATCAGGTGAGTTTAGGGTGGTTTTGCGGGGAAATTCATAGTGTTTGGTGTTTTTTCTTCTGATCCAGTTCTTTTTTTGGGTGTTTTTGAGGTGTTTTGGGGGTTTCCGTTGGGTTTCGTTGAGTTCCTAATGGGTTTTATGGTGGTTGGGAGTGGACATTTGGATTTGGAGAACATCAGGTACGTTTAGAGTGGTTTTGGGATTGGATCCGTGCTTTTTGGGGTTTTCTTTCGTTTTGGGGGGTGATCCTGTTCTTGTTTGGGGTGTTTTGGACGTGTTTTGGGTTCTCCGTTGGGTTTTGTTGGGTTTTCCGTGGTCATCATGCTGGAAAAGTGTAAATTGTTGGTTTTGGAGAACATCAGGTAGGTTTATGAGGACTTCTGGGGCAGATTCATGGTTTTAGGGTTTTCTTCTGTTGTTTTTCTAGTGATCCAGTTGTTTTTGTCATGTTTTTGACGTGTTTTGGGGTCTCCGTTGGGTTTCATTGGGTTTTTCGTGGTCATCATGGTGGAAAAGTTTAAATTGTGGGTTTTGGAGAACATCAGGTAGATTTAGGGTGTTTTTTGGGTGGATCTATGGTTTTGGAGGATTTTGTTCCAGTTTTGGGGTGATCCAATTCTTTTTTGGGGTTTTTTGGACATGTTTTGGGTTCTCCGTTGGGTTTCATTGTGTTTTCCGTGGTCATCATGGTGGAAAAGTGTAAATTGTGGGTTTTGGAGAACATCAGGTAGGTTTAGGGGGACTTTTGGGGTGGATTCATGGTATTTGGGGTTTTCTTCTGGTTTTTTTGGGGGGGTGATCGAATTCATTTTTGGGGTGTTTTTGACGTGTTTTGGGGTCTCTGTTGGGTTTTGCTGGGTTCTTGTTGGTCATCATGTTGGAAAAGTGTAAATTGTGGGTTTTGGAGAACATCAGGTAGGTTTACTGTCTTTTTGGGGTGGATCTATGTTTTTGGGGGATTTTCTTCCAGTTTTGGGGGTGATTCCTTTCTTGTCTGGGGTGTTTTTGACGTGTTTTGTGGTCTCTGTTTTGTTTCGTTGTGTTTTCCTTGTTCATTTTGGTGGAAAAGGCTGAATAGTGGGTTTTGGAGAACATCAGGTAGGTTTAGGGTGGTTTTGGGATTTGATCCGTGCTTTTTGGGGATTTTGTTCCAGTTTTGGGGGTGATTCCGTTCTTGTTTGTGGTGTTTTTGATGTGTTTTGGGTTCTCCGTTGGGTTTCGTTGGGTTTTCCGTTGGCATCATGGTGGAAAAGGGTAAATTGTGGGTTTTGGAGAACATCAGGTAGGTTTAGGGGGACTTTTGGGGTGGATTCATGGTATTTGTTTTTTTTTTTTTCTGTTTTACTGGGGTGATCCCGTTCTTTTTTGGTGTGTTTTTGATGTGTTTTGGGGTCTCCGTTGGGTTTTGTTGGGTTCTTGTTGGTCATCATGTTGGAAAAGTGTAAATTGTGGGTTTTGGAGAATATCAGGTGAGTTTAAGTTTTTCTGGGTGGTGAATCTATGGTTTTGGTTGAATTCTTCTGTTTTTTTAGCGTTTTCTTCTGTTTTTGGGGTGGTCCCATTCTTTTTTGGGGTGTTTTTGACATATTTTGGGGTCTCCGTTGGGTTTTGTTGGGTTCTTGTTGTTCATCATGGTGAAAACGTGTAAATTGTGGGTATTGGAGAACATCAGGTAGGTTTAGGGGGACTTTTGGGGTGGATCAACGGCTTTTAGGGTTTTCTTTCGGTTTTGGGGGTGATCCCGCTTTTTTTTGTGGTGTTTTTGACGTGTTTTGGGGTTTCCGTTGCGTTTCGTTGATTTCCTAATGTGTTATAAGTTTGTTGGGAGTGGACTTTGGGATTTGGAGAACATCAGGTAGGTTTAGTGTGTTTTTGGGGTGGATCTATGGTTTTTGGGGTTTTCTTTCTTTTTTAGGGGTTATCCTGTTCATGTTTGGGGTGTTTTCGACTTGTTTTGGGGTCTCCGTTGGGTTTTAGTTGGATTCTCGTTGGTCGTTAGGGTAAATGGGAGTGGATTGTGGGTTTCGAAGAAGATCAGGTGAGTTTAGGGTGGTTTTGCGGGGAAATTCATAGTGTTTGGTGTTTTTTCTTCTGATCCAGTTCTTTTCTGGGGTGTTTTTGAGGTGTTTTTGGGGTTTCCGTTGGGTTTCGTTGATTTCCTAATGGATTTTATGGTGGTTGGGAGTGGACATTTGGATTTGGAGAACATCAGGTACGTTTAGAGTGGTTTTGGGATTGGATCCGTGCTTTTTGGGGTTTTCTTTCGTTTTTGGGGGTGATCCTGTTCTTGTTTGGGGTGTTTTCGACTTGTTTTGGGGTCTCCGTTGGGTTTTAGTTGGATTCTCGTTGGTCGTTAGGGTAAATGGGAGTGGATTGTGGGTTTCGAAGAAGATCAGGTGAGTTTAGGGTGGTTTTGCGGGGAAATTCATAGTGTTTGGTGTTTTTTCTTCTGATCCAGTTCTTTTTTGGGGTGTTTTTGAGGTGTTTTTGGGGTTTCCGTTGGGTTTCGTTGAGTTCCTAATGGGTTTTATGGTGGTTGGGAGTGGACATTTGGATTTGGAGAACATCAGGTACGTTTAGAGTGGTTTTGGGATTGGATCCGTGCTTTTTGGGGTTTTCTTTCGTTTTGGGGGGTGATCCTGTTCTTGTTTGGGGTGTTTTGGACGTGTTTTGGGTTCTCCGTTGGGTTTTGTTGGGTTTTCCGTGGTCATCATGCTGGAAAAGTGTAAATTGTTGGTTTTGGAGAACATCAGGTAGGTTTATGAGGACTTCTGGGGCAGATTCATGGTTTTTAGGGTTTTCTTCTGTTGTTTTTCTAGTGATCCAGTTGTTTTTGTCATGTTTTGGACGTGTTTTGGGTTCTCCGTTGGGTTTTGTTGGGTTTTCCGTGGTCATCATGTTGGAAAAGTGTAAATTGTGGGTTTTGGAGAATATCAGGTGAGTTTAAGTTTTTCTGGGTGGTGAATCTATGGTTTTGGTTGAATTCTTCTGTTTTTTTAGCGTTTTCTTCTGTTTTTGGGGTGGTCCCATTCTTTTTTGGGGTGTTTTTGACATATTTTGGGGTCTCCGTTGGGTTTTGTTGGGTTCTTGTTGTTCATCATGGTGAAAACGTGTAAATTGTGGGTATTGGAGAACATCAGGTAGGTTTAGGGGGACTTTTGGGGTGGATCAACGGCTTTTAGGGTTTTCTTTCGGTTTTGGGGGTGATCCCGCTTTTTTTTGTGGTGTTTTTGACGTGTTTTGGGGTTTCCGTTGCGTTTCGTTGATTTCCTAATGTGTTATAAGTTTGTTGGGAGTGGACTTTGGGATTTGGAGAACATCAGGTAGGTTTAGTGTGTTTTGGGGGTGGATCTATGGTTTTTGGGGTTTTCTTTCTTTTTTAGGGGTTATCCTGTTCTTGTTTGGGGTGTTTTCGACTTGTTTTGGGGTCTCCGTTGGGTTTTAGTTGGATTCTCGTTGGTCGTTAGGGTAAATGGGAGTGGATTGTGGGTTTCGAAGAAGATCAGGTGAGTTTAGGGTGGTTTTGCGGGGAAATTCATAGTGTTTGGTGTTTTTTCTTCTGATCCAGTTCTTTTTTGGGGTGTTTTTGAGGTGTTTTTGGGGTTTCCGTTGGGTTTCGTTGAGTTCCTAATGGGTTTTATGGTGGTTGGGAGTGGACATTTGGATTTGGAGAACATCAGGTACGTTTAGAGTGGTTTTGGGATTGGATCCGTGCTTTTTGGGGTTTTCTTTCGTTTTGGGGGGTGATCCTGTTCTTGTTTGGGGTGTTTTGGACGTGTTTTGGGTTCTCCGTTGGGTTTTGTTGGGTTTTCCGTGGTCATCATGCTGGAAAAGTGTAAATTGTTGGTTTTGGAGAACATCAGGTAGGTTTATGAGGACTTCTGGGGCAGATTCATGGTTTTTAGGGTTTTCTTCTGTTGTTTTTCTAGTGATCCAGTTGTTTTTGTCATGTTTTTGACGTGTTTTGGGGTCTCCGTTGGGTTTCATTGGGTTTTTCGTGGTCATCATGGTGGAAAAGTTTAAATTGTGGGTTTTGGAGAACATCAGGTAGATTTAGGGTGGTTTTTGGGTGGATCTATGGTTTTGGAGGATTTTGTTCCAGTTTTGGGGTGATCCAATTCTTTTTTGGGGTGTTTTGGACATGTTTTGGGTTCTCCGTTGGGTTTCGTTGTGTTTTCCGTGGTCATCATGGTGGAAAAGTGTAAATTGTGGGTTTTGGAGAACATCAGGTAGGTTTAGGGGGACTTTTGGGGTGGATTCATGGTATTTGGGGTTTTCTTCTGTTTTTTTTGGGGGGGTGATCGAATTCATTTTTGGGGTGTTTTTGACGTGTTTTGGGGTCTCCGTTGGGTTTTGCTGGGTTCTTGTTGGTCATCATGTTGGAAAAGTGTAAATTGCGGGTTTTGGAGAACATCAGGTAGGTTTACTGTCTTTTTGGGGTGGATCTATGTTTTTGGGGGATTTTCTTCCAGTTTTGGGGGTGATTCCGTTCTTGTCTGGGGTGTTTTTGACGTGTTTTGTGGTCTCTGTTTTGTTTCGTTGTGTTTTCCTTGTTCATTTTGGTGGAAAAGGCTGAATAGTGGGTTTTGGAGAACATCAGGTAGGTTTAGGGTGGTTTTGGGATTTGATCCGTGCTTTTTGGGGATTTTGTTCCAGTTTTGGGGGTGATTCCGTTCTTGTTTGTGGTGTTTTTGATGTGTTTTGGGTTCTCCGTTGGGTTTCGTTGGGTTTTCCGTTGGCATCATGGTGGAAAAGGGTAAATTGTGGGTTTTGGAGAACATCAGGTAGGTTTAGGGGGACTTTTGGGGTGGATTCATGGTATTTGGTTTTTTTTTTCTGTTTTTCTGGGGTGATCCCGTTCTTTTTTGGTGTGTTTTTGATGTGTTTTGGGGTCTCCGTTGGGTTTTGTTGGGTTCTTGTTGGTCATCATGTTGGAAAAGTGTAAATTGTGGGTTTTGGAGAATATCAGGTGAGTTTAAGTTTTTCTGGGTGGTGAATCTATGGTTTTGGTTGAATTCTTCTGTTTTTTTAGCGTTTTCTTCTGTTTTTGGGGTGGTCCCATTCTTTTTTGGGGTGTTTTTGACATATTTTGGGGTCTCCGTTGGGTTTTGTTGGGTTCTTGTTGTTCATCATGGTGAAAACGTGTAAATTGTGGGTATTGGAGAACATCAGGTAGGTTTAGGGGGACTTTTGGGGTGGATCAACGGCTTTTAGGGTTTTCTTTCGGTTTTGGGGGTGATCCCGCTTTTTTTTGTGGTGTTTTTGACGTGTTTTGGGGTTTCCGTTGCGTTTCGTTGATTTCCTAATGTGTTTTAAGTTTGTTGGGAGTGGACTTTGGGATTTGGAGAACATCAGGTAGGTTTAGTGTGTTTTTGGGGTGGATCTATGTTTTTTGGGGTTTTCTTTCTTTTTTAGGGGTTATCCTGTTCTTGTTTGGGGTGTTTTCGACTTGTTTTGGGGTCTCCGTTGGGTTTTAGTTGGATTCTCGTTGGTCGTTAAGGTAAATGGGAGTGGATTGTGGGTTTTGAAGAAGATCAGGTGAGTTTAGGGTGGTTTTGCGGGGAAATTCATAGTGTTTGGTGTTTTTTCTTCTGATCCAGTTCTTTTTTTGGGTGTTTTTGAGGTGTTTTTGGGGTTTCCGTTGGGTTTCGTTGAGTTCCTAATGGGTTTTATGGTGGTTGGGAGTGGACATTTGGATTTGGAGAACATCAGGTACGTTTAGAGTGGTTTTGGGATTGGATCCGTGCTTTTTGGGGTTTTCTTTCGTTTTGGGGGGTGATCCTGTTCTTGTTTGGGGTGTTTTGGACGTGTTTTGGGTTCTCCGTTGGGTTTCGTTGTGTTTTCCGTGGTCATCATGGTGGAAAAGTGTAAATTGTGGGTTTTGGAGAACATCAGGTAGGTTTAGGGGGACTTTTGGGGTGGATTCATGGTATTTGGGGTTTTCTTCTGTTTTTTTTGGGGGGGTGATCGAATTCATTTTTGGGGTGTTTTTGACGTGTTTTGGGGTCTCCGTTGGGTTTTGCTGGGTTCTTGTTGGTCATCATGTTGGAAAAGTGTAAATTGCGGGTTTTGGAGAACATCAGGTAGGTTTACTGTCTTTTTGGGGTGGATCTATGCTTTTGGGGGATTTTCTTCCAGTTTTGGGGGTGATTCCGTTCTTGTTTGGGGTGTTTTTGACGTGTTTTGTGGTCTCTGTTTTGTTTCGTTGTGTTTTCCTTGTTCATTTTGGTGGAAAAGGCTGAATAGTGGGTTTTGGAGAACATCAGGTAGGTTTAGGGTGGTTTTGGGATTTGATCCGTGCTTTTTGGGGATTTTGTTCCAGTTTTGGGGGTGATTCCGTTCTTGTTTGTGGTGTTTTTGATGTGTTTTGGGTTCTCCGTTGGGTTTCGTTGGGTTTTCCGTTGGCATCATGGTGGAAAAGGGTAAATTGTGGGTTTTGGAGAACATCAGGTAGGTTTAGGGGGACTTTTGGGGTGGATTCATGGTATTTGTTTTTTTTTTTCTGTTTTTCTGGGGTGATCCCGTTCTTTTTTGGTGTGTTTTTGATGTGTTTTGGGGTCTCCGTTGGGTTTTGTTGGTTTCTTGTTGGTCATCATGTTGGAAAAGTGTAAATTGTGGGTTTTGGAGAATATCAGGTGAGTTTAAGTTTTTCTGGGTGGTGAATCTATGGTTTTGGTTGAATTCTTCTGTTTTTTTAGCGTTTTCTTCTGTTTTTGGGGTGGTCCCATTCTTTTTTGGGGTGTTTTTGACATATTTTGGGGTCTCCGTTGGTTTTTGTTGGGTTCTTGTTGTTCATCATGGTGAAAACGTGTAAATTGTGGGTATTGGAGAACATCAGGTAGGTTTAGGGGGACTTTTGGGGTGGATCAACGGCTTTTAGGGTTTTCTTTCGGTTTTGGGGGTGATCCCGCTTTTTTTTGTGGTGTTTTTGACGTGTTTTGGGGTTTTTTGTTGCGTTTCGTTGATTTCCTAATGTGTTTTAAATTTGTTGGGAGTGGACTTTGGGATTTGGAGAACATCAGGTAGGTTTAGTGTGTTTTTGGGGTGGATCTATGTTTTTTGGGGTTTTCTTTCTTTTTTAGGGGTTATCCTGTTCTTGTTTGGGGTGTTTTTGACTTGTTTTGGGGTCTCCGTTGGGTTTTCGTTGGATTCTCGTTGGTCGTTAAGGTAAATGGGAGTGGATTGTGGGTTTTGAAGAAGATCAGGTGAGTTTAGGGTGGTTTTGCGGGGAAATTCATAGTTTTTGGTGTTTTTTCTTCTGATTCAGTTCTTTTTTGGGGTGTTTTTGCGGTGTTTTTGGGGTTTCCGTTGGGTTTCGTTGAGTTCCTAATGGGTTTTATGGTGGTTGGGAGTGGACATTTGGATTTGGAGAACATCAGGTACGTTTAGAGTGGTTTTGGGATTGGATCCGTGCTTTTTGGGGTTTTCTTTGGTTTTGGGGGTGATCCTGTTCTTGTTTGGGGTGTTTTGGACGTGTTTTGGGTTCTCCGTTGGGTTTCGTTGTGTTTTCCGTGGTCATCATGGTGGAAAAGTGTAAATTGTGGGTTTTGGAGAACATCAGGTAGGTTTATGAGGACTTTTGGGGCAGATTCATGGTTTTTAGGGTTTTCTTCTGTTTTTTCTAGTTATCCAGTTGTTTTTCGGCGTGTTTTTGACGTGTTTTGGGGTCTCCGTTGGGTTTCATTGGGTTTCTCGTGGTCATCATGGTGGAAAAGTGTAAATAGTGGGTTTTGGAGAACATCAGGTAGGTTTTGGGGGACTTTTGGGGTGGATTCATGATATATGGGGTTTTCTTCTGTTTTTTTTTGGGGGGGGGGTGATCCAATTAATTTTTGGTGTGTTTTGGACGTGTTTTGGGGTCTCCGTTGGGTTTCGTTGGGTTTTCCGTGGTCATCATGGTGGAAAAGTGTAAATTGTGGGTTTTGGAGAACATCAGGTAGATTTAGGGTGTTTTTGGAGTGGATCTATGGTTTTGGGGGATTTTGTTCCAGTTTTGGGGTGATCCCGTTCTTTTTTGGGGTGTTTCTGACATGTTTTGGGTTCTCCGTTGGGTTTCATTGGGTTTTCCGTGGTCATCATGGTGGAAAAGTGTAAATAGTGGGTTTTGGAGAACATCAGGTAGGTTTAGGGGGACTTTTGGGGTGGATTCACGATATATGGTGTTTTCTTCTGTTTTTTTTTTTGGGGGGGGGGCTTATCCAATTCATTTTTGGGGTGTTTTTTACGTGTTTTGGGGTCTCCATTGGGTTTCGTTGTGTTTTCCGTGGTCATCATGGATGAAAAGGGTAAATTTGTGGGATTTGGAGAACATCAGGTAGGTTTAGGTTGGTTTTGGGATTGGATCTGTGCTTTTTGGGGATTTTCTTCCAGTTTATGGGTGATCCCTTTCTTTTTTGGGGTGTTTTTGACGTGTTTTGGTGTCTCCTTTTGGGTTTTCGTTTGGTTCATGTTGGTCATCATGGTGAAAATTGTAAATTCTTTGGGGGGGAATTTTCTTCCAGTTTTGGGGGTGATCCCGTTCTTTTTTGGGGTGTTTTTGACATGTTTTGGTGTCTCTGTTGGGTTTCGTTGCGTTTTCTGTTGTCATGGTGGTGGAAAAGTGTAAATTGTGGGTTTTGGAGAACTTCAGGTAGGTTTAGGCTTTTTTTGGGGTGGATCTATTTTTGGGGGGTTTTCTTTCGTTTTGGGGGGTTATCCCATTCTTTTTTGGGGTGTTTTTGACGTGTTTTGAGGTCTCCATTTGTTTTTTTTGGGTTTCCATTGGGTTTTCTGGTGGTTGGGAGTGGATTGTACATTTAGGAAAACATCAGGTAGGTTTAACGGTTTTTTGGGTTGTTAAATCACTTTTTTTCTTCTGATTCGGTTCGCTTTTGGGGTGTTTTTGACGTGTTTTGTGGTTTCCGTTGCGTTTCGTTGAGTTTTGACAAATTGACAAATCCTTGAAGTCCCTTTTGATTGCTCACAGGCTATGCGTTGCCACTCCTTCTCCTCCCAGATATAGGACGAGCAATCGGTAATAGTCTGACGGTTGAACCAAGCTGGGAAGCCTCCTTGTGATGTCCTAACCCAGGCCCTAGGAAGGCAGCAGATTTCCCTTAGAGGAGGGTCCCTTCTACATATTGGACCCTCTGTTCCGCTGATTGATAAATCACCCACAACTAAAACTCACCTTTTCTTCCTGCTGCCTGTGGTCACTATACGGGGGGGTTGGCTTTTCCAACCCTGCCAATATCTCTGGTGGAGAGGGATTATAGCCTTTTCCATCCATCGATTGCCTTTCGGCCTCCAGGGCCTTATACCTGTTGCGCAGGTCTACCTGATAGTGTGATATGGTTGAGATTTTGATAAAATTGCAAACACAAACATTAAAGTGATTACTGGTATCTACCACAGCATTATCTACAACTATAGAATCACAATGACTTCTCATGCAAACACAACCTTTCCCAATATATACAAGTACAGTATCAAGGGTTTCATTAGGATATATCTCAACGTGTCAAATATTTTGCTCAGTGTCAAGACAAATGTCTTGGGATTCCAGCGTGTTACTTTCACAGATGGAACTTTTTTGTTCACGCACAATGCATGCATTTACATCAATTGTTTGCCACTTTCCTCCCTTTTGATGGGCCCACACTTTATGCCCTTTAGTATAAAGTATAGTTCCATTATGATTGAGTCCTAATGCAATGATTGGCTATACATTGTATACGGTGGCATTACTTATAGTAAGTATAAAGGACACAATTTGATCATTTTCTGCATAAAGGGTAAAGTTGACTAATTGCAACCATGCTTGAAAATCTTTTTCAAATTCTGAAGCATTATCCCAAATAAATTTTCGAATTTCAGTGGGCAAAGTTCCTCCTTGTCCCTGTCTCTAATAATAGCTGCTGCTAAAGATTGTATACATTACTGCGTTTGGATACAGCTCCAAGCAAGGGAGGTATTGCCTTGGCTTTTTCCAAGGGCATGTACAATTAATTGATGGTATAGAAGCCATTGCTTTGCTAAAGACAATAAGGATGATTTTTATTGGATGATCGAGTTACTGTAGTCAGAAACTAAACCTAACCCTAACCTAACCCTAACACTAACCCAACCCTAAACCTAACCCTAACCCTAACGGCTGCCCGCGGATCTAAACCTAACGCTCAAACCCTAATCCTAACCCTAACCCTAACCCTAACCCGAACACTAAAGCTAAACCTAACCCTAACCCTTACCCTAAACCTAACCCTAACGTAACCCTAACCCTAACCCTAACACTATTCCTAACACTAACCCTAACCCTAACCCTAACCCTAATCCAAACAGAACCCTAAACCTTACCCTAACCCTAACCCTAAACCTAACCCTAACCCTAAACCTAAACCTAAACCTAACCTAACCCTAACCCTAACCCTAACCCTAAACCTAACCCTAACCCTAACCCTAACCCTAACCTTAACCCTAACCCTAACCCTAACCCTAACCCTAATCCTAACACTAACAACCCTAACCCTCTAACCCTAACCCTAACACTAACCCCTAACCCTAACCCTAATCCTAACCCTAACCCTAACCCCTAACCCTAGCCCTAACCCTAACAATAACCCCCAACCCCAACCCTCACCCGAAACCCTAACTCTAGCCCCAGCCCTAGCCCCTAACCCTAACCCTAGTTCCCGAGAACTACATCTCCCGGTACGCTCTGGGCATTCAACATGGCTTCCCGGAAATCCCGAATCCAAAAACTACATTTCCCGGCATACTCTGGGTACGCAACATGGCCTCCCGAAAGTCTGGAGTCCCGAGAACTACATCTCCCGGCATGCTCTGGGCACACAACATGGCCTCCCAGTGCCGGAAAACTACACCTACCAGCATTCCCCGCACAGCCAGCATGGCCAATCACAGGCCGAGTGCTCGAGAACTGCATTTACCAGCACTCACTGGAACCCTCACCGCCCTTACAAAAAAAGCCTCAAGCCCTAACATCCAAAAAACCTCAAAACCCCTACAGACCTAACCCAAACTATTTACCACACTAAACCCCTGAAGACCTATGCCTAAAACCCCCAACCCAAAATCTTAGGATGCTCAAAACCCAAACCCAACCCAAAACGTTAGGAATGCTCAAAGCCCTAGCCCAAAAACTTAGGGCGCTCCAAACCCTAACCCCAAAACATTAAGACGCAAAAAACCCTAACCCAAAAACTTAGGGTAATACACCATAAATGTTTGTTCATTGTCTTTTGTATTATAAAAACAAGGAGTTCTGTTTGAGGAGCGGGAGTTGCGAAAGCTCCCTGCTGAAGTAAGGAGCTGCATAATGCTTGCCTAGACACTATGAAAATTCTTTTGCTTAATTTTCTTTTTAAAGAGATTTAAATTCTTAAAAATTCTTTTCCGCGCAACAGTGCGCGCAGTCGCAGAATATACCAGGATGCGTAATCCCGGAATTAGCAAGATATAAAAAGGGACCTTGGCGGGGGTGAGGTGCGTGCCGTTGGCGGAGCTGAGACTCCCCGGCTGCCCAGTGCTGTTTTGCTTGATGTTTGCTTTCTCAATAAATTCCTTTCTATGATTAATACAATGCTCTCTGAAAATTAATTAAGGGGGAAACTTATAACACTTTGGACGCTCAAAACCCAAACCCAAAAACTTTGGACGCTCAAAACCCTATCCCGAAAACACTAGGACGCTCCAAACCCTATCCCGAAAACAGGACGCTCCAAGCCCTAACCCAAAAACATTCGGACGCTCAAAACCCAAACCCAAAACATTAAGATGCTCCAAACCCTATCCGGAAAACATTAGGAAGCTCAAAGACCTATCCCAAAAACTTAGGACGCTCAAAACCCTATCCTGGAAACACTGAGATGCTCAGAACCCTATCCTGAAAATTTAGGACGCTCCAAACCCTAACCCAAAAACATTAGGACGCTCAAAGCCCCAACCCAAAACACTAGGACGCTCCAAACCCTATCCTGGAAACATTAAGATGCTCAAAACCCTATCCTGAAAACTGAGGATGCTCATTACCCAGACCCAAAATATTAAGATGCTCAAAACCCTAACCCAACTACTTAGGATGCTTGAAAGCCGATCCCAAAAAATTAGGGCACACAAAAGCCTAACCCCCAAAATTAAGATGCTCAAAATCCAAACCCCCAAAATTAGGATACTCAAAACCCTGGACCTGGAGAACCTAACCTGAAAAAAAAAAAAAAAAAAAAAGATCTTAAAACCCTAACCGTAAATAACTGACCAAAAATAAAACCTTAGGACTCTAACCCTAAAAAACATATCAACACTACAACCCAAAAAACTCTAATACCCTAACACGCTAACCCTGAAACCCTTAAAACCCTAACCCCCAAATCCTTAAAACCCTAACCGTTAAAACTCCAACCCTAAAAACCTTAAAATCCTAAACATAAACCCTGAAACCCCTTACCCTGAAACCCAACCCTAGTGCCCAATCCCTGAAACCTTAAAACCCTGAATCAATCTGTAGCAAATAGCATAGGCTGAGTCGAGGATCTCAGTACAGTAGCATTATTATTCGAGATTACAATGGCGGGTGTCCCACAAGCAGGAGGGTGCCTACTAATTCCATACACAGTTTATACACTTTTTTTTTCTGCCGAGGACTGGGACCCTCCCCTGTTTCCCCTTTAACTGTGCTATTCAAGGTTCATAATCTAGCTGGTGCTTCACAGAAAATACACAGCTGCTGGCCTGTTACAAGTCACATTTCTTTTGAGGTTTTTACTCTTTGAGGTGGTAATGTTTCTTACGCCGTGATTTCCACCTAATTGCTGTAAGGATTCTGGTTGTCTGCGTTTTACAAGCTTGTCTGTTATAATAAATAAAAGTCCCAAATAGGATTACGATCAAAGTTTACAATTCACTGAATGAATAGAGGTAAGCAAACAGTGCTGGGTACGCCGGGAGTCTCTGCTCCACCAAGACGCGCACCAGTTATACACCAGTTACCTCCCTTAAGGGATATAGAGAAGCCCTCTCAGATACGTCCGTCCTACTTCTCCTGCATGCGGCCGGAGGTCAATCTAATTCTGGTGCTGTTGGTGGTGGAAGCTGGGGCAACGGTGGTACTGGTGGCGATACCACAGCCACCGGAGGGGGAGCTGCCGGGGGTGGATTGTTAGGATATGGAGGTGGTAGCTTATCCAACGGCTCACGTTTATCTTCTTTTTCTTTTTCATGTTCTTCTTGTTCTTCAAATTTCTTACCTGCTTTTAGTGTAAATATTGAGGCTGGAAAAGGACGTGAAGTCCTCCTGATCCATAATCCTGCATAATCACTTTCTTCCTGGCTAAAAGCTTCCTTTGAATTAACATGGATATTTAAGGCCTGGCAAATCCAGTCTTCGAAGGATCCAAAAACAGGCCAAAAGACATGTAGTCTTAAAGGCTCCTTTGGCCATTCTGTCACACAATCCTGGACCATTTTTAATTTACTTTTTCCTTTTCTGGGGTCCCTATCATTCCAATTTCGAATCGTTATTCCTAATGGACTTTCTGGTGGTATGACTGGTAATTTGCTCCCTTTCTTCTGGTCTCTGGTCTTCGATTTTGTCTGACCCATCTAGGAATTTTACTATGGCAATTCCCACAGCCCTTGGTTACCTTAGTAAGAGTGTCTTGCAGGGGGTCGAGGACCTATCACACACCCACAAATCCTATAGGAATCCCTTCGGTCCTTCACCAGCCAAGTCCCTCACGGGAGATTGAAAACGCGGTTAGAAGACCTCCACAATCGCTTCGGAACTAAGTTCCATCCCAGTCACACTCTTACACACACAGGCAACCGAACCCCACCCAACCGAACGGTATACGCTTTAAATGCTTACGACTCCGTCATCTTCGTTCGGATCTTCACACACACAATTACGGGCAAAATATAGTGCTGCAGCTGGCAAGGGAGCTGAAAAAAAGAATCAGAAACTTTGCTTACCTTTATTCAGGTTTAAGATGCCATTAGTTCCGACCTGACTCAAACAGCAGCCACCAAATGGTGGGGGTGCCTCTCCTAGATCAAACCAGAAATCAGGAACCAAAGCCCTCCCGGACGAGCGCCCACTTGTAATAAATGACTGGGTCATTTGATTGGGCCAGGAGTCTCTGCTCCACCAAGACGCACACAAGTTACATCAGGCGGCTGGTTTTTATGCTGCTAGGCTAATACATATTCATTACTACTTCTACAAAAGGCAGGGTTATTCTAATTAGTTCCCAGAATCCAAACCCTCCCACTGGTGCAGGCGTTATCAGTCTCCGGTGGTCCCTCTGGGGGCCGCTCGTACTGAAGGCTCGTAGTCTTCCTCCCAGGCTTTTCTCTTGTCCATCTCCTTTGTCCATCTTGGCTGGATGGCAGACACTTGCATAGTGTCCCATCAACAGTTGTAATAGTTAGCAGTTATTCTGAAACCCCTTTGTTCTCTTATCCCCTATTGACCCGAATTGATGGACCATTCCTTTGCAAGATACAAGAACTATATACATTAACCACTCTGGTTTTCTCAGACTTTTCATCATATCATGCGGCCCTAGCATTGTTCCATATTGACACGAATCAGATGAACTCATTTCACACTGTTAAGCTGTCTTATCACTGCAAGCATATCTCAATACCACCTTCCTTCCCTCTACAGGATGTAACTGCGCAAAAACAACATTTTTATTCCCACAACCTTGATCCCCTTACCCTGAAGTCCTTATTCCCCTTAAACATAGCAACTCTAACCACAACCCTAACCCTTATTATCAACCCCCTAACGCTAATGACACTGACCTTAATCCAAACCCCAAACCGCCCCTAACCCCAGACAACCAACAACGAAACACACACACACAAAGATGGAAACTACAAAAAAGGCAAAACCCACGATACAGGCCCCAAATCACAAATACGCAACCAAAATGCTACAGAAAAGCCCCAGATGCAGGCCCCAAATGCTACTGCTAGGCCTCAAAAGCTCAAGATGCATCCCAAAGCAAAAATGCAGGCCCCAAACGTTACAGAAAAGCCCCCAAACCCAGGCTGCACAAGTCTACAAGCAGGCCCCAAACTGCCAACAGAAGCAGGCACCAACCACACCCAGATGCAGACCCCAACTGCCCACAAGCAGCTCCTACCCCACCACCCCCTCCCAAGAACTGGACTCCACCCAGACACTGGCCCAAGACCCAGGCCCGCCCCCCACCACCCCCCCTACCATCCCCCCCGACACAGGTGTACAAGCAGCTCACAACCCGCCCCTTCAGAGACCGGTCCCACTCCCCCCACCCCCCCCAAGACATGGGATGCGGAGGTGTACAACCAACTCCCAACTCCCTCCCCCTCAAAGGGAGGCCCCAAAGACCCCCAAATGGAGGCTCCTAGAGTGAACAAACAGCTCCCAACTTCCCCAGGCACAGGCCCACCCCCCCCCCCCAAACACAGGCCACAGAGGTGTATAAACAGCCCAGACCCCCCTCCAAGACCATGGCCCCTATAGTGTACAAGCAGCTCCCAACCACCCACAGATGCAGGCCCCAACCTTTCTCAAAAGGGAGGCACCTAGAATGCACAAGCAACTCCCAACCCCCCTAAACATAGGTCCAAAAGTGCACAAGCAGCTCCCAACCCCCCTCAAATACAGACCCCAAAAGTGTACAAGTAGCTCCCCCCCAGAGACAGGACCCAAAGGTGTACAACCAGTTCCCAACACCCCTGAGACACAGGCCCCAGCCGCCCCCCCAGACACAGCGACCCAAATTCTACAAGCAGCTCCCAACCCCTGCCAGGCAGGCCCCCTACCCTATACAAGCAGCTCCCAACCCTCCCCTCCCCCCCCGAGGGAGGCCCCCAAGCCCCCCACAAACACAGGCCCCTACAGTGTACAGGCAGCTCCCAGCCACCCCCAGATGCTGGCCCCAAAGTTGTACAAACAGCTCCCAGCCACCCTGCAGAAACAGATTCCTACATTGTACAAGCAGTTCCCAGCCCGCTAGACACAGGCCCTGACCCCCCACACATGCAGGCCCCAAAGGTGTACAAGCAGCTCCCACCCCTCCCCCAGACGCAGGTCCCAAGCCCCCCCCCCAAACACAGGCCCCTACAACCAGCACCCAACCCCCTACCCCCGATGCCAGGCCCAAAGGTGTAGAAGCAGCTCCAAACCTCCTCCCTCAACCCAGGCTCCAACAGTGTACAAGCACCTCCCAACCAACCCTCCCCTTCCGCCCCCCCCCCCCCCCCCCCCCAACACAGGCTCCAAAGGAATACAAAGAGCTCCCACCCCTCCCCCAGATGCTGGTCTCAACCCCCCCCCCCGCCCCCAGAAGCAGGCCCCAAAGGTGTAGAGTCAGCTCCCAACCCCCTCAATGCTGGCCCCAAGGGTCTACAAGCAGCTCCCCCCTTGCCCTCAGATACCAGCCCCCAGACACAGACCCCAAAAGCCTAATCACAGGCCCTGAACTCTAGAGGCAGGCTCCAAAACCCAGGACAAAGCCCCAGTGGTTCGAGACAGGGCCCAAATCCCAGACACAGGCCCCAAACGCTAAACATATGCCAAAAGAAGTATTAGTGCTGGTGCCAAATGTTACAGACAGGCCCAAAAGCCCGAGATGCTCAAGGCTGAGACGTAACTTGGCTTTCTGAATTACTGGAAAGCAGCTTTCATTCTCAGATAATTC
Source organism: Aythya ferina (assembly GCF_964211825.1). NCBI lineage: Eukaryota > Metazoa > Chordata > Aves > Anseriformes > Anatidae > Aythya > Aythya ferina. Next base: position 296,987 of record NW_028181444.1, read on the forward strand.
TGTGCAGCACCCTTACATTTATCCTAACCCTTACCCTTACCCTTACACAAACCCTTACTCTAACCTTTACCGTGACCCGTACCCTTAACCTTACCTTTACCCTTAACCTAACCCTAAACCTTAAACCTTACCGTAAAGCTTACCCTTTCTGCTACACTTACCCTTAGCCTAAATCTAAACCTTACACTTACCCTTAGCCTAACCCTCATCCTTACCATTACCCATACCCTTATTCTTACCCTTACCCTAACCCTTACCTTTACACTTACAGTTACCATTAACCTTACCCTAACACTTATCCTTAACCTAACCCTTACCCTAAACCTTACCCCAACCCTTACCCTGACCCTTACATTAACCGAAACCCTTACCCTAAACCTTACACTTACACTTAACCTTAACCTTACCCTTAACATTCACCTAATACTTACGCATACGTTTTCCTGACTTTAACCCTAAAACTAACCCTAACCATTACCCTAACACTTAACCTTACCCTAACCCTAACCCTAACCCTTACTCTAACCCTTACCCTGACCTGTACCCTTACACTTACCCTTACTCTTATACTTACCCTAATTCTTACCCATACCATAACCCATACCCTAACACATATTTGTACCCTTAACCTTACCGTTACCCTTAACCTTACCCTTACCCTTACTCTATCCGTTACCCTTACGCTTAACCTTAACATAAACCTTACCCTTAACCTTACCATAAGCCATTGTAAGGGTTAGAGTAAGGGTTAGGGTAAGGGTGTTAGGGTAATGGTTAGGGTAAATTTTAGGCTTATGGTGAGGGAAACGTAAGGGTAAGGATTAGGTTAAGGTTAAGGGTAAGGTTAAGGTTAAGAGTAAGTGTAAGGTTTAGGATAAGGATTAGGGTTAATGTAAGGGTCAGGGTAAGGGTTGGGGTAAGGTTTAGGGTAAGGAGAAGAGTAAGGGTATGGTTAATGGTAAGGGTGAGGGTTAGGGTTAGGGTAAGGATAAGGGTAAGGTTTAGGGTAAGGGTAATGGTATGCAGAAGGGTAAGGGTAAGTGTAAGGGTAAGGGTAGGAGTAATTGAACGAGTAATTCCTAGGGTAACTGTAAGCGTAAGTGTACATTTAAGTGTTGTTGTATGGCTTATTGTAAGGGTAAGGTTAAGTGTTAGGGTAATGGTTATGGTTAATTATAGGGTTAGGGTGAGAAAAACGTAAGGTTAAGTATTAGCTAAAGGTTAAGTGTAAGGTTAATGTTAAGAGTAAGTGTAAGGTTTAGGGTAAGGGTTAGGGTTAATGTAAGGGTCAGGGTAAGGGTTGGGGTAAGGTTTAGGGTTAGGGTTAGGTTAAGGGTAAGGATTAGGGTAAGGGTAAGGTTATGGTTAAAGGAAAGAGTAAGGGTAAGGAAAAAGTAAAGGTAAGGATTTGGGTAATGGTAAGGGTGAGAAGGGTTAGGGTAAGGGTTACGGTAAGGGTTAGGTAACGCAGTGTACAACCTGGGACGTCACACGCAGAGCTGCCTCTGGCAAGGTGAGTGAGGAACAGATGTAGCAGTTGTTGTGTTGTAGGTCTCACTGTTCCTCTAGGCATCCCCTCTTTGTCTTTTAGAGGTGTTGTAGATGTTTGAAGAGGGTAGATTGAAGCATCTGCCTTGGGGGCTGGTAAGCGGCAGAGGTAAGGGAGCAGATGAGAGTAACTTACCTAGTTGTGCTGTGTCTTTGGATGCTGCATCGGCCTATGCGTTTCTTTTTCTTTCACAGGTGTCTCGCACAGGCTCAAAGGAGCAAACTGCACTCTGAAGAGCTGTGTAAGAAGAGGGGCTGGTCATGAGCTGGGTTGGAGCAGAACGACCAAGTAGCACAAGGTGACTATGAAAGGTGTCCGTCTTGCTTTGCAGGTGCCGTGGCAGGCTCTCCACAGAAGTGGATAAGGATATGAGATAAGGCCAGAGAGAGACAAGGAGCGGCACGTGCAGGGATGGTTTTGAAGCGCTGCGGTGGCTTACTCTTCTGTTCATCAGGTGCCACAGGCAAGGTGGGTTGTAACATCAGTCGTTATATTTGCATGAAAGCAGTTCACTTGAATGCCACAGTGCATCTGAGTAGGGTGTTCTAGCAAAACAAGCTTGTCTGGCACAGCGGTGCCTGATGGCAGTGTGTTTCCTCAGGTGAAGAGGTGCCTGAAGCCCCATCCTATCTAGCCTTGATTCAAAGATCGAAGCCGAAATTCCTTTAAGTGGTATATTCTTTATTGCAGCGCTGGATGGGGGAGGGGGGAGGGGGAGGGTGAGCGAACAGCTGCGTGGTGTTTAGCTGCCGGCCAGGTTAAACCACGACACACCTTTTACCCTAACATAATAATTCTGTGAAGGCATTAATGCTTGATTTAGAACTGAATACGTTGCCCCATAGCAATAAGAAATTTCACTTCCATTCCTCCCCTAGCTTCATTATAACCAGTGGAGGATCCGCTAGGGTAGATTCCCCAGGTCCCCGTTATTCCTGTTGAAATCAGGGGTTGATTACCCTAGGAAAAGGCTAGTCAATTTGTCCTCCAAAGCCAGGTCCAAACCGTTTTGTTTTATTTATTTATTTATTTATTTATTTATTTATTTATTTTCATTACATTTCAGAGTTGGTCCAAAAATTCCATAGGGCTTTCTTTTAGACCTTGTTGGAAGCATATTCTCAATTCCCAATTCATCCAGGTTTTAGTATTTACTTAACCGTTCATAATTTTCAGGATGATTCGGGTCTTAGTGGGGGTCGGTCGGGGAATGCAATTGTCCACAGTTCCCTGAACGGTCCCATCAGCAATCTGAGCTCGCACATGAACTCAGGTTGTTTTAAGAGTGTACCTCTTTTCTGTTTCTGTGACAACTCTCTCGGACCAATCATGGTCCCTTTGCCCTAAAGGGCTAACACCCATGATTTTAAGATCTCTGCCTCGGGCAGAGGCAGAACTATTAACATTCCTACATCCTCTTTCCCTGCTCATTCAACTTCAAACACCTTTAACACTTTCAACAACCCTTTTAACACTTCCTTTATCTTTCTCCAGCCTGTACTTCTCTAATGCCAACATCAAAGGTTCAGTCAGGGGCCAACTTAATTCCCTACCTTTTCCCACCAAGATGCTGAAACATCAGTATACAACATTTCATCCTGTTCTGCTTCTCAAAAAACAACATTAACTGTAGCAAAATATTATAGTTTAAAGTTCCGTTTAGGGGCCACTTTTCTCCACATTCCAGCTTATAAAGCGGCCACCACTGATTACGATATTTTATCAATGTTTTCCTGTTCACACTTCCACCGGCAGATCCTCCAATATCCTTCCAGTGACTTAAAACACATCCTAACACACTTTTCTTTAAAATTTCACTGCTTGTTTGCCCCCCCAGTTTCCAGTTTACACTTTCAGAATACACACGTTACTTACAAAAGCGTATCACAAAACGTATCACTCACAAAAATACGGGCACGCAATATCTTTCAGTAGCGATGCCACAAAACTACTATTACCAGCAATATTGCCAAAATCACAGTAACAATAGTCAGAGTCAAATTCCACATGCGAGAAGTCAGAAAACCGAACTGTGTAACACCGTAACGATATCTTTCTTATAACAATGCCACGAACCTACTATTACCACCAGGAAAATAGCCAAAATCGCAGTAACAAGAACCAGAGTTAAATACCATACTCCATGAGTCAGAAAACCGAAATAGACAACACAATTCCAGATGGACCTTAAAGCGAGCTCCTTCCTTAAGGTCCCCAAACATGTACTTATGGTGCTAACCACAAAGTATATACCAAACACTGCCTCGCAGAAGATCACCTTCTGACTTACAGACAGTTCCAGATGACCGGTCTACCAGAAAACCAAACCAGAATAAAGAATATACTCACTTACAATGATGGGGTCCTTGTCTGCCTCCGCAGTGATCCGGTGAGTCAAGGAGTCCCTCCGGGAAATCCCGGGGGTACCCTAGGGAGTCCTGTTCCCAGCAGGTCCTGCAGTCCGGCAGAGAGGTTGTCCCATCTGGGTCGCCAAATTGATTCAAAGATCGAAGCCGAAATTCCTTTAAGTGGTATATTCTTTATTGCAGCGCTGGATGCACGGGGGATCTCTCCACCTATCGTGCATACCCAAAGCAGAAAGCAGTCTTGAATTTATACAATCAATCTATCAATATTCTACAAGCACCTATACATATGCATTACCTATCCCCGCCTTCCCTCGCTTCTCATGCTAATTAGCCTTTTGGCACCTTGCGCCTGCGCAGAGCCTTCCAAGAATTGTGGGCAGGGGTCTTTGGGACGTGGGCAGGGGTCTTTGGGAGGAAGACCCCGAGTCTTCCTCACAGCGTACTTTTCACCTTTGGTCAGGAATCTGCTGAATTGGCATGTTTCTTAATTGCAAGAGCTGGTTGTTGCCAATTCTCCCGTTTGTTGTATCTTTATAATGAATTCCAATGTCCAGTTTCGAGATTTATAGTCCTTACATTCGTTTCTCTGTCCGCCTGCCGCTTCCTTATCATGAGTTCCAGTGTCTTGTTTCGAGATATACAGTCCTTGTCTGGGGATTGTCCTTGCCTCCCCAATACCTCCTTAATCAATCCCCCCTTTTCTTTTCCCATGCAAATTCTTTTGCATCAGATACTTCCATTACTTACAGTAACACAACAAAGCAGGCATCTAAACAACATGCACACAAATATTCCTAACACTACTAATACGATTAGAGCAATGAATACTTGTTTCAACCATTGGAAATTGGGCAACCAGGAGGTTAACTTAGTCCATAGTTCACTAAAACTCCATGAAAGATCATCTTTACTGATCTCATGTAGGATCCTTGTCTGCTTCCATATTTCTTCCAGGTCGGTAGAGATCCTTCCACTCTGATCTACATACATACAACAACTTGTGTTTATTACTGTACAGACTCCCCCTTGAGTGGCCAGTAACAAGTCTAGGGCCATCCGATTTTGGAATACTACCTGTGATAAACTAGATATCTCTTCTTGTTGAGCCTTTATAGCATCCAGAATTTTGTTTTCTAACTTCTCTATAATTGCAGAAATATTAACTATTGCCTTTTCCAATTCACTCACTCCTAACCATGGGATAAACCATCGCACAAAACTATGAAAAGGGGTGTGTCTCTCTACCAATGGATTGTTAATTTTTCATCTGATTCTCCGGATATGATTTCTCAAGTAACCTCGAGGCACTACATCATGTACTGTCATATTGGGGACTACCGCTCCAAGAGTGCAAGTTCCCTTCCAATTCTCAGGCAAGACCTTACGGGCTGTATCATTGCATAGCCAATACCACCCTTTTCCTTCTGGAACCGTCCAGCTGGTTGAATTTGTCCAGCCGCTAGTCGTACTAATATCAATTGTTCAATTACAAGATGTCTGATTTCCCACATAAGTAGTATCCGTATTTATACAATGCTGTTTTCCTATACCCTTAGGCGGGTTACACCTTTGTACACATACATAATAGGATTCTAACGGCATGAAGCTACTCACTTCTAGTTCCAAAACTGCTTAATGTTTTCGACCCCGAGATGTGTTTTCCCACAAATTAGTCCAAGATAAGTTTGCAGGCAAGGGAATCCCAATTAACGATACACCCTTATTCCCATGCTGTGGCAGATGGGTGCATACCCAACAGTTCGTCTTATTAGTTACTTGAGAAATTGTTTGTATTAAGGTCAGGTGTAAGTTCTCATCCCAAGTTGCCCACCCCAAATCCGAGAACCGCACCCCTGCAATCATTAGGATCTGGAAAACCGTAATTTTGTTGGTCCAATTGGAGTGGTGGTCCATATCCTCGCCGGGGCCTTCTTCACCCTTGAATTGTGGATCCAAGCTGCTTGCTTCTTAATCTTAATGGCGGTGTGTGTTGTCAGTAATACTTGGTATGCTCCCATCCACTTTCCTTCCATTTTTCCTGCACGGGTTGTCCTGAAAAAGTCTTTATAAAAATAAAATCCCCGAGCTTAAAGGGGTGGATTGGTTGATCCAACCCTCTAGCCCTGGTCCCTAAAACAAATGTATGTACTTTATTTAATTGTTTCTGAAGTTCAGTTATATAAGCATATAAATGTTCTGATCCTAACTGCGTTAGGTCCTCTCCACTAAATAGAAATTGCTATGGCCTTCCATATAAGATTTTGAAGGGACTCAAATTTCCTTTTATTCTAGGTTTAAATCTAATTCCAAGTAATGCTAAAGGGAGGGATTGAGGCCATGACAAATTAGCTTCTTATCCAATTTTAGCTATTTATTGTTTAATTAAATGGTTCATTTTTTCTACCTGTCCACTTGCCTGTGGTCTATAAGGAGTATGCAGTTGCCAATCTATCTTTAGAATCTTACTTATCTGGTCTACCACTTGTGCACAAAAATGTGAAACTCTATCAGAAGACATTGCTACTAGAATCCCAAAGCATGGTATTATTTCATTTAACAAGACTTTAACCACTTCTCTTGCTTTGTTTGTTCGACAGGGAAAGGCTTCAGGCCTTCCTGAAAACGTGTCAGTCAGAACCAGTAAATAATGATACCCCCCTTTTTCTAGGGAGTTCTGAAAAATCAATTTGCCACTGTTGCCCCGAATAATTTCCTTTACCGATTATTCCAAATTTTATTCTATTCTTGGTATTGGGGTTATTGTGTAAGCAAATGCTACATTGTTGAGTTACTTGTTTTATCATATCGTCCCACTAATGTCGGACTCAGGCTCTTATGCGGTGTGCCAGCTCCCCAGTGCGTTTTATTGTGTTCTGTAAGAACTATGGGCCATGTCAAACTAGAGGGTATTACTATGTGGTTATCTTTTAAATATACTCATCCATCTGGTTTCATTTTACCTTTCAAATCTTCAATTAATTTTAAGTCTTCTTTTGTATAATTTGGATATAGTTTGGATTTTACCGTCTGGTATCAAAGACAATGCCTTCACCTCAGTTATTTCAGCTGCCTGCTTAGCCTCTGCCAATCGATTTTCCAATTTCAAAATCGCTGTTCCCCTTTTGGTGTCCCTGACAATGCATGATAGCTACCTTTTCTGGTTGTTTTACAGCCTCTAACAATTTTAAAATTTCTTCAGCATACTTTGTGTTTTCACTGAGCGGTCAGCAATCCATGTTCTTTCCGAATTGCTCCATGAGCATGTACCACGCCGAATGTATATTTAGGATCTGTCCAAATATTTACCCTTTTTCCCGCTGCCAGTTCCAATGCTCTCGTGAGAGCAACTATCTCCGCCTTTTGAGCTGATGTTCCAGGGGGTAAAGGCTTAGACTCGATTACCTGCTGAGTAGTTGTTATAGCATATCCAGCTTTACGTTGTCTTTGCGTAACAAAACTGCTCCCATCCGTGAACCAAGTTTCTTCCGCATCTTCCATGGGCTCCTCCTTAAGGTCTGGTCGGCTGCAATACACAGTCTCTAGAGTTTCTAAACAATCGTGAATCACAGCTTGTGCCGGAGCATCACTAAGAAAAGAGGCTAGATTCACAATATGAATTATCACAATCTCCACGTCGTCCTGTTCTACCAATATTGCTTGATATTTCAAAATCATCAATTCTTGTTTAAGTTGTTTAAAGACTTTTTGTGCTTCTCCAGTCCAGACTAACTTTGACTGGTTAATCTTTATCAATTCACATAGAGGCTTTACCAATAGTCCATAATTATAAATCCAAAGGCGACACCAACCTGTCATTCCTAAAAAGCTTTGTAGCTCCTTTACCATTTGAGGTTCTGGAGTCCGGCAAATGACTTCCTTATGTTCAGTTCCTAGTTCTCGTTGTCCTTCCGAAATGTCAAATCCCAGATAGGTCACACTTTGTTGAGCCAGCTGGACTTTCTGTCAAGAGACTTGATATCCATTTAAACCCAGAAAATTAAGACGACTTATAGTCCATTGAATCCAACTCCCTTTAGTCTCGGTAGCTATTAAGAGATCATCTACATATTGTAACAAAGCACCTTCAGTGTCCGGAGGTATCCATGTTTCGAGTTCCCTTGCTAATTGGTTTCCAAAACTAGTGGGGCTATTCTTGAATCCTTGAGGTAGTAATGTCCACGTAAGCTGCGTCTTTCTGCCTGAATCGGGATTTTCCCATTCAAAGGCGAATAGGTTTTGGCTTTCTGTGGCTAAGCCTAGGCAGAAGAAGGCATCTTTTAAATCCAGTACGGTAAACCAGACTTGACTATTCTTTAATTTAGTCAGCAAAGTATAAGGGTTTGCCACTACTGGATGTATATCCTCAGTGATTTTATTTATGGCCCTCAAATCCTGAACTAGCCTATAGCTTTTTCATCTGCCTTTTTAATTGGCAATATGGCTGAATTGTATTCTGATTCACATTCAATCAATAATCCATACTGTAAAACTTTATCAATTATCTCTTTAATTCCTTTCCTATCTTCTATCCTCAAAGGATATTACTTAACCTTAACGGGTTTCTCTCCTGGCTTTAATTTAATAATTATTAAGGTCACATTTTTAGCTCTTCCAGGGACTTCGGTAGCCCAAACTCCTGGACATACTTGATCTGTGATCTCTAAAGGTATTTCACTTTTAGGGTCAGTTTGTATTAGTGCCAAGCTTAACACATTTATTAGTTGTTCTTCTCCTGTTCTTAATTCCATTTTCCCTTTTTCAAAGACAATTTCTGCTCCTACTTGCTCTAATAAATCTCTACCTAAGAGTGCCCATGAGGAGCTAGGCATAGATAAAAATCTGCGTATGCCCCATTGTTTCCCTAACTTGTACTTCAAAGGTTCACAAAAATAAGCCTTTTCGGTTACACCTTGTCCTGGTTTCAGTTAGAACAGAATTAATTTTCTTCCTAGTAGCTGGGAGAATGCTATGTTTTGGCTTAGGATGAGAAGAGTGCTGATAACACCCCGATGTTTCAGTTGTTGCAGAGCAATGCTTATACCAAGCCAAGGACATCTCAGCTTCTTGCTCTGTCCTGCCAACAGGCAGGCTGGGGGTGCAGTAAGAGCTGGGAGGGGACAGACCCAGGACAGGTGACCCAAACTAGCCAAAGGGGTATTCCATAGCATCTGACGTCAGGCTAAACAATACATAGGGGTGGCTAGCCAGGGGGAGGGGGCCGGACTGCTCGGGGTTAGGCTGGGCATCGGTCAGCGGGTGGTGAGCAATTGCATTGTGCATCACTTGTTTGTACACATTATTACTAGTGGTACTATTATCATCATTGTATTATTATTATTATTATTATTATTATTACTATTACTATTATTATTATTATTATTATTTTGTCTTATTAAACTGTCTTTATCTCAACTCACGGGCTTCACTTTCCATTTCTCTCCCCCATCCCAGAGAGGGAGGGGGAGGGGGAGCGAACAGCTGCGTGGTGTTTAGCTGCCGGCCAGGTTAAACCACGACACACCTTTTACCCTAACATAATAATTCTGTGAAGGCATTAATGCTTGATTTAGAACTGAATACGTTGCCCCATAGCAATAAGAAATTTCACTTCCATTCCTCCCCTAGCTTCATTATAACCAGTGGAGGATCCGCTAGGGTAGATTCCCCAGGTCCCCGTTATTCCTGTTGAAATGAGGATTTGATTACCCTAGGAAAAGGCTAGTCAATTTGTCCTCCAAAGCCAGGTCCAAACCGTTTTGTTTTATTTATTTAGTTATTTATTTATTTATTTTCATTACATTTCAGAGTTGGTCCAAAAATTCCATAGGGCTTTCTTTTAGACCTTGTTGGAAGCATATTCTCAATTCCCAATTCATCCAGGTTTTAGTATTTACTTAACCGTTCATAATTTTCAGGATGATTCGGGTCTTAGTGGGGGTCGGTCGGGGAATGCAATTGTCCACAGTTCCCTGAACGGTCCCATCAGCAATCTGAGCTCGCACATGAACTCAGGTTGTTTTAAGAGTGTACCTCTTTTCTGTTTCTGTGACAACTCTCTCGGACCGATCATGGTCCCTTTGCCCTAAAGGGCTAACACCCATGATTTTAAGATCTCTGCCTCGGGCAGAGGCAGAACTATTAACATTCCTACATCCTCTTTCCCTGCTCATTCAACTTCAAACACCTTTAACACTTTCAACAACCCTTTTAACACTTCCTTTATCTTTCTCCAGCCTGTACTTCTCTAATGCCAACATCAAAGGTTCAGTCAGGGGCCAACTTAATTCCCTACCTTTTCCCACCAAGATGCTGAAACATCAGTATACAACATTTCATCCTGTTCTGCTTCTCAAAAAACAACATTAACTGTAGCAAAATATTATAGTTTAAAGTTCCGTTTAGGGGCCACTTTTCTCCACATTCCAGCTTATAAAGCGGCCACCACTGATTACGATATTTTAACAATGTTTTCCTGTTCACACTTCCACCGGCAGATCCTCCAATATCCTTCCAGTGACTTAAAACACATCCTAACACACTTTTCTTTAAAATTTCACTGCTTGTTTGCCCCCCCAGTTTCCAGTTTACACTTTCAGAATACACACGTTACTTACAAAAGCGTATCACAAAATGTATCACTCACAAAAATACGGGCACGCAATATCTTTCAGTAGCGATGCCACAAAACTACTATTACCAGCAATATTGCCAAAATCACAGTAACAATAGTCAGAGTCAAATTCCACATGCGAGAAGTCCTGGAACTGGTCCTGGAAGTCATGGAGCAGATCCTCCTGAGAGTCATCATGCAGCACTTGAAGGGGAAGCAGGCGATCAGGCCCAGTCAGCATGGCTTTATGAAAGGCAGGTCATGCCTGACGAACCTGATCTCCTTCTATGACAGAGTGACGCGCTGGGTGGATGAGGGAAAGGCTGTGGATGTGGTCTACCTTGACTTCAGCAAGGCTTTTGACACCGTCTCCCACAGCATTCTCCTCAAGAAACTGGCTGCTCTTGGCTTGGACTGGCGCACGCTTCGTTGGGTTAGAAACTGGCTGGATAGCCGGGCCCAAAGAGTCGTGGTGAATGGAGCCAAGTCCAGTTGGAGGCCAGTCACTAGTGGCGTCCCCCAGGGCTCGGTGCTGGGGCCGGTCCTCTTTAATATCTTCATCGATGATCTGGACGAGGGCATCGAGTGCACCCTCAGTAAGTTCGCAGATGACACCAAGTTAGGTGCGTGTGTCGATCTGCTTGAGGGTAGGAAAGCTCTGCAGGAGGATCTGGATAGGCTGGACCGATGGGCTGAGGTCAACTGCATGAAGTTTAACAAGGCCAAGTGCCGGGTCCTGCACCTGGGGCGCAATAACCCCAAGCAGAGCTACAGGCTGGGAGAGGAATGGTTGGAAAGCTGCCAGGCAGAGAAGGACCTGGGAGTGATGGTGGACAGTCGGCTGAATATGAGCCAGCAGTGTGCTCAGGTGGCCAAGAAGGCCAACGGCATCCTGGCTTGTATCAGGAACAGCGTGACCAGCAGGGCTAGGGAGGTGATCGTCCCCCTGTACTCAGCTCTGGTGAGGCCGCACCTCGAGTACTGTGTTCAGTTTTGGGCCCCTCGCTACAAGAAGGACATCGAGGTGCTTGAGCGGGTGCAGAGAAGGGCGACGAAGCTGGTGAGGGGCCTAGAGAACAAGTCCTACGAGGAGCGGCTGAGGGAGCTGGGCTTGTTCAGCCTGGAGAAGAGGAGGCTCAGGGGTGACCTTATTGCTCTTTACAGATACCTTAAAGGAGGCTGTAGAGAGGTGGGGGTTGGCCTGTTCTCCCACGTGCCTGGTGACAGGACGAGGGGGAATGGGCTTAAGTTGAGCCAGGGGAGTTTTAGGTTAGATGTTAGGAAGAACTTCTTTACAGAAAGGGTTGTGAGGCATTGGAACAGGCTGCCCAGGGAAGTGGTGGAGTCACCATCCCTGGAAGTCTTCAAAAGACGCTTAGATGTAGAGCTTAGGGATATGGTTTAGTGGAGGGCTGTTAGCGTTAGGTTGGAGGTTGGACTCGATGACCTTGAGGTCTCTTCCAACCTAGAAAATTCTGTGATTCTGTGATTCTGTGAAGTCAGAAAACCGAACTGTGTAACACCGTAACGATATCTTTCTTATAACAATGCCATGAACCTACTATTACCACCAGGAAAATAGCCAAAATCGCAGTAACAAGAACCAGAGTTAAATACCATACTCCATGAGTCAGAAAACCGAAATAGACAACACAATTCCAGATGGACCTTAAAGCGAGCTCCTTCCTTAAGGTCCCCAAACATGTACTTATGGTGCTAACCACAAAGTATATACCAAACACTGCCTCGCAGAAGATCACCTTCTGACTTACAGACAGTTCCAGATGACCGGTCTACCAGAAAACCAAACCAGAATAAAGAATATACTCACTTACAATGATGGGGTCCTTGTCTGCCTCCGCAGTGATCCGGTGAGTCAAGGAGTCCCTCCGGGAAATCCCGGGGGTACCCTAGGGAGTCCTGTTCCCAGCAGGTCCTGCAGTCCGGCAGAGAGGTTGTCCCATCTGGGTCGCCAAATTGATTCAAAGATCGAAGCCGAAATTCCTTTAAGTGGTATATTCTTTATTGCAGCGCTGGATGCACGGGGGATCTCTCCACCTATCGTGCATACCCAAAGCAGAAAGCAGTCTTGAATTTATACAATCAATCTATCAATATTCTACAAGCACCTATACATATGCATTACCTATCCCCGCCTTCCCTCGCTTCTCATGCTAATTAGCCTTTTGGCACCTTGCGCCTGCGCAGAGCCTTCCAAGAATTGTGGGCAGGGGTCTTTGGGACGTGGGCAGGGGTCTTTGGGAGGAAGACCCCGAGTCTTCCTCACAGTGTACTTTTCACCTTTGGTCAGGAATCTGCTGAATTGGCATGTTTCTTAATTGCAAGAGCTGGTTGTTGCTAATTCTCCCGTTTGTTGTATCTTTATAATGAATTCCAATGTCCAGTTTCGAGAGTTATAGTCCTTACATTCGTTTCTCTGTCCGCCTGCCGCTTCCTTATCATGAGTTCCAGTGTCTTGTTTCGAGATATACAGTCCTTGTCTGGGGATTGTCCTTGCCTCCCCAATACCTCCTTAATCAATCCCCCCTTTTCTTTTCCCATGCAAATTCTTTTGCATCAGATACTTCCATTATTTACAGTAACACAACAAAGCAGGCATCTAAACAACATGCACACAAATATTCCTAACACTACTAATACGATTAGAGCAATGAATACTTGTTTCAACCATTGGAAATTGGGCAACCAGGAGGTTAACTTAGTCCATAGTTCACTAAAACTCCATGAAAGATCATCTTTACTGATCTCATGTAGGATCCTTGTCTGCTTCCATATTTCTTCCAGGTCGGTAGAGATCCTTCCACTCTGATCTACATACATACAACAACTTGTGTTTATTACTGTACAGACTCCCCCTTGAGTGGCCAGTAACAAGTCTAGGGCCATCCGATTTTGGAATACTACCTGTGATAAACTAGATATCTCTTCTTGTTGAGCCTTTATAGCATCCAGAATTTTGTTTTCTAACTTCTCTATAATTGCAGAAATATTAACTATTGCCTTTTCCAATTCACTCACTCCTAACCATGGGATAAACCATCGCACAAAACTATGAAAAGGGGTGTGTCTCTCTACCAATGGATTGTTAATTTTTCATCTGATTCTCCGGATATGATTTCTCAAGTAACCTCGAGGCACTACATCATGTACTGTCATATTGGGGACTACCGCTCCAAGAGTGCAAGTTCCCTTCCAATTCTCAGGCAAGACCTTACGGGCTGTATCATTGCATAGCCAATACCACCCTTTTCCTTCTGGAACCGTCCAGCTGGTTGAATTTGTCCAGCCGCTAGTCGTACTAATATCAATTGTTCAATTACAAGATGTCTGATTTCCCACATAAGTAGTATCCGTATTTATACAATGCTGTTTTCCTATACCCTTAGGCGGGTTACACCTTTGTACACATACATAATAGGATTCTAACGGCATGAAGCTACTCACTTCTAGTTCCAAAACTGCTTAATGTTTTCGACCCCGAGATGTGTTTTCCCACAAATTAGTCCAAGATAAGTTTGCAGGCAAGGGAATCCCAATTAACGATACACCCTTATTCCCATGCTGTGGCAGATGGGTGCATACCCAACAGTTCGTCTTATTAGTTACTTGAGAAATTGTTTGTATTAAGGTCAGGTGTAAGTTCTCATCCCAAGTTGCCCACCCCAAATCCGAGAACCGCACCCCTGCAATCATTAGGATCTGGAAAACCGTAATTTTGTTGGTCCAATTGGAGTGGTGGTCCATATCCTCGCCGGGGCCTTCTTCACCCTTGAATTGTGGATCCAAGCTGCTTGCTTCTTAATCTTAATGGCGGTGTGTGTTGTCAGTAATACTTGGTATGCTCCCATCCACTTTCCTTCCATTTTTCCTGCACGGGTTGTCCTGAAAAAGTCTTTATAAAAATAAAATCCCCGAGCTTAAAGGGGTGGATTGGTTGATCCAACCCTCTAGCCCTGGTCCCTAAAACAAATGTATGTACTTTATTTAATTGTTTCTGAAGTTCAGTTATATAAGCATATAAATGTTCTGATCCTAACTGCGTTAGGTCCTCTCCACTAAATAGAAATTGCTATGGCCTTCCATATAAGATTTTGAAGGGACTCAAATTTCCTTTTATTCTAGGTTTAAATCTAATTCCAAGTAATGCTAAAGGGAGGGATTGAGGCCATGACAAATTAGCTTCTTATCCAATTTTAGCTATTTATTGTTTAATTAAATGGTTCATTTTTTCTACCTGTCCACTTGCCTGTGGTCTATAAGGAGTATGCAGTTGCCAATCTATCTTTAGAATCTTACTTATCTGGTCTACCACTTGTGCACAAAAATGTGAAACTCTATCAGAAGACATTGCTACTAGAATCCCAAAGCATGGTATTATTTCATTTAACAAGACTTTAACCACTTCTCTTGCTTTGTTTGTTCGACAGGGAAAGGCTTCAGGCCTTCCTGAAAACGTGTCAGTCAGAACCAGTAAATAATGATACCCCCCTTTTCTAGGGAGTTCTGAAAAATCAATTTGCCACTGTTGCCCCGAATAATTTCCTTTACCGATTATTCCAAATTTTATTCTATTCTTGGTATTGGGGTTATTGTGTAAGCAAATGCTACATTGTTGAGTTACTTGTTTTATCATATCGTCCCACTAATGTCGGACTCAGGCTCTTATGCGGTGTGCCAGCTCCCCAATGCGTTTTATTGTGTTCTGTAAGAACTATGGGCCATGTCAAACTAGAGGGTATTACTATGTGGTTATCTTTTAAATATACTCATCCATCTGGTTTCATTTTACCTTTCAAATCTTCAATTAATTTTAAGTCTTCTTTTGTATAATTTGGATATAGTTTGGATTTTACCGTCTGGTATCAAAGACAATGCCTTCACCTCAGTTATTTCAGCTGCCTGCTTAGCCTCTGCCAATCGATTTTCCAATTTCAAAATCGCTGTTCCCCTTTTGGTGTCCCTGACAATGCATGATAGCTACCTTTTCTGGTTGTTTTACAGCCTCTAACAATTTTAAAATTTCTTCAGCATACTTTGTGTTTTCACTGAGCGGTCAGCAATCCATGTTCTTTCCGAATTGCTCCATGAGCATGTACCACGCCGAATGTATATTTAGGATCTGTCCAAATATTTACCCTTTTTCCCGCTGCCAGTTCCAATGCTCTCGTGAGAGCAACTATCTCCGCCTTTTGAGCTGATGTTCCAGGGGGTAAAGGCTTAGACTCGATTACCTGCTGAGTAGTTGTTATAGCATATCCAGCTTTACGTTGTCTTTGCGTAACAAAACTGCTCCCATCCGTGAACCAAGTTTCTTCCGCATCTTCCATGGGCTCCTCCTTAAGGTCTGGTCGGCTGCAATACACAGTCTCTAGAGTTTCTAAACAATCGTGAATCACAGCTTGTGCCGGAGCATCACTAAGAAAAGAGGCTAGATTCACAATATGAATTATCACAATCTCCACGTCGTCCTGTTCTACCAATATTGCTTGATATTTCAAAATCATCAATTCTTGTTTAAGTTGTTTAAAGACTTTTTGTGCTTCTCCAGTCCAGACTAACTTTGACTGGTTAATCTTTATCAATTCACATAGAGGCTTTACCAATAGTCCATAATTATAAATCCAAAGGCGACACCAACCTGTCATTCCTAAAAAGCTTTGTAGCTCCTTTACCATTTGAGGTTCTGGAGTCCGGCAAATGACTTCCTTATGTTCAGTTCCTAGTTCTCGTTGTCCTTCCGAAATGTCAAATCCCAGATAGGTCACACTTTGTTGAGCCAGCTGGACTTTCTGTCAAGAGACTTGATATCCATTTAAACCCAGAAAATTAAGACGACTTATAGTCCATTGAATCCAACTCCCTTTAGTCTCGGTAGCTATTAAGAGATCATCTACATATTGTAACAAAGCACCTTCAGTGTCCGGAGGTATCCATGTTTCGAGTTCCCTTGCTAATTGGTTTCCAAAAATAGTGGGGCTATTCTTGAATCCTTGAGGTAGTAATGTCCACGTAAGCTGCGTCTTTCTGCCTGAATCGGGATTTTCCCATTCAAAGGCGAATAGGTTTTGGCTTTCTGTGGCTAAGCCTAGGCAGAAGAAGGCATCTTTTAAATCCAGTACGGTAAACCAGACTTGACTATTCTTTAATTTAGTCAGCAAAGTATAAGGGTTTGCCACTACTGGATGTATATCCTCAGTGATTTTATTTATGGCCCTCAAATCCTGAACTAGCCTATAGCTTTTTCATCTGCCTTTTTAATTGGCAATATGGCTGAATTGTATTCTGATTCACATTCAATCAATAATCCATACTGTAAAACTTTATCAATTATCTCTTTAATTCCTTTCCTATCTTCTATCCTCAAAGGATATTACTTAACCTTAACGGGTTTCTCTCCTGGCTTTAATTTAATAATTATTAAGGTCACATTTTTAGCTCTTCCAGGGACTTCGGTAGCCCAAACTCCTGGACATACTTGATCTGTGATCTCTAAAGGTATTTCACTTTTAGGGTCAGTTTGTATTAGTGCCAAGCTTAACACATTTATTAGTTGTTCTTCTCCTGTTCTTAATTCCATTTTCCCTTTTTCAAAGACAATTTCTGCTCCTACTTGCTCTAATAAATCTCTACCTAAGAGTGCCCATGAGGAGCTAGGCATAGATAAAAATCTG
Organism: Aythya ferina; assembly: GCF_964211825.1. NCBI lineage: Eukaryota > Metazoa > Chordata > Aves > Anseriformes > Anatidae > Aythya > Aythya ferina. The sequence continues at coordinate 314,207 of NW_028181444.1, forward strand.
CGTATGCCCCATTGTTTCCCTAACTTGTACTTCAAAGGTTCACAAAAATAAGCCTTTTCGGTTACACCTTGTCCTGGTTTCAGTTAGAACAGAATTAATTTTCTTCCTAGTAGCTGGGAGAATGCTATGTTTTGGCTTAGGATGAGAAGAGTGCTGATAACACCCCGATGTTTCAGTTGTTGCAGAGCAATGCTTATACCAAGCCAAGGACATCTCAGCTTCTTGCTCTGTCCTGCCAACAGGCAGGCTGGGGGTGCAGTAAGAGCTGGGAGGGGACAGACCCAGGACAGGTGACCCAAACTAGCCAAAGGGGTATTCCATAGCATCTGACGTCAGGCTAAACAATACATAGGGGTGGCTAGCCAGGGGGAGGGGGCCGGACTGCTCGGGGTTAGGCTGGGCATCGGTCAGCGGGTGGTGAGCAATTGCATTGTGCATCACTTGTTTGTACACATTATTACTAGTGGTACTATTATCATCATTGTATTATTATTATTATTATTATTATTATTACTATTACTATTATTATTATTTTGTCTTATTAAACTGTCTTTATCTCAACTCACGGGCTTCACTTTCCATTTCTCTCCCCCATCCCAGAGAGGGAGGGGGAGGGTGAGCGAACAGATGCGTGGTGTTTAGCTGCCGGCCAGGTTAAACCACGACACACCTTTTACCCTAACATAATAATTCTGTGAAGGCATTAATGCTTGATTTAGAACTGAATACGTTGCCCCATAGCAATAAGAAATTTCACTTCCATTCCTCCCCTAGCTTCATTATAACCAGTGGAGGATCCGCTAGGGTAGATTCCCCAGGTCCCCGTTATTCCTGTTGAAATGAGGATTTGATTACCCTAGGAAAAGGCTAGTCAATTTGTCCTCCAAAGCCAGGTCCAAACCGTTTTGTTTTATTTATTTATTTATTTATTTATTTATTTATTTATTTTCATTACATTTCAGAGTTGGTCCAAAAATTCCATAGGGCTTTCTTTTAGACCTTGTTGGAAGCATATTCTCAATTCCCAATTCATCCAGGTTTTAGTATTTACTTAACCGTTCATAATTTTCAGGATGATTCGGGTCTTAGTGGGGGTCGGTCGGGGAATGCAATTGTCCACAGTTCCCTGAACGGTCCCATCAGCAATCTGAGCTCGCACATGAACTCAGGTTGTTTTAAGAGTGTACCTCTTTTCTGTTTCTGTGACAACTCTCTCGGACCGATCATGGTCCCTTTGCCCTAAAGGGCTAACACCCATGATTTTAAGATCTCTGCCTCGGGCAGAGGCAGAACTATTAACATTCCTACATCCTCTTTCCCTGCTCATTCAACTTCAAACACCTTTAACACTTTCAACAACCCTTTTAACACTTCCTTTATCTTTCTCCAGCCTGTACTTCTCTAATGCCAACATCAAAGGTTCAGTCAGGGGCCAACTTAATTCCCTACCTTTTCCCACCAAGATGCTGAAACATCAGTATACAACATTTCATCCTGTTCTGCTTCTCAAAAAACAACATTAACTGTAGCAAAATATTATAGTTTAAAGTTCCGTTTAGGGGCCACTTTTCTCCACATTCCAGCTTATAAAGCGGCCACCACTGATTACGATATTTTAACAATGTTTTCCTGTTCACACTTCCACCGGCAGATCCTCCAATATCCTTCCAGTGACTTAAAACACATCCTAACACACTTTTCTTTAAAATTTCACTGCTTGTTTGCCCCCCCAGTTTCCAGTTTACACTTTCAGAATACACACGTTACTTACAAAAGCGTATCACAAAATGTATCACTCACAAAAATACGGGCACGCAATATCTTTCAGTAGCGATGCCACAAAACTACTATTACCAGCAATATTGCCAAAATCACAGTAACAATAGTCAGAGTCAAATTCCACATGCGAGAAGTCCTGGAACTGGTCCTGGAAGTCATGGAGCAGATCCTCCTGAGAGTCATCATGCAGCACTTGAAGGGGAAGCAGGCGATCAGGCCCAGTCAGCATGGCTTTATGAAAGGCAGGTCATGCCTGACGAACCTGATCTCCTTCTATGACAGAGTGACGCGCTGGGTGGATGAGGGAAAGGCTGTGGATGTGGTCTACCTTGACTTCAGCAAGGCTTTTGACACCGTCTCCCACAGCATTCTCCTCAAGAAACTGGCTGCTCTTGGCTTGGACTGGCGCACGCTTCGTTGGGTTAGAAACTGGCTGGATAGCCGGGCCCAAAGAGTCGTGGTGAATGGAGCCAAGTCCAGTTGGAGGCCAGTCACTAGTGGCGTCCCCCAGGGCTCGGTGCTGGGGCCGGTCCTCTTTAATATCTTCATCGATGATCTGGACGAGGGCATCGAGTGCACCCTCAGTAAGTTCGCAGATGACACCAAGTTAGGTGCGTGTGTCGATCTGCTTGAGGGTAGGAAAGCTCTGCAGGAGGATCTGGATAGGCTGGACCGATGGGCTGAGGTCAACTGCATGAAGTTTAACAAGGCCAAATGCCGGGTCCTGCACCTGGGGCGCAATAACCCCAAGCAGAGCTACAGGCTGGGAGAGGAATGGTTGGAAAGCTGCCAGGCAGAGAAGGACCTGGGAGTGATGGTGGACAGTCGGCTGAATATGAGCCAGCAGTGTGCTCAGGTGGCCAAGAAGGCCAACGGCATCCTGGCTTGTATCAGGAACAGCGTGACCAGCAGGGCTAGGGAGGTGATCGTCCCCCTGTACTCAGCTCTGGTGAGGCCGCACCTCGAGTACTGTGTTCAGTTTTGGGCCCCTCGCTACAAGAAGGACATCGAGGTGCTTGAGCGGGTGCAGAGAAGGGCGACGAAGCTGGTGAGGGGCCTGGAGAACAAGTCCTACGAGGAGCGGCTGAGGGAGCTGGGCTTGTTCAGCCTGGAGAAGAGGAGGCTCAGGGGTGACCTTATTGCTCTTTACAGATACCTTAAAGGAGGCTGTAGAGAGGTGGGGGTTGGCCTGTTCTCCCACGTGCCTGGTGACAGGACGAGGGGGAATGGGCTTAAGTTGAGCCAGGGGAGTTTTAGGTTAGATGTTAGGAAGAACTTCTTTACAGAAAGGGTTGTGAGGCATTGGAACAGGCTGCCCAGGGAAGTGGTGGAGTCACCATCCCTGGAAGTCTTCAAAAGACGCTTAGATGTAGAGCTTAGGGATATGGTTTAGTGGAGGGCTGTTAGCGTTAGGTTGGAGGTTGGACTCGATGACCTTGAGGTCTCTTCCAACCTAGAAAATTCTGTGATTCTGTGATTCTGTGAAGTCAGAAAACCGAACTGTGTAACACCGTAACGATATCTTTCTTATAACAATGCCACGAACCTACTATTACCACCAGGAAAATAGCCAAAATCGCAGTAACAAGAACCAGAGTTAAATACCATACTCCATGAGTCAGAAAACCGAAATAGACAACACAATTCCAGATGGACCTTAAAGCGAGCTCCTTCCTTAAGGTCCCCAAACATGTACTTATGGTGCTAACCACAAAGTATATACCAAACACTGCCTCGCAGAAGATCACCTTCTGACTTACAGACAGTTCCAGATGACCGGTCTACCAGAAAACCAAACCAGAATAAAGAATATACTCACTTACAATGATGGGGTCCTTGTCTGCCTCCGCAGTGATCCGGTGAGTCAAGGAGTCCCTCCGGGAAATCCCGGGGGTACCCTAGGGAGTCCTGTTCCCAGCAGGTCCTGCAGTCCGGCAGAGAGGTTGTCCCATCTGGGTCGCCAAATTGATTCAAAGATCGAAGCCGAAATTCCTTTAAGTGGTATATTCTTTATTGCAGCGCTGGATGCACGGGGGATCTCTCCACCTATCGTGCATACCCAAAGCAGAAAGCAGTCTTGAATTTATACAATCAATCTATCAATATTCTACAAGCACCTATACATATGCATTACCTATCCCCGCCTTCCCTCGCTTCTCATGCTAATTAGCCTTTTGGCACCTTGCGCCTGCGCAGAGCCTTCCAAGAATTGTGGGCAGGGGTCTTTGGGACGTGGGCAGGGGTCTTTGGGAGGAAGACCCCGAGTCTTCCTCACAGTGTACTTTTCACCTTTGGTCAGGAATCTGCTGAATTGGCATGTTTCTTAATTGCAAGAGCTGGTTGTTGCTAATTCTCCCGTTTGTTGTATCTTTATAATGAATTCCAATGTCCAGTTTCGAGAGTTATAGTCCTTACATTCGTTTCTCTGTCCGCCTGCCGCTTCCTTATCATGAGTTCCAGTGTCTTGTTTCGAGATATACAGTCCTTGTCTGGGGATTGTCCTTGCCTCCCCAATACCTCCTTAATCAATCCCCCCTTTTCTTTTCCCATGCAAATTCTTTTGCATCAGATACTTCCATTATTTACAGTAACACAACAAAGCAGGCATCTAAACAACATGCACACAAATATTCCTAACACTACTAATACGATTAGAGCAATGAATACTTGTTTCAACCATTGGAAATTGGGCAACCAGGAGGTTAACTTAGTCCATAGTTCACTAAAACTCCATGAAAGATCATCTTTACTGATCTCATGTAGGATCCTTGTCTGCTTCCATATTTCTTCCAGGTCGGTAGAGATCCTTCCACTCTGATCTACATACATACAACAACTTGTGTTTATTACTGTACAGACTCCCCCTTGAGTGGCCAGTAACAAGTCTAGGGCCATCCGATTTTGGAATACTACCTGTGATAAACTAGATATCTCTTCTTGTTGAGCCTTTATAGCATCCAGAATTTTGTTTTCTAACTTCTCTATAATTGCAGAAATATTAACTATTGCCTTTTCCAATTCACTCACTCCTAACCATGGGATAAACCATCGCACAAAACTATGAAAAGGGGTGTGTCTCTCTACCAATGGATTGTTAATTTTTCATCTGATTCTCCGGATATGATTTCTCAAGTAACCTCGAGGCACTACATCATGTACTGTCATATTGGGGACTACCGCTCCAAGAGTGCAAGTTCCCTTCCAATTCTCAGGCAAGACCTTACGGGCTGTATCATTGCATAGCCAATACCACCCTTTTCCTTCTGGAACCGTCCAGCTGGTTGAATTTGTCCAGCCGCTAGTCGTACTAATATCAATTGTTCAATTACAAGATGTCTGATTTCCCACATAAGTAGTATCCGTATTTATACAATGCTGTTTTCCTATACCCTTAGGCGGGTTACACCTTTGTACACATACATAATAGGATTCTAACGGCATGAAGCTACTCACTTCTAGTTCCAAAACTGCTTAATGTTTTCGACCCCGAGATGTGTTTTCCCACAAATTAGTCCAAGATAAGTTTGCAGGCAAGGGAATCCCAATTAACGATACACCCTTATTCCCATGCTGTGGCAGATGGGTGCATACCCAACAGTTCGTCTTATTAGTTACTTGAGAAATTGTTTGTATTAAGGTCAGGTGTAAGTTCTCATCCCAAGTTGCCCACCCCAAATCCGAGAACCGCACCCCTGCAATCATTAGGATCTGGAAAACCGTAATTTTGTTGGTCCAATTGGAGTGGTGGTCCATATCCTCGCCGGGGCCTTCTTCACCCTTGAATTGTGGATCCAAGCTGCTTGCTTCTTAATCTTAATGGCGGTGTGTGTTGTCAGTAATACTTGGTATGCTCCCATCCACTTTCCTTCCATTTTTCCTGCACGGGTTGTCCTGAAAAAGTCTTTATAAAAATAAAATCCCCGAGCTTAAAGGGGTGGATTGGTTGATCCAACCCTCTAGCCCTGGTCCCTAAAACAAATTTATGTACTTTATTTAATTGTTTCTGAAGTTCAGTTATATAAGCATATAAATGTTCTGATCCTAACTGCGTTAGGTCCTCTCCACTAAATAGAAATTGCTATGGCCTTCCATATAAGATTTTGAAGGGACTCAAATTTCCTTTTATTCTAGGTTTAAATCTAATTCCAAGTAATGCTAAAGGGAGGGATTGAGGCCATGACAAATTAGCTTCTTATCCAATTTTAGCTATTTATTGTTTAATTAAATGGTTCATTTTTTCTACCTGTCCACTTGCCTGTGGTCTATAAGGAGTATGCAGTTGCCAATCTATCTTTAGAATCTTACTTATCTGGTCTACCACTTGTGCACAAAAATGTGAAACTCTATCAGAAGACATTGCTACTAGAATCCCAAAGCATGGTATTATTTCATTTAACAAGACTTTAACCACTTCTCTTGCTTTGTTTGTTCGACAGGGAAAGGCTTCAGGCCTTCCTGAAAACGTGTCAGTCAGAACCAGTAAATAATGATACCCCCCTTTTCTAGGGAGTTCTGAAAAATCAATTTGCCACTGTTGCCCCGAATAATTTCCTTTACCGATTATTCCAAATTTTATTCTATTCTTGGTATTGGGGTTATTGTGTAAGCAAATGCTACATTGTTGAGTTACTTGTTTTATCATATCGTCCCACTAATGTCGGACTCAGGCTCTTATGCGGTGTGCCAGCTCCCCAATGCGTTTTATTGTGTTCTGTAAGAACTATGGGCCATGTCAAACTAGAGGGTATTACTATGTGGTTATCTTTTAAATATACTCATCCATCTGGTTTCATTTTACCTTTCAAATCTTCAATTAATTTTAAGTCTTCTTTTGTATAATTTGGATATAGTTTGGATTTTACCGTCTGGTATCAAAGACAATGCCTTCACCTCAGTTATTTCAGCTGCCTGCTTAGCCTCTGCCAATCGATTTCCAATTTCAAAATCGGTGTTCCCCTTTTGGTGTCCCTGACAATGCATGATAGCTACCTTTTCTGGTTGTTTTACAGCCTCTAACAATTTTAAAATTTCTTCAGCATACTTTGTGTTTTCACTGAGCGGTCAGCAATCCATGTTCTTTCCGAATTGCTCCATGAGCATGTACCACGCCGAATGTATATTTAGGATCTGTCCAAATATTTACCCTTTTTCCCGCTGCCAGTTCCAATGCTCTCGTGAGAGCAACTATCTCCGCCTTTTGAGCTGATGTTCCAGGGGGTAAAGGCTTAGACTCGATTACCTGCTGAGTAGTTGTTATAGCATATCCAGCTTTACGTTGTCTTTGCGTAACAAAACTGCTCCCATCCGTGAACCAAGTTTCTTCCGCATCTTCCATGGGCTCCTCCTTAAGGTCTGGTCGGCTGCAATACACAGTCTCTAGAGTTTCTAAACAATCGTGAATCACAGCTTGTGCCGGAGCATCACTAAGAAAAGAGGCTAGATTCACAATATGAATTATCACAATCTCCACGTCGTCCTGTTCTACCAATATTGCTTGATATTTCAAAATCATCAATTCTTGTTTAAGTTGTTTAAAGACTTTTTGTGCTTCTCCAGTCCAGACTAACTTTGACTGGTTAATCTTTATCAATTCACATAGAGGCTTTACCAATAGTCCATAATTATAAATCCAAAGGCGACACCAACCTGTCATTCCTAAAAAGCTTTGTAGCTCCTTTACCATTTGAGGTTCTGGAGTCCGGCAAATGACTTCCTTATGTTCAGTTCCTAGTTCTCGTTGTCCTTCCGAAATGTCAAATCCCAGATAGGTCACACTTTGTTGAGCCAGCTGGACTTTCTGTCAAGAGACTTGATATCCATTTAAACCCAGAAAATTAAGACGACTTATAGTCCATTGAATCCAACTCCCTTTAGTCTCGGTAGCTATTAAGAGATCATCTACATATTGTAACAAAGCACCTTCAGTGTCCGGAGGTATCCATGTTTCGAGTTCCCTTGCTAATTGGTTTCCAAAAATAGTGGGGCTATTCTTGAATCCTTGAGGTAGTAATGTCCACGTAAGCTGCGTCTTTCTGCCTGAATCGGGATTTTCCCATTCAAAGGCGAATAGGTTTTGGCTTTCTGTGGCTAAGCCTAGGCAGAAGAAGGCATCTTTTAAATCCAGTACGGTAAACCAGACTTGACTATTCTTTAATTTAGTCAGCAAAGTATAAGGGTTTGCCACTACTGGATGTATATCCTCAGTGATTTTATTTATGGCCCTCAAATCCTGAACTAGCCTATAGCTTTTTCATCTGCCTTTTTAATTGGCAATATGGCTGAATTGTATTCTGATTCACATTCAATCAATAATCCATACTGTAAAAATTGATCAATTATCTCTTTAATTCCTTTCCTATCTTCTATCCTCAAAGGATATTACTTAACCTTAACGGGTTTCTCTCCTGGCTTTAATTTAATAATTATTAAGGTCACATTTTTAGCTCTTCCAGGGACTTCGGTAGCCCAAACTCCTGGACATACTTGATCTGTGATCTCTAAAGGTATTTCACTTTTAGGGTCAGTTTGTATTAGTGCCAAGCTTAACACATTTATTAGTTGTTCTTCTCCTGTTCTTAATTCCATTTTCCCTTTTTCAAAGACAATTTCTGCTCCTACTTGCTCTAATAAATCTCTACCTAAGAGTGCCCATGAGGAGCTAGGCATAGATAAAAATCTGTGTATGCCCCATTGTTTCCCTAACTTGTACTTCAAAGGTTCACAAAAATAAGCCTTTTCGGTTACACCTTGTCCTGGTTTCAGTTAGAACAGAATTAATTTTCTTCCTAGTAGCTGGGAGAATGCTATGTTTTGGCTTAGGATGAGAAGAGTGCTGATAACACCCCGATGTTTCAGTTGTTGCAGAGTAATGCTTATACCAAGCCAAGGACATCTCAGCTTCTTGCTCTGTCCTGCCAACAGGCAGGCTGGGGGTGCAGTAAGAGCTGGGAGGGGACAGACCCAGGACAGGTGACCCAAACTAGCCAAAGGGGTATTCCATAGCATCTGACGTCAGGCTAAACAATACATAGGGGTGGCTAGCCAGGGGGAGGGGGCCGGACTGCTCGGGGTTAGGCTGGGCATCGGTCAGCGGGTGGTGAGCAATTGCATTGTGCATCACTTGTTTGTACACATTATTACTAGTGGTACTATTATCATCATTGTATTATTATTATTATTATTATTATTATTACTATTATTATTATTATTATTATTATTTTGTCTTATTAAACTGTCTTTATCTCAACTCACGGGCTTCACTTTCCATTTCTCTCCCCCATCCCAGAGAGGGAGGGGGAGGGGGAGCGAACAGCTGCGTGGTGTTTAGCTGCCGGCCAGGTTAAACCACGACACACCTTTTACCCTAACATAATAATTCTGTGAAGGCATTAATGCTTGATTTAGAACTGAATACGTTGCCCCATAGCAATAAGAAATTTCACTTCCATTCCTCCCCTAGCTTCATTATAACCAGTGGAGGATCCGCTAGGGTAGATTCCCCAGGTCCCCGTTATTCCTGTTGAAATCAGGGGTTGATTACCCTAGGAAAAGGCTAGTCAATTTGTCCTCCAAAGCCAGGTCCAAACCGTTTTGTTTTATTTATTTAGTTATTTATTTATTTATTTTCATTACATTTCAGAGTTGGTCCAAAAATTCCATAGGGCTTTCTTTTAGACCTTGTTGGAAGCATATTCTCAATTCCCAATTCATCCAGGTTTTAGTATTTACTTAACCGTTCATAATTTTCAGGATGATTCGGGTCTTAGTGGGGGTCGGTCGGGGAATGCAATTGTCCACAGTTCCCTGAACGGTCCCATCAGCAATCTGAGCTCGCACATGAACTCAGGTTGTTTTAAGAGTGTACCTCTTTTCTGTTTCTGTGACAACTCTCTCGGACCGATCATGGTCCCTTTGCCCTAAAGGGCTAACACCCATGATTTTAAGATCTCTGCCTCGGGCAGAGGCAGAACTATTAACATTCCTACATCCTCTTTCCCTGCTCATTCAACTTCAAACACCTTTAACACTTTCAACAACCCTTTTAACACTTCCTTTATCTTTCTCCAGCCTGTACTTCTCTAATGCCAACATCAAAGGTTCAGTCAGGGGCCAACTTAATTCCCTACCTTTTCCCACCAAGATGCTGAAACATCAGTATACAACATTTCATCCTGTTCTGCTTCTCAAGAAACAACATTAACTGTAGCAAAATATTATAGTTTAAAGTTCCGTTTAGGGGCCACTTTTCTCCACATTCCAGCTTATAAAGCGGCCACCACTGATTACGATATTTTATCAATGTTTTCCTGTTCACACTTCCACCGGCAGATCCTCCAATATCCTTCCAGTGACTTAAAACACATCCTAACACACTTTTCTTTAAAATTTCACTGCTTGTTTGCCCCCCCAGTTTCCAGTTTACACTTTCAGAATACACACGTTACTTACAAAAGCGTATCACAAAACGTATCACTCACAAAAATACGGGCACGCAATATCTTTCAGTAGCGATGCCACAAAACTACTATTACCAGCAATATTGCCAAAATCACAGTAACAATAGTCAGAGTCAAATTCCACATGCGAGAAGTCAGAAAACCGAACTGTGTAACACCGTAACGATATCTTTCTTATAACAATGCCACGAACCTACTATTACCACCAGGAAAATAGCCAAAATCGCAGTAACAAGAACCAGAGTTAAATACCATACTCCATGAGTCAGAAAATCGAAATAGACAACACAATTCCAGATGGACCTTAAAGCGAGCTCCTTCCTTAAGGTCCCCAAACATGTACTTATGGTGCTAACCACAAAGTATATACCAAACACTGCCTCGCAGAAGATCACCTTCTGACTTACAGACAGTTCCAGATGACCGGTCTACCAGAAAACCAAACCAGAATAAAGAATATACTCACTTACAATGATGGGGTCCTTGTCTGCCTCCGCAGTGATCCAGTGAGTCAAGGAGTCCCTCCGGGAAATCCCGGGGGTACCCTAGGGAGTCCTGTTCCCAGCAGGTCCTGCAGTCCGGCAGAGAGGTTGTCCCATCTGGGTCGCCAAATTGATTCAAAGATCGAAGCCGAAATTCCTTTAAGTGGTATATTCTTTATTGCAGCGCTGGATGCACGGGGGATCTCTCCACCTATCGTGCATACCCAAAGCAGAAAGCAGTCTTGAATTTATACAATCAATCTATCAATATTCTACAAGCACCTATACATATGCATTACCTATCCCCGCCTTCCCTCGCTTCTCATGCTAATTAGCCTTTTGGCACCTTGCGCCTGCGCAGAGCCTTCCAAGAATTGTGGGCAGGGGTCTTTGGGACGTGGGCAGGGGTCTTTGGGAGGAAGACCCCGAGTCTTCCTCACAGTGTACTTTTCACCTTTGGTCAGGAATCTGCTGAATTGGCATGTTTCTTAATTGCAAGAGCTGGTTGTTGCTAATTCTCCCGTTTGTTGTATCTTTATAATGAATTCCAATGTCCAGTTTCGAGAGTTATAGTCCTTACATTCGTTTCTCTGTCCGCCTGCCGCTTCCTTATCATGAGTTCCAGTGTCTTGTTTCGAGATATACAGTCCTTGTCTGGGGATTGTCCTTGCCTCCCCAATACCTCCTTAATCAATCCCCCCTTTTCTTTTCCCATGCAAATTCTTTTGCATCAGATACTTCCATTATTTACAGTAACACAACAAAGCAGGCATCTAAACAACATGCACACAAATATTCCTAACACTACTAATACGATTAGAGCAATGAATACTTGTTTCAACCATTGGAAATTGGGCAACCAGGAGGTTAACTTAGTCCATAGTTCACTAAAACTCCATGAAAGATCATCTTTACTGATCTCATGTAGGATCCTTGTCTGCTTCCATATTTCTTCCAGGTCGGTAGAGATCCTTCCACTCTGATCTACATACATACAACAACTTGTGTTTATTACTGTACAGACTCCCCCTTGAGTGGCCAGTAACAAGTCTAGGGCCATCCGATTTTGGAATACTACCTGTGATAAACTAGATATCTCTTCTTGTTGAGCCTTTATAGCATCCAGAATTTTGTTTTCTAACTTCTCTATAATTGCAGAAATATTAACTATTGCCTTTTCCAATTCACTCACTCCTAACCATGGGATAAACCATCGCACAAAACTATGAAAAGGGGTGTGTCTCTCTACCAATGGATTGTTAATTTTTCATCTGATTCTCCGGATATGATTTCTCAAGTAACCTCGAGGCACTACATCATGTACTGTCATATTGGGGACTACCGCTCCAAGAGTGCAAGTTCCCTTCCAATTCTCAGGCAAGACCTTACGGGCTGTATCATTGCATAGCCAATACCACCCTTTTCCTTCTGGAACCGTCCAGCTGGTTGAATTTGTCCAGCCGCTAGTCGTACTAATATCAATTGTTCAATTACAAGATGTCTGATTTCCCACATAAGTAGTATCCGTATTTATACAATGCTGTTTTCCTATACCCTTAGGCGGGTTACACCTTTGTACACATACATAATAGGATTCTAACGGCATGAAGCTACTCACTTCTAGTTCCAAAACTGCTTAATGTTTTCGACCCCGAGATGTGTTTTCCCACAAATTAGTCCAAGATAAGTTTGCAGGCAAGGGAATCCCAATTAACGATACACCCTTATTCCCATGCTGTGGCAGATGGGTGCATACCCAACAGTTCGTCTTATTAGTTACTTGAGAAATTGTTTGTATTAAGGTCAGGTGTAAGTTCTCATCCCAAGTTGCCCACCCCAAATCCGAGAACCGCACCCCTGCAATCATTAGGATCTGGAAAACCGTAATTTTGTTGGTCCAATTGGAGTGGTGGTCCATATCCTCGCCGGGGCCTTCTTCACCCTTGAATTGTGGATCCAAGCTGCTTGCTTCTTAATCTTAATGGCGGTGTGTGTTGTCAGTAATACTTGGTATGCTCCCATCCACTTTCCTTCCATTTTTCCTGCACGGGTTGTCCTGAAAAAGTCTTTATAAAAATAAAATCCCCGAGCTTAAAGGGGTGGATTGGTTGATCCAACCCTCTAGCCCTGGTCCCTAAAACAAATGTATGTACTTTATTTAATTGTTTCTGAAGTTCAGTTATATAAGCATATAAATGTTCTGATCCTAACTGCGTTAGGTCCTCTCCACTAAATAGAAATTGCTATGGCCTTCCATATAAGATTTTGAAGGGACTCAAATTTCCTTTTATTCTAGGTTTAAATCTAATTCCAAGTAATGCTAAAGGGAGGGATTGAGGCCATGACAAATTAGCTTCTTATCCAATTTTAGCTATTTATTGTTTAATTAAATGGTTCATTTTTTCTACCTGTCCACTTGCCTGTGGTCTATAAGGAGTATGCAGTTGCCAATCTATCTTTAGAATCTTACTTATCTGGTCTACCACTTGTGCACAAAAATGTGAAACTCTATCAGAAGACATTGCTACTAGAATCCCAAAGCATGGTATTATTTCATTTAACAAGACTTTAACCACTTCTCTTGCTTTGGTTGTTCGACAGGGAAAGGCTTCAGGCCTTCCTGAAAACGTGTCAGTCAGAACCAGTAAATAATGATACCCCCCTTTTCTAGGGAGTTCTGAAAAATCAATTTGCCACTGTTGCCCCGAATAATTTCCTTTACCGATTATTCCAAATTTTATTCTATTCTTGGTATTGGGGTTATTGTGTAAGCAAATGCTACATTGTTGAGTTACTTGTTTTATCATATCGTCCCACTAATGTCGGACTCAGGCTCTTATGCGGTGTGCCAGCTCCCCAATGCGTTTTATTGTGTTCTGTAAGAACTATGGGCCATGTCAAACTAGAGGGTATTACTATGTGGTTATCTTTTAAATATACTCATCCATCTGGTTTCATTTTACCTTTCAAATCTTCAATTAATTTTAAGTCTTCTTTTGTATAATTTGGATATAGTTTGGATTTTACCGTCTGGTATCAAAGACAATGCCTTCACCTCAGTTATTTCAGCTGCCTGCTTAGCCTCTGCCAATCGATTTCCAATTTCAAAATCGGTGTTCCCCTTTTGGTGTCCCTGACAATGCATGATAGCTACCTTTTCTGGTTGTTTTACAGCCTCTAACAATTTTAAAATTTCTTCAGCATACTTTGTGTTTTCACTGAGCGGTCAGCAATCCATGTTCTTTCCGAATTGCTCCATGAGCATGTACCACGCCGAATGTATATTTAGGATCTGTCCAAATATTTACCCTTTTTCCCGCTGCCAGTTCCAATGCTCTCGTGAGAGCAACTATCTCCGCCTTTTGAGCTGATGTTCCAGGGGGTAAAGGCTTAGACTCGATTACCTGCTGAGTAGTTGTTATAGCATATCCAGCTTTACGTTGTCTTTGCGTAACAAAACTGCTCCCATCCGTGAACCAAGTTTCTTCCGCATCTTCCATGGGCTCCTCCTTAAGGTCTGGTCGGCTGCAATACACAGTCTCTAGAGTTTCTAAACAATCGTGAATCACAGCTTGTGCCGGAGCATCACTAAGAAAAGAGGCTAGATTCACAATATGAATTATCACAATCTCCACGTCGTCCTGTTCTACCAATATTGCTTGATATTTCAAAATCATCAATTCTTGTTTAAGTTGTTTAAAGACTTTTTGTGCTTCTCCAGTCCAGACTAACTTTGACTGGTTAATCTTTATCAATTCACATAGAGGCTTTACCAATAGTCCATAATTATAAATCCAAAGGCGACACCAACCTGTCATTCCTAAAAAGCTTTGTAGCTCCTTTACCATTTGAGGTTCTGGAGTCCGGCAAATGACTTCCTTATGTTCAGTTCCTAGTTCTCGTTGTCCTTCCGAAATGTCAAATCCCAGATAGGTCACACTTTGTTGAGCCAGCTGGACTTTCTGTCAAGAGACTTGATATCCATTTAAACCCAGAAAATTAAGACGACTTATAGTCCATTGAATCCAACTCCCTTTAGTCTCGGTAGCTATTAAGAGATCATCTACATATTGTAACAAAGCACCTTCAGTGTCCGGAGGTATCCATGTTTCGAGTTCCCTTGCTAATTGGTTTCCAAAAATAGTGGGGCTATTCTTGAATCCTTGAGGTAGTAATGTCCACGTAAGCTGCGTCTTTCTGCCTGAATCGGGATTTTCCCATTCAAAGGCGAATAGGTTTTGGCTTTCTGTGGCTAAGCCTAGGCAGAAGAAGGCATCTTTTAAATCCAGTACGGTAAACCAGACTTGACTATTCTTTAATTTAGTCAGCAAAGTATAAGGGTTTGCCACTACTGGATGTATATCCTCAGTGATTTTATTTATGGCCCTCAAATCCTGAACTAGCCTATAGCTTTTTCATCTGCCTTTTTAATTGGCAATATGGCTGAATTGTATTCTGATTCACATTCAATCAATAATCCATACTGTAAAAATTGATCAATTATCTCTTTAATTCCTTTCCTATCTTCTATCCTCAAAGGATATTACTTAACCTTAACGGGTTTCTCTCCTGGCTTTAATTTAATAATTATTAAGGTCACATTTTTAGCTCTTCCAGGGACTTCGGTAGCCCAAACTCCTGGACATACTTGATCTGTGATCTCTAAAGGTATTTCACTTTTAGGGTCAGTTTGTATTAGTGCCAAGCTTAACACATTTATTAGTTGTTCTTCTCCTGTTCTTAATTCCATTTTCCCTTTTTCAAAGACAATTTCTGCTCCTACTTGCTCTAATAAATCTCTACCTAAGAGTGCCCATGAGGAGCTAGGCATAGATAAAAATCTGTGTATGCCCCATTGTTTCCCTAACTTGTACTTCAAAGGTTCACAAAAATAAGCCTTTTCGGTTACACCTTGTCCTGGTTTCAGTTAGAACAGAATTAATTTTCTTCCTAGTAGCTGGGAGAATGCTATGTTTTGGCTTAGGATGAGAAGAGTGCTGATAACACCCCGATGTTTCAGTTGTTGCAGAGTAATGCTTATACCAAGCCAAGGACATCTCAGCTTCTTGCTCTGTCCTGCCAACAGGCAGGCTGGGGGTGCAGTAAGAGCTGGGAGGGGACAGACCCAGGACAGGTGACCCAAACTAGCCAAAGGGGTATTCCATAGCATCTGACGTCAGGCTAAACAATACATAGGGGTGGCTAGCCAGGGGGAGGGGGCCGGACTGCTCGGGGTTAGGCTGGGCATCGGTCAGCGGGTGGTGAGCAATTGCATTGTGCATCACTTGTTTGTACACATTATTACTAGTGGTACTATTATCATCATTGTATTATTATTATTATTATTATTATTATTACTATTACTATTATTATTATTATTATTATTTTGTCTTATTAAACTGTCTTTATCTCAACTCACGGGCTTCACTTTCCATTTCTCTCCCCCATCCCAGAGAGGGAGGGGGAGGGTGAGCGAACAGCTGCGTGGTGTTTAGCTGCCGGCCGGGTTAAACCACGACACACCTTTTACCCTAACATAATAATTCTGTGAAGGCATTAATGCTTGATTTAGAACTGAATACGTTGCCCCATAGCAATAAGAAATTTCACTTCCATTCCTCCCCTAGCTTCATTATAACCAGTGGAGGATCCGCTAGGGTAGATTCCCCAGGTCCCCGTTATTCCTGTTGAAATGAGGATTTGATTACCCTAGGAAAAGGCTAGTCAATTTGTCCTCCAAAGCCAGGTCCAAACCGTTTTGTTTTATTTATTTAGTTATTTATTTATTTATTTTCATTACATTTCAGAGTTGGTCCAAAAATTCCATAGGGCTTTCTTTTAGACCTTGTTGGAAGCATATTCTCAATTCCCAATTCATCCAGGTTTTAGTATTTACTTAACCGTTCATAATTTTCAGGATGATTCGGGTCTTAGTGGGGGTCGGTCGGGGAATGCAATTGTCCACAGTTCCCTGAACGGTCCCATCAGCAATCTGAGCTCGCACATGAACTCAGGTTGTTTTAAGAGTGTACCTCTTTTCTGTTTCTGTGACAACTCTCTCGGACCGATCATGGTCCCTTTGCCCTAAAGGGCTAACACCCATGATTTTAAGATCTCTGCCTCGGGCAGAGGCAGAACTATTAACATTCCTACATCCTCTTTCCCTGCTCATTCAACTTCAAACACCTTTAACACTTTCAACAACCCTTTTAACACTTCCTTTATCTTTCTCCAGCCTGTACTTCTCTAATGCCAACATCAAAGGTTCAGTCAGGGGCCAACTTAATTCCCTACCTTTTCCCACCAAGATGCTGAAACATCAGTATACAACATTTCATCCTGTTCTGCTTCTCAAGAAACAACATTAACTGTAGCAAAATATTATAGTTTAAAGTTCCGTTTAGGGGCCACTTTTCTCCACATTCCAGCTTATAAAGCGGCCACCACTGATTACGATATTTTATCAATGTTTTCCTGTTCACACTTCCACCGGCAGATCCTCCAATATCCTTCCAGTGACTTAAAACACATCCTAACACACTTTTCTTTAAAATTTCACTGCTTGTTTGCCCCCCCAGTTTCCAGTTTACACTTTCAGAATACACACGTTACTTACAAAAGCGTATCACAAAACGTATCACTCACAAAAATACGGGCACGCAATATCTTTCAGTAGCGATGCCACAAAACTACTATTACCAGCAATATTGCCAAAATCACAGTAACAATAGTCAGAGTCAAATTCCACATGCGAGAAGTCAGAAAACCGAACTGTGTAACACCGTAACGATATCTTTCTTATAACAATGCCACGAACCTACTATTACCACCAGGAAAATAGCCAAAATCGCAGTAACAAGAACCAGAGTTAAATACCATACTCCATGAGTCAGAAAATCGAAATAGACAACACAATTCCAGATGGACCTTAAAGCGAGCTCCTTCCTTAAGGTCCCCAAACATGTACTTATGGTGCTAACCACAAAGTATATACCAAACACTGCCTCGCAGAAGATCACCTTCTGACTTACAGACAGTTCCAGATGACCGGTCTACCAGAAAACCAAACCAGAATAAAGAATATACTCACTTACAATGATGGGGTCCTTGTCTGCCTCCGCAGTGATCCGGTGAGTCAAGGAGTCCCTCCGGGAAATCCCGGGGGTACCCTAGGGAGTCCTGTTCCCAGCAGGTCCTGCAGTCCGGCAGAGAGGTTGTCCCATCTGGGTCGCCAAATTGATTCAAAGATCGAAGCCGAAATTCCTTTAAGTGGTATATTCTTTATTGCAGCGCTGGATGCACGGGGGATCTCTCCACCTATCGTGCATACCCAAAGCAGAAAGCAGTCTTGAATTTATACAATCAATCTATCAATATTCTACAAGCACCTATACATATGCATTACCTATCCCCGCCTTCCCTCGCTTCTCATGCTAATTAGCCTTTTGGCACCTTGCGCCTGCGCAGAGCCTTCCAAGAATTGTGGGCAGGGGTCTTTGGGACGTGGGCAGGGGTCTTTGGGAGGAAGACCCCGAGTCTTCCTCACAGTGTACTTTTCACCTTTGGTCAGGAATCTGCTGAATTGGCATGTTTCTTAATTGCAAGAGCTGGTTGTTGCTAATTCTCCCGTTTGTTGTATCTTTATAATGAATTCCAATGTCCAGTTTCGAGAGTTATAGTCCTTACATTCGTTTCTCTGTCCGCCTGCCGCTTCCTTATCATGAGTTCCAGTGTCTTGTTTCGAGATATACAGTCCTTGTCTGGGGATTGTCCTTGCCTCCCCAATACCTCCTTAATCAATCCCCCCTTTTCTTTTCCCATGCAAATTCTTTTGCATCAGATACTTCCATTATTTACAGTAACACAACAAAGCAGGCATCTAAACAACATGCACACAAATATTCCTAACACTACTAATACGATTAGAGCAATGAATACTTGTTTCAACCATTGGAAATTGGGCAACCAGGAGGTTAACTTAGTCCATAGTTCACTAAAACTCCATGAAAGATCATCTTTACTGATCTCATGTAGGATCCTTGTCTGCTTCCATATTTCTTCCAGGTCGGTAGAGATCCTTCCACTCTGATCTACATACATACAACAACTTGTGTTTATTACTGTACAGACTCCCCCTTGAGTGGCCAGTAACAAGTCTAGGGCCATCCGATTTTGGAATACTACCTGTGATAAACTAGATATCTCTTCTTGTTGAGCCTTTATAGCATCCAGAATTTTGTTTTCTAACTTCTCTATAATTGCAGAAATATTAACTATTGCCTTTTCCAATTCACTCACTCCTAACCATGGGATAAACCATCGCACAAAACTATGAAAAGGGGTGTGTCTCTCTACCAATGGATTGTTAATTTTTCATCTGATTCTCCGGATATGATTTCTCAAGTAACCTCGAGGCACTACATCATGTACTGTCATATTGGGGACTACCGCTCCAAGAGTGCAAGTTCCCTTCCAATTCTCAGGCAAGACCTTACGGGCTGTATCATTGCATAGCCAATACCACCCTTTTCCTTCTGGAACCGTCCAGCTGGTTGAATTTGTCCAGCCGCTAGTCGTACTAATATCAATTGTTCAATTACAAGATGTCTGATTTCCCACATAAGTAGTATCCGTATTTATACAATGCTGTTTTCCTATACCCTTAGGCGGGTTACACCTTTGTACACATACATAATAGGATTCTAACGGCATGAAGCTACTCACTTCTAGTTCCAAAACTGCTTAATGTTTTCGACCCCGAGATGTGTTTTCCCACAAATTAGTCCAAGATAAGTTTGCAGGCAAGGGAATCCCAATTAACGATACACCCTTATTCCCATGCTGTGGCAGATGGGTGCATACCCAACAGTTCGTCTTATTAGTTACTTGAGAAATTGTTTGTATTAAGGTCAGGTGTAAGTTCTCATCCCAAGTTGCCCACCCCAAATCCGAGAACCGCACCCCTGCAATCATTAGGATCTGGAAAACCGTAATTTTGTTGGTCCAATTGGAGTGGTGGTCCATATCCTCGCCGGGGCCTTCTTCACCCTTGAATTGTGGATCCAAGCTGCTTGCTTCTTAATCTTAATGGCGGTGTGTGTTGTCAGTAATACTTGGTATGCTCCCATCCACTTTCCTTCCATTTTTCCTGCACGGGTTGTCCTGAAAAAGTCTTTATAAAAATAAAATCCCCGAGCTTAAAGGGGTGGATTGGTTGATCCAACCCTCTAGCCCTGGTCCCTAAAACAAATGTATGTACTTTATTTAATTGTTTCTGAAGTTCAGTTATATAAGCATATAAATGTTCTGATCCTAACTGCGTTAGGTCCTCTCCACTAAATAGAAATTGCTATGGCCTTCCATATAAGATTTTGAAGGGACTCAAATTTCCTTTTATTCTAGGTTTAAATCTAATTCCAAGTAATGCTAAAGGGAGGGATTGAGGCCATGACAAATTAGCTTCTTATCCAATTTTAGCTATTTATTGTTTAATTAAATGGTTCATTTTTTCTACCTGTCCACTTGCCTGTGGTCTATAAGGAGTATGCAGTTGCCAATCTATCTTTAGAATCTTACTTATCTGGTCTACCACTTGTGCACAAAAATGTGAAACTCTATCAGAAGACATTGCTACTAGAATCCCAAAGCATGGTATTATTTCATTTAACAAGACTTTAACCACTTCTCTTGCTTTGTTTGTTCGACAGGGAAAGGCTTCAGGCCTTCCTGAAAACGTGTCAGTCAGAACCAGTAAATAATGATACCCCCCTTTTCTAGGGAGTTCTGAAAAATCAATTTGCCACTGTTGCCCCGAATAATTTCCTTTACCGATTATTCCAAATTTTATTCTATTCTTGGTATTGGGGTTATTGTGTAAGCAAATGCTACATTGTTGAGTTACTTGTTTTATCATATCGTCCCACTAATGTCGGACTCAGGCTCTTATGCGGTGTGCCAGCTCCCCAATGCGTTTTATTGTGTTCTGTAAGAACTATGGGCCATGTCAAACTAGAGGGTATTACTATGTGGTTATCTTTTAAATATACTCATCCATCTGGTTTCATTTTACCTTTCAAATCTTCAATTAATTTTAAGTCTTCTTTTGTATAATTTGGATATAGTTTGGATTTTACCGTCTGGTATCAAAGACAATGCCTTCACCTCAGTTATTTCAGCTGCCTGCTTAGCCTCTGCCAATCGATTTTCCAATTTCAAAATCGCTGTTCCCCTTTTGGTGTCCCTGACAATGCATGATAGCTACCTTTTCTGGTTGTTTTACAGCCTCTAACAATTTTAAAATTTCTTCAGCATACTTTGTGTTTTCACTGAGCGGTCAGCAATCCATGTTCTTTCCGAATTGCTCCATGAGCATGTACCACGCCGAATGTATATTTAGGATCTGTCCAAATATTTACCCTTTTTCCCGCTGCCAGTTCCAATGCTCTCGTGAGAGCAACTATCTCCGCCTTTTGAGCTGATGTTCCAGGGGGTAAAGGCTTAGACTCGATTACCTGCTGAGTAGTTGTTATAGCATATCCAGCTTTACGTTGTCTTTGCGTAACAAAACTGCTCCCATCCGTGAACCAAGTTTCTTCCGCATCTTCCATGGGCTCCTCCTTAAGGTCTGGTCGGCTGCAATACACAGTCTCTAGAGTTTCTAAACAATCGTGAATCACAGCTTGTGCCGGAGCATCACTAAGAAAAGAGGCTAGATTCACAATATGAATTATCACAATTTCCACGTCGTCCTGTTCTACCAATATTGCTTGATATTTCAAAATCATCAATTCTTGTTTAAGTTGTTTAAAGACTTTTTGTGCTTCTCCAGTCCAGACTAACTTTGACTGGTTAATCTTTATCAATTCACATAGAGGCTTTACCAATAGTCCATAATTATAAATCCAAAGGCGACACCAACCTGTCATTCCTAAAAAGCTTTGTAGCTCCTTTACCATTTGAGGTTCTGGAGTCCGGCAAATGACTTCCTTATGTTCAGTTCCTAGTTCTCGTTGTCCTTCCGAAATGTCAAATCCCAGATAGGTCACACTTTGTTGAGCCAGCTGGACTTTCTGTCAAGAGACTTGATATCCATTTAAACCCAGAAAATTAAGACGACTTATAGTCCATTGAATCCAACTCCCTTTAGTCTCGGTAGCTATTAAGAGATCATCTACATATTGTAACAAAGCACCTTCAGTGTCCGGAGGTATCTATGTTTCGAGTTCCCTTGCTAATTGGTTTCCAAAAATAGTGGGGCTATTCTTGAATCCTTGAGGTAGTAATGTCCACGTAAGCTGCGTCTTTCTGCCTGAATCGGGATTTTCCCATTCAAAGGCGAATAGGTTTTGGCTTTCTGTGGCTAAGCCTAGGCAGAAGAAGGCATCTTTTAAATCCAGTACGGTAAACCAGACTTGACTATTCTTTAATTTAGTCAGCAAAGTATAAGGGTTTGCCACTACTGGATGTATATCCTCAGTGATTTTATTTATGGCCCTCAAATCCTGAACTAGCCTATAGCTTTTTCATCTGCCTTTTTAATTGGCAATATGGCTGAATTGTATTCTGATTCACATTCAATCAATAATCCATACTGTAAAAATTGATCAATTATCTCTTTAATTCCTTTCCTATCTTCTATCCTCAAAGGATATTACTTAACCTTAACGGGTTTCTCTCCTGGCTTTAATTTAATAATTATTAAGGTCACATTTTTAGCTCTTCCAGGGACTTCGGTAGCCCAAACTCCTGGACATACTTGATCTGTGATCTCTAAAGGTATTTCACTTTTAGGGTCAGTTTGTATTAGTGCCAAGCTTAACACATTTATTAGTTGTTCTTCTCCTGTTCTTAATTCCATTTTCCCTTTTTCAAAGACAATTTCTGCTCCTACTTGCTCTAATAAATCTCTACCTAAGAGTGCCCATGAGGAGCTAGGCATAGATAAAAATCTGTGTATGCCCCATTGTTTCCCTAACTTGTACTTCAAAGGTTCACAAAAATAAGCCTTTTCGGTTACACCTTGTCCTGGTTTCAGTTAGAACAGAGTTAATTTTCTTCCTAGTAGCTGGGAGAATGCTATGTTTTGGCTTAGGATGAGAAAAGTGCTGATAACACCCCGATGTTTCAATTGTTGCAGAGCAATGCTTATACCAAGCCAAGGACATCTCAGCTTCTTGCTCTGTCCTGCCAACAGGCAGGCTGGGGGTGCAGTAAGAGCTGGGAGGGGACAGACCCAGGACAGGTGACCCAAACTAGCCAAAGGGGTATTCCATAGCATCTGACGTCAGGCTAAACAATACATAGGGGTGGCTAGCCAGGGGGAGGGGGCCGGACTGCTCGGGGTTAGGCTGGGCATCGGTCAGCGGGTGGTGAGCAATTGCATTGTGCATCACTTGTTTGTACACATTATTACTAGTGGTACTATTATCATCATTGTATTATTATTATTATTATTATTATTATTATTATTATTATTATTATTATTTTGTCTTATTAAACTGTCTTTATCTCAACTCACGGGCTTCACTTTCCATTTCTCTCCCCCGTCCCAGAGAGGGAGGGGGAGGGGGAGCGAACAGCTGCGTGGTGTTTAGCTGCTGGCCGGGTTAAACCACGACACACCTTTTACCCTAACATAATAATTCTGTGAAGGCATTAATGCTTGATTTAGAACTGAATACGTTGCCCCATAGCAATAAGAAATTTCACTTCCATTCCTCCCCTAGCTTCATTATAACCAGTGGAGGATCCGCTAGGGTAGATTCCCCAGGTCCCCGTTATTCCTGTTGAAATGAGGATTTGATTACCCTAGGAAAAGGCTAGTCAATTTGTCCTCCAAAGCCAGGTCCAAACCGTTTTGTTCTATTTATTTAGTTATTTATTTATTTTCATTACATTTCAGAGTTGGTCCAAAAATTCCATAGGGCTTTCTTTTAGACTTTGTTGGAAGCATATTCTCAATTCCCAATTCATCCAGGTTTTAGTATTTACTTAACCGTTCATAATTTTCAGGATGATTCGGGTCTTAGTGGGGGTCGGTCAGGGGAATGCAATTGTCCACAGTTCCCTGAACGGTCCCATCAGCAATCTGAGCTCGCACATGAACTCAGGTTGTTTTAAGAGTGTACCTCTTTTCTGTTTCTGTGACAACTCTCTCGGACCGATCATGGTCCCTTTGCCCTAAAGGGCTAACACCCATGATTTTAAGATCTCTGCCTCGGGCAGAGGCAGAACTATTAACATTCCTACATCCTCTTTCCCTGCTCATTCAACTTCAAACACCTTTAACACTTTCAACAACCCTTTTAACACTTCCTTTATCTTTCTCCAGCCTGTACTTCTCTAATGCCAACATCAAAGGTTCAGTCAGGGGCCAACTTAATTCCCTACCTTTTCCCACCAAGATGCTGAAACATCAGTATACAACATTTCATCCTGTTCTGCTTCTCAAGAAACAACATTAACTGTAGCAAAATATTATAGTTTAAAGTTCCATTTAGGGGCCACTTTTCTCCACATTCCAGCTTATAAAGCGGCCACCACTGATTACGATATTTTATCAATGTTTTC
This sequence comes from Aythya ferina, assembly GCF_964211825.1. Taxonomy (NCBI): domain Eukaryota; kingdom Metazoa; phylum Chordata; class Aves; order Anseriformes; family Anatidae; genus Aythya; species Aythya ferina. The sequence continues at coordinate 338,493 of NW_028181444.1, forward strand.
CTGTTCACACTTCCACCGGCAGATCCTCCAATATCCTTCCAGTGACTTAAAACACATCCTAACACACTTTTCTTTAAAATTTCACTGCTTGTTTGCCCCCCCAGTTTCCAGTTTACACTTTCAGAATACACACGTTACTTACAAAAGCGTATCACAAAACGTATCACTCACAAAAATACAGGCACGCAATATCTTTCAGTAGCGATGCCACAAAACTACTATTACCAGCAATATTGCCAAAATCACAGTAACAATAGTCAGAGTCAAATTCCACATGCGAGAAGTCAGAAAACCGAACTGTGTAACACCGTAACGATATCTTTCTTATAACAATGCCACGAACCTACTATTACCACCAGGAAAATAGCCAAAATCGCAGTAACAAGAACCAGAGTTAAATACCATACTCCATGAGTCAGAAAACCGAAATAGACAACACAATTCCAGATGGACCTTAAAGCGAGCTCCTTCCTTAAGGTCCCCAAACATGTACTTATGGTGCTAACCACAAAGTATATACCAAACACTGCCTCGCAGAAGATCACCTTCTGACTTACAGACAGTTCCAGATGACCGGTCTACCAGAAAACCAAACCAGAATAAAGAATATACTCACTTACAATGATGGGGTCCTTGTCTGCCTCCGCAGTGATCCAGTGAGTCAAGGAGTCCCTCCGGGAAATCCCGGGGGTACCCTAGGGAGTCCTGTTCCCAGCAGGTCCTGCAGTCCGGCAGAGAGGTTGTCCCATCTGGGTCGCCAAATTGATTCAAAGATCGAAGCCGAAATTCCTTTAAGTGGTATATTCTTTATTGCAGCGCTGGATGCACGGGGGATCTCTCCACCTATCGTGCATACCCAAAGCAGAAAGCAGTCTTGAATTTATACAATCAATCTATCAATATTCTACAAGCACCTATACATATGCATTACCTATCCCCGCCTTCCCTCGCTTCTCATGCTAATTAGCCTTTTGGCACCTTGCGCCTGCGCAGAGCCTTCCAAGAATTGTGGGCAGGGGTCTTTGGGACGTGGGCAGGGGTCTTTGGGAGGAAGACCCCGAGTCTTCCTCACAGCGTACTTTTCACCTTTGGTCAGGAATCTGCTGAATTGGCATGTTTCTTAATTGCAAGAGCTGGTTGTTGCTAATTCTCCCGTTTGTTGTATCTTTATAATGAATTCCAATGTCCAGTTTCGAGATTTATAGTCCTTACATTCGTTTCTCTGTCCGCCTGCCGCTTCCTTATCATGAGTTCCAGTGTCTTGTTTCGAGATATACAGTCCTTGTCTGGGGATTGTCCTTGCCTCCCCAATAGCTCCTTAATCAGCCTTCACACAATTATCTGAGAATGAAAGCTGCTTTCCAGTAATTCAGAAAGCCAAGTTACGTCTCAGCCTTGAGCATCTCGGGCTTTTGGGCCTGTCTGTAACATTTGGCACCAGCACTAATACTTTTTTTGGCATATGTTTAGCGTTTGGGGCCTGTGTCTGGGATTTGGGCCCTGTCTCGAACCACTGGGGCTTTGTCCTGGGTTTTGGAGCCTGCCTCTAGAGTTCAGGGCCTGTGATTAGGCTTTTGGGGTCTGTGTCTGGGGGCCGGTATCTGGGGGCAAGGGGGGAGCTGCTTGTAGACCCTAGGGGCCAGCATTGAGGGGGTTGGGAGCTGACTCTACACCTTTGGGGCCTGCTTCTGGGGGCGGGGGGGGGGGTGAGGCCTGCATCTGGGGGAGGGGTGGGAGCTCGTTGTATTCCTTTGGAGCCTGTGTCGGGGGCGGGGGGGGGGAAGGGGAGGGTTGGTTGGGAGGTGTTTGTACACTGTTGGAGCCTGGGTTGAGGGAGGAGGTTTGGAGCTGCTTCTACACCTTTGGGCCTGGCATCGGGGGTAGGGGGTTGGGTGCTGGTTGTAGGGGCCTGTGTTTGGGGGGGGGGGCTTGGGACCTGCGTCTGGGGGAGGGGTGGGAGCTGCTTGTACACCTTTGGGGCCTGCATGTGTGGGGGGTCAGGGCCTGTGTCTAGCGGGCTGGGAACTGCTTGTACAATGTAGGAATCTGTTTCTGCAGGGTGGCTGGGAGCTGTTTGTACAACTTTGGGGCCAGCATCTGGGGGTGGCTGGGAGCTGCCTGTACACTGTAGGGGCCTGTGTTTGTGGGGGCCTTGGGGGCCTCCCTCAGGGGGGGGGGGGGGGAGGGTTGGGAGCTGCTTGTATAGGGTAGGGGGCCTGCCTGGCAGGGGTTAGGAGCTGCTTGTAGAATTTGGGTCGCTGTGTCTCGGGGGGGGGTTGGGGCCTGTGTCTCAGGGGTGTTGGGAACTGGTTGTACACCTTTGGGTCCTGTCTCAGGGGGGGAGCTACTTGTACCCTTACCATAAGCCGTACTCTAACACATACTTCTACCAGTACCCTTACCCTTACCGTAACCCTTACCTTTACCCTTACTCTTACCCTTACCAAAGCATTACCCTTACCCTTAACGTAAGCCTAAACCTTAACCTTATCCTTACACTTACACTTACCATAAACCTTACCCTTTCTGCTACACTTACCCTTAGCCTAAATCTAAACCTTACACTTACGCTAACCCTAACACTTACCCTTACCATTACCCATATACTTACTCTTACCCTAACCCTAAATCTTACTCAAACACTTACCCTGACCCTTACATTAACCCTAAACCGTACCCTAAAACTTACACTTACTCTTAACCTTAACCTTACGCTTAACCTTAACCTACTACTTACCCTTTCTTATCCATCACCATACACCTAAAATTAACCCTAACCATTCCCCTAACACTTACCTTTACCCTAACCCAAACCCTAATCCTAACTCTAAACCTTACCCTGACTTGTACACTTATCCTTATCCTTACACTTACCCTAACACTTACCCTTACACTTATCCTTATACATATAACTTACCCTTACCCTAAACCTTAACCTTAACCTAACTCTAACCCTAAACCTTACCTTAACCCTTACCCTGACCCTTACATTAACCCTTACCCTTACCCTAAAACTTACACTTACTCTTAACCTTAACCTTACCCTTAACCTTAACCTAATACTTACCCTTCCGTTTCCCTCACCCTAACCCTAAAATTAACCCTAACGATTACCCTAACACCTACCCTTACCCTAACCCTTACTCTAACCCTTACAATGACCCGTACCCTTACACATACACTTACACTTACCCTTACCCTAAACCTTACCCTTACCATAAGCCATATTCTAACAAATTCTACCCGTACCCTTACCCTTACCGTAATCCTTACCCTTTATGTTACCCTAAACCTTACCCTTACCCTAACACTTACCCTTATCGTAAACCTTACCCTTTCTGCTACATTTACCATTAGCCTAAATCTAAACCTTACACTTACCCTTACCTTAACCCAATACTTACCCTTACGTTTCCCTCACCCTAACCCTAAAATTAACCCTAACCATTATTCTAACACTTACCCTTACCCTAACCCTAACCCTTACTCTAACCCTTACCCTGACCCATACCCTTACACTCACCCTTACCCTTACATTACCCTAACTCTTACCCATACCATAACCCATACCCTAACACATATTTGTACCCTTAACCTTACCGTTACCCTTACCCTTACTCTATCCGTTACCCTTACGCTTACCCTTAACATAAACCTTACCATTAATCTTACCCTTACGCTAACCCTTACCCTTACCCTATCCCTTACACTTATCCTTATCCATACCCTTAACCTTACCCCAACCCTTACCCTTAAGCTGAACCTAACCCTAAACCTTACCCCAAACCTTTCCCTGAACCTTACATTAACCCTAACCCTTAACCTAAACCTTACACTTACTCTTAACCTTAACCTTACCCTTAACCTTAAGCTAGTACTTAACCTTACATTTTTCTCACCCTAATTCTAAAATTAACCCTAACCATTACCCTAACACTTAACCGTTACACTTACCCTTATTCTATCCGTTACTCTTACACTTTCCCTTAACATAAACCTTACCCTTTACCTTACCCTTACCATAAGCCATACATCAACACTTACATGTACACTTACGCTTTCACTTATCCTAGTAATTACTCGTACAATTACTCTTAACCTAACCATAAACATTAAGGATAAGCTTAAGGGTCACCCTTAAGGTTACCGTTATCCTAACACTTACACTTAAGTTCAGGGTAAGGGTTAGAGTAAGGGTAAGTGTTAGGGTAATGGTTAGGCTAATTTTAGGTTTAGGGTGAGGGAAACGGAAGGGTAAGTATTAGGTTAAGTTTAAGGATAAGGTTAAGAGTTATGGTAAGGGTTAGGTTTAATGTAAGGGTAAGGGTTTGGGAAATGTTTAGGATAAGGGTAAGAGAAGGGATAATGGTAAGGGTAAGGATGATGTTTAGTGTAAGGGTTAGATTTAGTTAAGGGTAAGGGTTAGTGTAAGTTTAAGAGTAAGGGTAAGTGTAAGGGTATGTGTAAAAGTACGGGTAATTGTAAGGGTTAGAGTAAGGGTTAGGGTAAGGGTAAGTGTTAGGGTAATGGTTAGGGTTAATTTTAGGGTTAGGGTGAGGGAAACGTAAGAGTAAGTATTAGATTACAGCTAAGGGTAAGGTTAAGAGTAAGTGTAAGGTTTTATTGTAAGGATTAGGGTTAATGTAAGGGTCAAGGTAAGGGTTGGGGTAAAGGTTTAGGTAAAGGGTAAAAATATGTATATTGTAAGGGTGAGGCGTTAGGGTAATGGTTAGATTTTAGTTAGATTTAGGTAAGGGTGAGGGTTCGGGTAAGGTTTAGAATTAGGCAAAGGGTAAGTGTAGCAGAAAGGGTAAGGTTTAGGATAAGGGTAAGTGTTAGGATAAGGGTAAGGTTTAGGGTTAGCTTAATAGTAAGGTTAAGGGTAATTGTACGAGTAATTGCTAGGATAAGTGCAAGCGTAAGTGTACATGTAAGTGTTGTTGTATGGCTTATGGTAAGGGTAAGGTCAAGGGTAAGGTTTATGTTAAGGGTAAGCGTAAGGGTAACGGATAGAGTAAGGGTAAGGGTAAGGTTAAGGGTAACGGTAAGGTTAAGGGTACAAATATGTGTTAGGGTATGGGTAAGAATTAGGGTAAGTATAAGGGTAAGGGTAAGGGTAAGGGTACAGGTCAGGGTAAGGGTTAGAGTAAGGGTTAGGGTTAGGGTAAGGTTAAATGTTAGGGTAATGGTTAGGGTTAGTTTTAGGGTTAAAGTCAGGAAAACGTATGCGTAAGTATTAGGTGAATGTTAAGGGTAAGGTTAAGGTTAAGATTAAGTGTAAGTTTTAGGGTAAGGGTTAGGGTTAATGTAAGGGTCAGGGTAAGGGTTGGGGTAAGGTTTAGGGTAAGGGTTAGGTTAAGGATAAATGTTAGGGTAAGGGTAAGGTTAATGGTAACCGTAAGTGTAAAGGTAAGGGTTACGGTAAGGGTAAGAATAAGGGTATGGGTAATGGTAAGGGTGAGGGTTAGGCTAAGGGTAAGTGTAAGGTTTAGATTTCGGCTAAGGGTAAGTGTAGCAGAAAGGGTAAGCTTTAAAGTAAGGTTTAAGGTTTAGGCTTAGGTTAAGGGTAAGGGTAAGGGTACGGGTCAGGGTAAGGGTTAGAGTAAGGGTTTGAGTATGGGTAAGGGTAAGGGTTAGGATAAGTGTAAGGGTGCAAGCAAGGATTAGGGCAAGAGTAAGTGTAAGGGTAATAGAAAGGGTTAGGGTAAGTGTAAGGGTAAGGGAATGTGTTAGGATATGTTTTAGGGGAAGCAGAAGGGTAAGGGTTAGGTTAAGTGTAAGGGGAAGGGGAAGGTAAGGGGAAGGGTTGGAGTAAGGTATAGGGTAAGGGTAAGGTTATGGTTAAAGGAAAGAGTAAGGGTAAGGAAAAAGTAAAGGTAAGGATTTGGGTAATGGTAAGGGTGAGAAGGTTTAGGGTAAGGGTTACGGTAAGGGTTAGGTAACGCAGTGTACAACCTGGGACGTCACACGCAGAGCTGCCTCTGGCAAGGTGAGTGAGGAACAGATGTAGCAGTTGTGTTGTAGGTCTCACTGTTCCTCTAAGCATCCCCTCTTTGTCTTTTAGAGGTGTTGTAGCTGTTTGAAGAGGGTAGATTGAAGCATCTGCCTCGGGGGCTGGTAAGCGGCAGAGGTAAGGGAGCAGATGAGAGTAACTTACCTAGTTGTGCTGTGTCTTTGGATGCTGCATCGGCCTATGCGTTTCTTTTTCTTTCACAGGTGTCTCGCACAGGCTCAAAGGAGCAAACTGCACTCTGAAGAGCTGTGTAAGAAGAGGGGCTGGTCATGAGCTGGGTTGGAGCAGAACGACCAAGTAGCACAAGGTGACTATGAAAGGTGTCCGTCTTGCTTTGCAGGTGCCATGGCAGGCTCTCCACAGAAGTGGATAAGGATATGAGATAAGGCCAGAGAGCGACAAGGAGCGGCACGTGCAGGGATGGTTTTGAAGCGCTGCGGTGGCTTACTCTTCTGTTCATCAGGTGCCACAGGCAAGGTGGGTTGTAACATCAGTCGTTATATTTGCATGAAAGCAGTTCACTTGAATGCCACAGTGCATCTGAGTAGGGTGTTCTAGCAGAACAAGCTTGTCTGGCACAGCGGTGCCTGATGGCAGTGTGTTTCCTCAGGTGAAGAGGTGCCTGAAGCCCCATCCTATCTAGCCTGCACACAATTATCTGAGAATGAAAGCTGCTTTCCAGTAATTCAGAAAGCCAAGTTACGTCTCAGCCTTGAGCATCTCGGGCTTTTGGGCCTGTCTGTAACATTTGGCACCAGCACTAATACTTTTTTTGGCATATGTTTAGCGTTTGGGGCCTGTGTCTGGGATTTGGGCCCTGTCTCGAACCACTGGGGCTTTGTCCTGGGTTTTGGAGCCTGCCTCTAGAGTTCAGGGCCTGTGATTAGGCTTTTGGGGTCTGTGTCTGGGGGCCGGTATCTGGGGGCAAGGGGGGAGCTGCTTGTAGACCCTTGGGGCCGGCATTGAGGGGGTTGGGAGCTGACTCTACACCTTTGGGGCCTGCTTCTGGGGGCGGGGGGGGTTGAGACCAGCATCTGGGGGAGGGGTGGGAGCTCTTTGTATTCCTTTGGAGCCTGTGTCGGGGGGCGGGGGGGGGGGGAAGGGGAGGGTTGGTTGGGAGGTGCTTGTACACTGTTGGAGCCTGGGTTTGATTAAGGAGGTATTGGGGAGGTATTGAGGAGGCAAGGACAATCCCCAGACACGGACCGTATATCTCGAAACAAGACACTGAAACTCATGATAAGGAAGCGGCAGACGGACAGAGAAACAAACGTAAGGACTATAAATCTCGAAACTGGACATTGGAATTCATTATAAAGATACAACAAACGGGAGAATTGGCAACAACCAGCTCTCGCAATTAAGAAACATGCCAATTCAGCAGATTCCTGACCAAAGGTGAAAAGTACACTGTGAGGCAGACTCGGGGTCTTCCTCCCAAAGACCCCTGCCCACGTCCCAAAGACCCCTGCCCACAATTCTTGGAAGGCTCTGCGCAGGCGCAAGGTGCCAAAAGGCTAATTAGCATGAGAAGCGAGGGAAGGCGGGGATAGGTAATGCATATGTATAGGTGCTTGTAGAATATTGATAGATTGATTGTATAAATTCAAGACTGCTTTCCGCTTTAGGTATGCACGATAGGTGGAGAGATCCCCCGTGCATCCAGCGCTGCAATAAAGAATATACCACTTAAAGGAATTTCGGCTTCGATCTTTGAATCAATCTGGCACCCCAGATGGGACGACCTCTCTGCCGGACCGCAGGACCCGCTGGGGACAGGACTCCCTAGGGTACCCCCGGGATTTCCCGGAGGGACTCCTCGACTCACCGGATCACTGCGGAGGCAGACAAGGACCCCATCATTGTAAGTGAGTATATTCTCTATTCTGGTTTGGTTTTCTGGTAGACCGGTCATCTGGAACTGTCTGTAAGTCAGAAGGTGATCTTCTGCGAGGCAGTGTTTGGTATATACTTTGTGGTAAGCACCATAAGTATATTTGGGGACCTTAAGGAAGGAGCTCGCTTTAAGGTCCATCTGGAATTGTGTTGTCTATTTCGGTTTTCTGACTCATGGAGTATGGTATTTAACTCTGGTTATTGTTACTGCGATTTTGGCTATTTTCCTGGTGGTAATAGTAGGTTCGTGGCATTGTTGTAAGAGAGATATCGTTATGGTGTTACACAGTTCGGTTTTCTGACTTACCGCATGTGGAATTTGACTCTGACTATTGTTACTGTGATTTTGGCAATATTGCTGGTAATAGTAGCTTTGTGACATCGCTACTGAAAGATATTGCGTGCCCGTATTTTTGTGAGTGATACATTTTGTGATACGCTTTTGTAAGTAACGTGTGTATTCTGAAAGTGTAAACTGGAAACTGGGGGGGCAAACAAGCAGTGAAATTTTAAAGAAAAGTGTGTTAGGTTGTGTTTTAAGTCACTGGAAGGATATTGGAGGATCTGCCGGTGGAAGTGTGAACAGGAAAACATTGATAAAATATCGTAATTAGTGGTGGCCGCTTTATAAGCTGGAATGTGGAGAAAAGTGGCCCCTAAATGGAACTTTAAACTATAATATTTTGCTACAGTTAATGTTGTTTTTTGAGAAGCAGAACAGGATGAAATGTTGTATACTGATGTTTCAGCATCTTGGTGGGAAAAGGTAGGGAATTAAGTTGGCCCCTGACTGAGCCTTTGACGATGGCATTAGAGAAGTACAGGCTGGAGAAAGATAAAGGAAGTGTTAAAAGGGTTGTTGAAAGTGTTAAAGGTGTTTGAAGTTGAATGAGCAGGGAAAGAGGATGTAGGAATGTTAATAGTTCTGCCTCTGCCTGAGGCAGAGATCTTAATATCAGGGGTGTTAGCCCTTTAGGGCAAAGGGACCATGATGGGTCCGAGAGAGTTGTCACAGAAACAGAAAACCAGTTAACTCTTAAAACAACCTGAGTTCATGTGCGAGCTCAGATTGCCGATGGGACCGCTCAGGGAACTGTGGACAATTGCATTCCCCTGACCGACCCCCACTAAGACCCGAATCATCCTGAAAATTATGAACGGTTAAGTAAATACTAAAACCTGGATGAATTGGGAATTGAGAATATGCTTCCAACAAGGTCTAAAAGAAAGCCCTATGGAATTTTTAGACCAACTCTGAAATGTAATGAAAATAAATAAATAAATCAATCAATCAAAACGGTTTGGATCTGGCTTCGGAGGACAAATTGACTAGCCTTTTCCTAGGGTAATTGACCCCTGATTTCAACAGGAATAATGGGGACCTGGGGAATCTACCCTAGCGGATCCTCCACTGGTTATAATGAAGCTAGGGGAGGAATGGAAGTGAAATTACTTATTGATATGGGGCAACGTATTCAGTTCTAAATCAAGCATTAATGCCTTCACAGAATTATTATGTTAGGGTAAAAGGTGTGTCGTGGTTTAACCCGGCCAGCAGCTAAACACCACGCAGCCGTTCGCTCACCCTCCCCCTCCCTCTCTGGGATGGGGGAGAGAAATGGAAAGTGAAGCCCGTGAGTTGAGATAAAGACAGTTTAATAAGACAAAATAATAATAATAATAATAATAATAATAATAATAATAATAATAATAATAATACAATGATGATAATAGTACCACTACTAATAATGTGTACAAACAAGTGATGCACAATGCAATTGCTCACCACCCGCTGACCGATGCCCAGCCTAACCCCGAGCAGTCCGGCCCCCTCCCCCTGGCTAGCCACCCCTATGTATTGTTTAGCCTGACGTCAGATGCTATGGAATACCCCTTTGGCTAGTTTGGGTCACCTGTCCTGGGTCTGTCCCCTCCCAGCTCTTGCTGCACCCCCAGCCTGCCTTATGGCAGGACAGAGCAAGAAGCTGAGATGTCCTTGGCTTGGTATAAGCACTGATCTGCAACAATTGAAACATCAGGGTGTTATCAGCACTCTTCTCATCCTAAGCCAAAACATAGCATTCTCCCAGCTACTAGGAAGAAAATTAACTCTGTTCTAACTGAAACCAGGACAAGGTGTAACCGAAAAGGCTTATTTTTGTGATCCTTTGAAGTACAAGTTAGGGAAACAATGGGGCATACACAGATTTTTATCTATGCCTAACTCCTCATGGGTACTCTTAGGTAGAGATTTATTAGAGCAAGTAGGAGCAGAAATTGTCTTTGAAAAAGGGAAAATGGAATTAAGAATAGGAGAAAAACAACTAATAAATGTGTTAAGCTTGGCACTAATACAAACTGACCCTAAAAGTGAAATACCTTTAGAGATCACAGATCAAGTATGTCCAGGAGTTTAGGCTACTGAAACCCCTGAAAGAGCTAAAAATGTGACCTTAATAATTATTAAATTAAAGCCAGGAGAGAAACCCGTTAAGGTTAAGTAATATCCTTTGAGGATAGAAGATAGGAAAGGAATTAAAGAGATAATTAATAAATTTTTACAGTATGGATTATTGATTGAATGCGAATCAGAATACAATACACCCATATTGCCAATTAAAAAGGCAGATGAAAAAGCTATAGGCTAGTTCAGGATTTGAGAGCCATAAATAAAATCACTGAGGATATACATCCAGTAGTGGCAAACCCTTATACTTTGCTGACTAAATTAAAGAATAGTCAAGTCTGGTTTACCGTACTGGATTTAAAAGACGCCTTCTTCTGCCTAGGCTTAGCCACAGAAAGCCAAAACCTATTCGCCTTTGAATGGGAAAATCCCGATTCAGGCAGAAAGACGCAGCTTACGTGGACATTACTACCTCAAGGATTCAAGAATAGCCCCACTATTTTTGGAAACCAATTAGCAAGGAAACTCGAAACATGGATGCCTCCGGACACTGAAGGTGCTTTGTTACAATATGTAGATGATCTCTTAATAGCTACCGAGACTAAAGGGAGTTGGATTCAATGGACTATAAGTCGTCTTAATTTTCTGGGTTTAAATGGATATCAAGTCTCTTGACAGAAAGTCCAGCTGGCTCAACAAAGTGTGACCTATCTGGGATTTGAAATTTCAGAAGGACAACGAGAACTAGGAACTGAACATAAGGAAGTCATTTGCCAGACTCCAGAACCTCAAATGGTAAAGGAGCTACAAACCTTTTTAGGAATGACAGGTTGGTGTCGCCTTTGGATTTATAATTATGGACTGTTGGTAAAGCCTCTATGTGAATTGATAAAGATTAACCAGTCAAAGTTAGTCTGGACTGGAGAAGCACAAAAAGTCTTTAAACAACTTAAACAAGAATTGATGATTTTGAAATATCAAGCAATATTGGTAGAACAGGACGACGTGGAAATTGTGATAACTAATATTGTGAATCTAGCCTCTTTTCTTAGTGATGCTCCGGCACAACCTGTGATTCACGATTGTTTAGAAACTATAGAGACTGTGTATTGCAGCCGACCAGACCTTAAGGAGGAGCCCATGGAAGATGCGGAAGAAACTTGGTTCACGGATGGGAGCAGTTTTGTTACACAAGGACAACGTAAAGCTGGATATGCTATAACAACTACTCAGCAGGTAATCGAGTCTAAGCCTTTACCCCCTGGAACATCAGCTCAAAAGACGGAGATAGTTGTTCTCACGAGAGCATTGGAACTGGCAGCGGGAAAAATGGTAAATATTTGGACAGATTCTAAATATACATTCGGCGTGGTACATGCTCATGGAGCAATTTGGAAAGAACATGGATTGCTGACCGCTCAGTGAAAACACAAAGTATGCTGAAGAAATTTTAAAATTGTTAGAGGCTGTAAAACAACCAGAAAAGGTAGCTATCATGCATTGTCAGGGACACCAAAAGGGGAACAGCGATTTTGAAATTGGAAAATCGATTGGCAGAGGCTAAGCAGGCAGCTGAAATAACTGAGGTGAAGGCATTGTCTTTGATACCAGACGGTAAAATCCAAACTATATCCAAATTATACAAAAGAAGACTTAAAATTAATTGAAGATTTGAAAGGTAAAATGAAACCAGATGGATGAGTATATTTAAAAGATAACCACATAGTAATACCCTCTAGTTTGACATGGCCCATAGTTCTTACAGAACACAATAAAACGCATTGGGGAGCTGGCACACTGCATAAGAGCCTGAGTCAGACATTAGTGGGACGATATGATAAAACAAGTAACTCAACAATGTAGCATTTGCTTACACAATAACCCCAATACCAAGAATAGAATAAAATTTGGAATAATCGGTAAAGGAAATTATTCGGGGCAACAGTGGCAAATTGATTTTTCAGAACTCCCTAGAAAAGGGGGGTATCATTATTTACTGGTTCTGACTGACACGTTTTCAGGAAGGCCTGAAGCCTTTCCCTGTCGAACAAACAAAGCAAGAGAAGTGGTTAAAGTCTTGTTAAATGAAATAATACCATGCTTTGGGATTCTAGTAGCAATGTCTTCTGATAGAGTTTTCACATTTTTGTGCACAAGTGGTAGACCAGATAAGTAAGATTCTAAAGATAGATTGGCAACTGCATACTCCTTATAGACCACAGGCAAGTGGACAGGTAGAAAAAATGAACCATTTAATTAAACAATAAATAGCTAAAATTGGATAAGAAGCTAATTTGTCATGGCCTCAATCCCTCCCTTTAGCATTACTTGGAATTAGAGTTAAACCTAGAATAAAAGGGAATTCGAGTCCCTTCAAAATCTTATATGGAAGGCCATAGCAATTTCTATTTAGTGGAGAGGACCTAACGCAGTTAGGATCAGAACATTTATATGCTTATATAACTGAACTTCAGAAACAATTAAATAAAGTACATACATTTGTTTTAGGGACCAGGGCTAGAGGGTTGGATCAACCAATCCACCCCTTTAAGCTCGGGGATTATATATATATAAAGACTTTTTCAGGACAACCCGTGCAGGAAAAATGGAAGGAAAGTGGATGGGAGCATACCAAGTATTACTGACAACACACACCGCCATTAAGTTAAGAAGCAAGCAGCTTGGATCCACAATTCAAGGGTGAAGAAGGCCCCGGCGAGGATATGGACCACCACTCCAATTGGACCAACAAAATTACGGTTTTCCAGATCCTAATGATTGCAGGGGTGCGGTTCTTGGATTCGGGGTGGGCAACTTGGGATGAGAACTTACACCTGACCTTAATACAAACAATTTCTCAAGTAACTAATAAGACGAACTGTTGGGTATGGACCCATCTGCCACAGCATGGGAATAAGGGTGTATCGTTAATCGGGATTCCGTTGCCTGCAAACTTATCTTGGACTAATTTGTGGGAAAACACATCTTGGGGTCGAAAATATTAAGCAGTTTTGGAACTAGAAGTGAGTAGCTTCATGCCGTTAGAATCCTATTATGTATGTGTACAAAGGTGTAACCCGCCTAAGGGTATAGGAAAACAGCATTGTATAAATACGGATACTACTTATGTGGGAAATCAGACATCTTGTAATTGAACAATTGATATTAGTACGACTAGCGGCTGGACAAATTCAACCAGCTGGACGGTTCCAGAAGGAAAAGGGTGGTATTGGCTATGCAATGATACAGCCCGTAAGGTCTTGCCTGAGAATTGGAAGGGAACTTGCACTCTTGGAGCGGTAGTCCCCAATATGACAGTACATGATGTAGTGCCTCGAGGTTACTTGAGAAATCATATCCGGAGAATCAGATGAAAAATTAACAATCCATTGGTAGAGAGACACACCCCTTTTCATAGTTTTGTGCGATGGTTTATCCCATGGTTAGGAGTGAGTGAATTGGAAAAGGCAATAGTTAATATTTCTGCAATTATAGAGAAGTTAGAAAACAAAATTCTGGATGCTATAAAGGCTCAACAAGAAGAGATATCTAGTTTATCACAGGTAGTATTCCAAAATCGGATGGCCCTAGACTTGTTACTGGCCACTCAAGGGGGAGTCTGTACAGTAATAAACACAAGTTGTTGTATGTATGTAGATCAGAGTGGAAGGATCTCTACCGACCTGGAAGAAATATGGAAGCAGACAAGGATCCTACATGAGATCAGTAAAGATGATCTTTCATGGAGTTTTAGTGAACTATGGACTAAGTTAACCTCCTGGTTGCCCAATTTCCAATGGTTGAAACAAGTATTCATTGCTCTAATCGTATTAGTAGTGTTAGGAATATTTGTGTGCATGTTGTTTAGATGCCTGCTTTGTTGTGTTACTGTAAGTAATGGAAGTATCTGATGCAAAAGAATTTGCATGGGAAAAGAAAAGGGGGGATTGATTAAGGAGGTATTGGGGAGGTATTGGGGAGGCAAGGACAATCCCCAGACATGGACCGTATATCTCGAAACAAGACACTGAAACTCATGATAAGGAAGCGGCAGAGGGACAGAGAAACAAACGTAAGGACTATAACTCTCGAAACTGGACATTGGAATTCATTATAAAGATACAAAAAACGGGAGAATTGGCAACAACCAGCTCTCGCAATTAAGAAACATGCCAATTCAGCAGATTCCTGACCAAAGGTGAAAAGTACACTGTGAGGCAGACTCGGGGTCTTCCTCCCAAAGACCCCTGCCCACGTCCCAAAGACCCCTGCCCACAATTCTTGGAAGGCTCTGCGCAGGCGCAAGGTGCCAAAAGGCTAATTAGCATGAGAAGCGAGGGAAGGCGGGGATAGGTAATGCATATGTATAGGTGCTTGTAGAATATTGATAGATTGATTGTATAAATTCAAGACTGCTTTCTGCTTTGGGTATGCACGATAGGTGGAGAGATGCCCCGTGCATCCAGCGCTGCAGTAAAGAATATACCACTTAAAGGAATTTCGGTTGATCTTTGAATCAGGTTGAGGGAGGAGGTTTGGAGCTGCTTCTACACCTTTGGGCCTGGCATCGGGGGTAGGGTTTGGGTGCTGGTTGTAGGGGCCTGTGTTTGGGGGGGGGGGCTTGGGACCTGCGTCTGGGGGAGGGGTGGGAGCTGCTTGTACACCTTTGGGGCCTGCATGTGTGGGGGGTCAGGGCCTGTGTCTAGCGGGCCGGGAACTGCTTGTACAATGTAGGAATCTGTTTCTGCAGGGTGGCTGGGAGCTGTTTGTACAACTTTGGGGCCAGCATCTGGGGGTGGCTGGGAGCTGCCTGTACACTGTAGGGGCCTGTGTTTGTGGGGGCCTTGGGGGCCTCCCTCGGGGCAGGGGGGAGGGTTGGGAGCTGCTTGTATAGGGTAGGGGGCCTGCCTGGCAGGGGTTGGGAGCTGCTTGTAGAATTTGGGTCGCTGTGTCTGGGGGGGCGGTTGTGGCCTGTGTCTCAGGGGTGTTGGGAACTGGTTGTACACCTTTGGGTCCTGTCTCAGGGGGGGAGCTACTTGTACACTTTTGGGGTCTGTATTTGAGGGGGGTTGGGAGCTGCTTGTGCACTTTTGGACCTATGTTTAGGCTGGTTGGGAGTTGCTCATGCATTCTAGGTGCCTCCCTTTTGAGAAGGGTTGGGGCCTGCATCTGTGGGTGGTTGGGAGCTGCTTGTACACTATAGGGGCCATGGTCTTGGAGGGGGGTCTGGGCTGTTTATACACCTCTGTGGCCTGTGTTTGGGGGGGGGGGGGGGGGGGGGGCCTGTGCCTGGGGAAGTTGGGAGCTGTTTGTTCACTCTAGGAGCCTCCATTTGGGGGTCTTTGGGGCCTCCCTTTGAGGGGGAGGGAGTTGGGAGTTGGTTGTACACCTCCGCATCCCGTGTCTTGGGGGGGGTGGGGGGAGTGGGACCGGTCTCTGAAGGGGCGGGTTGTGAGCTGCTTGTACACGTGTGTCGGGGGGGAGGGTAGGGGGGTTGGCGGGGGGCGGGTCCGGGTCTTGGGCCAGTGTCTGGGTGGAGTCCAGTTCTTGGGAGGGGGTGGTGGGGTAGGAGCTGCTTGTGGGCAGTTGGGGTCTGCATCTGGGTGTGGTTGGTGCCTGCTTCTGTTGGCAGTTTGGGGCCTGCTTGTAGACTTGTGCAGCCTGGGTTTGGGGGCTTTTCTGTAACGTTTGGGGCCTGCATTTTTGCTTTGGGATGCATCTTGAGCTTTTGAGGCCTAGCAGTAGCATTTGGGGCCTGCATCTGGGGCTTTTCTGTAGCATTTTGGTTGCGTATTTGTGATTTGGGGCCTGTATCGTGGGTTTTGCCTTTTTTGTAGTTTCCATCTTTGTGTGTGTGTGTTTCGTTGTTGGTTGTCTGGGGTTAGGGGCAGTTTGGGGTTTGGATTAAGGTCAGTGTCATTAGCGTTAGGGGGTTGATAATAAGGGTTAGGGTTGTGGTTAGAGTTGTTAGGTTTAAGGGGAATAAGGATTTCAGGGTAAGGGGATCAAGGTTGTGGGAATAAAAATGTTGTTTTTGCGCAGTTACATCCTGTAGAGGGAAGGAAGGTGGTATTGAGATATGCTTGCAGTGATAAGACAGCTTAACAGTGTGAAATGAGTTCATCTGATTCGTGTCAATATGGAACAATGCTAGGGCCGCATGATATGATGAAAAGTCTAAGAAAACCAGAGTGGTTAATATATATAGTTCTTGAATCTTGCAAAGGAATGGTCCAGCAATTCGGGTCAATAGGGGATAAGAGAACAAAGGGGTTTCAGAATAACTGCTAACTATTACAACTGTTGCATGGGACACTATGCAAGTGTCTGCCATCCAGCCAAGATGGACAAAGGAGATGGACAAGAGAAAAGCCTGGGAGGAAGACTACGAGCCTTCAGTACGAGCGGCCCCCAGAGGGACCACCGGAGACTGATAACGCCTGCACCAGTGGGAGGGTTTGGATTCTGGGAACTAATTAGAATAACCCTGCCTTTTGTAGAAGTAGTAATGAATATGTATTAGCCTAGCAGCATAAAAACCAGCCGCCTGATGTAACTTGTGTGCGTCTTGGTGGAGCAGAGACTCCTGGCGCACCCAGCGCTGCTTGCTTACCTCTATTCAATTAATAAATTGTAAATTTCAATTGCAATCCTATTTGGGACCCAGTCATTTATTACAAGCGGGCGCTCGTCCGGGAGGGCTTTGGTTCCTGATTTCTGGTTTGATCTAGGAGAGGCACCCCCACCATTTGGTGGCTGCTGTTTGAGTCAGGTCGGAACTAATGGCATCTTGAACCTGAATAAAGGTAAGCAAAGTTTCTGATTCTTTTTTTCAGCTCCCTTGCCAGCTGCAGCACTATATTTTGCCCGTAACTGTGTGTGTGAAGATCCGAACGAAGATGACGGAGTCGTAAGCATTTAAAGCGTATACCGTTCGGTTGGGTGGGGTTCGGTTGCCTGTGTGTGTAAGAGTGTGACTGAGATGGAACTTAGTTCCGAAGCGATTGTGGAAGTCTTCTAACCGCGGTTCCAATCTCCCGCGAGGGACTTGGCCGGTGAAGGACCGAAGGGATTCCTATAGGATTTGTGGGTGTGTGATAGGTCCTCGACCCCCTGCAAGACACTCTTACTAAGGTAACCAAGGGCTGTGGGAATTGCCAGAGTAAAATTCCTAGATGGGTCAGACAAAATCAAAGACCAGAGACCAGAAGAAAGGGAGCAAATTACCAGTCATACCACCAGAAAGTCCATTAGGAATAACGATTCGAAATTGGAATGATAGGGACCCCAGAAAAGGAAAAAGTAAATTAAAAATGGTCCAGTATTGTGTGACAGAATGGCCAAAGGAGCCTTTAAGACTACATGTCTTTTGGCCTGTTTTTGGATCCTTCGAAGACTGGATTTGCCAGGCCTTAAATATCCATGTTAATTCAAAGGAAGCTTTTAGCCAGGAAGAAAGTGATTATGCAGGATTATGGATCAGGAGGACTTCACGTCCTTTTCCAGCCTCAATATTTACACTAAAAGCAGGTAAGAAATTTGAAGAACAAGAAGAACATGAAAAAGAAAAAGAAGATAAACGTGAGCCGTTGGATAAGCTACCACCTCCATATCCTAACAATCCACTCCCGGCAGCTCCCCCTCTGGTGGCTGTGGTATCACCACCAGTACCACCGTTGCCCCAGCTTCCACCACCAACAGCACCAGAATTAGACCGACCTCCGGCCGCATGCAGAAGCAGGACGGACGTATCTGAGAGGGCTTCTCTATATCCCTTAAGGGAGGTAACTGGTGTATAACTGGTGCGCGTCTTGGTGGAGCAGAGACTCCCGGCGTACCCAGCACTGTTTGCTTACCTCTATTCATTCAGTGAATTGTAAACTTTGATTGTAATCCTATTTGGGACTTTTATTTATTATAACAGACAAGCTTGTAAAACGCAGACAACCAGAATCCTTACAGCAATTAGGTGGAAATCACGGCGTAAGAAACATTACCACCTCAAAGAGTAAAAACCTCAAAAGAAATGTGACTTGTAACAGGCCAGCAGCTGTGTATTTTCTGTGAAGCACCAGCTAGATTATGAACCTTGAATAGCACAGTTAAAGGGGAAACAGGGGAGGGTCGGGAGGGTCCCGGTCCTCGGCAGAAAAAAAAAGTGTATAAACTGTGTATGGAATTAGTAGGCACCCTCCTGCTTGTGGGACACCCGCCATTGTAATCTCGAATAATAATGCTACTGTACTGAGATCCTCGACTCAGCCTATGCTATTTGCTACAGATTGATTCAGGGTTTTAAGGTTTCAGGGATTGGGCACTAGGGTTGGGTTTCAGGGTAAGGGGTTTCAGGGTTTATGTTTAGGATTTTAAGGTTTTTAGGGTTGGAGTTTTAACGGTTAGGGTTTTAAGGATTTGGGGGTTAGGGTTTTAAGGGTTTCAGGGTTAGCGTGTTAGGGTATTAGAGTTTTTTGGGTTGTAGTGTTGATATGTTTTTTAGGGTTAGAGTCTTAAGGTTTTATTTTTGGTCAGTTATTTACGGTTAGGGTTTTAAGATCTTTTTTTTTTTTTTTTTTTCAGGTTAGGTTCTCCAGGTCCAGGGTTTTGAGTATCCTAATTTTGGGGGTTTGGATTTTGAGCATCTTAATTTTGGGGGTTAGGCTTTTGTGTGCCCTAATTTTTTGGGATCGGCTTTCAAGCATCCTAAGTAGTTGGGTTAGGGTTTTGAGCATCTTAATATTTTGGGTCTGGGTAATGAGCATCCTCAATTTTCAGGATAGGGTTTTGAGCATCTTAATGTTTCCAGGATAGGGTTTGGAGCGTCCTAATGTTTTGGGTTGGGGCTTTGAGCGTCCTAATGTTTTTGGGTTAGGGTTTGGAGCGTCCTAAATTTTCAGGATAGGGTTCTGAGCATCTCAGTGTTTCCAGGATAGGGTTTTGAGCGTCCTAAGTATTTGGGATAGGTCTTTGAGCTTCCTAATGTTTTCCGGATAGGGTTTGGAGCATCTTAATGTTTTGGGTTTGGGTTTTGAGCATCCGAATGTTTTTGGGTTAGGGCTTGGAGCATCCTAATGTTTTTGGGTTAGGGCTTTGAGCGTCCTGTTTTCGGGATAGGGTTTTGAGCGTCCAAAGTTTTTGGGTTTGGGTTTTGAGCGTCCAAAGTGTTATAAGTTGCCCCCTTAATTAATTTTCAGAGAGCATTGTATTAATCATAGAAAGGAATTTATTGAGTAAGCAAACATCAAGCAAAACAGCACTGGGCAGCCGGGGAGTCTCAGCTCCGCCAACGGCACGCACCTCACCCCTGCCAGGGTCCCTTTTTATACCTTGCTAATTCTGGGATTACTCAGCACATCCTGGTATATTCTGCGACTGCGCGCACTGTTGCTATGTTCCCTCAACATAACCCTAAAATTAACCGTAACCATTACCCTAACACTTATCCTTACCTAACCCTAACCCTAACCCTTACTCTAACTTTTAACCCTGACCCATAACCTTAGACTTCCCCTACCCTTACCCTTACTCTTCCCCTTACCCTAACCCTTACCCTTACACTTACGGTTACCATTAACCTTACCCTTACCCGAACACTTACCCTTACCCTATCCCTTACACTAATCCTTATCCATACAACTTCCGCTTACCCTAACACTTAACCTTAACCTAACCCTAACCCTAAACCTTACCTGAACCCTTACCCTGACCCTTACATTAACCCTAACCCTAAAACTTAACCTTAACCTTACCCTTAACCTTAACCTAATACTTACCCTTACTTTTCCCTCACCCTAACCCTAAAATTAACCCTAACCATTACCCCAACACTTACCCTTACCCTAACCCTTACCCTTACCATAACCCATACTCTAACACATACTTCTACCCGTACCCGTACCCTTACCGTAACCCTTACCCTTACCGTTACCGTAACCCTTACCCTTACCCTATCCCTTACCCTTAACCTAACCCTAAACCTTACCCTTATCCTAACACTTACCCTTACCGTAAACCTTACCCTTTCTGCTACACTTACCCTTAGCCTAAATCTAAACCTTACACTTACCCTTAGCCTAACCCTCGCCCTTACCATTACCCATACCCTTATTCTTACCCTTACCGTAACCCTACGGTTACCATTAACCTTACACTTACCCTAACACTTATCCTGAACCTAACCCTTACCCTAAACCTTACCCCAACCCTTATCCTGACCCTTACATTAACCCTAACCTCTACCCTAAACCTTACACTTACTTTTAACCTTAACCTTACCCTTAACATTAACTTAATACTTACGCATACATTTTCCTGACTTTAACCCTAAAACTAACCCTAACCCTTACACTTACCCTAACCCTAACCCTAACCCTAACCCTAACCCTTACTCTAACCCTTACCCTGACCTGTACCCTTACACTTACCTTTACCCTTATACTTACCCTAATTCTTACCCATACCATAACCCATACCCTAACACATATTTGTACCCTTAACCTTACCCTTACCCTTACTCTATCTGTTACCCTTACGCTTACCCTTAACATAAACCTTACCCTTGACCTTACCCTTACCATAAGCCCTACAACAACACTTACATGTACACTTACGCTTACACTTACCCTAGCAATTACTCGTACAATTACCCTTACCCTTACCCTTACCCTTAACCTAAGCCGAAACCTTAAACCTTACAGTAAACCTTACCCTTTCTGCTACACTTACCCTTAGCCTAAATCTAAACCTTACACTTACCCTTACTGTAACCCTCACCCTTACTGTTGCCAATACCCTTACTCTTACCCTTACCCTAACCCTTCTCCTTACACTTACTGTTACCTTTAACATTACCCTTACCCTAACACTTACACTTATCCTTATCCATACCCTTACCCTTACCCTAATCCTTACCCTTAACCTAACCCTAACCCTAAACCTTACCCCAGCCCTTACCCTGACCCTTACATTAACCCTAACCCTTACCCTAAAACTTACACTTACTCTTAACCTTAACCTTACCCTTAACTATTACCCTAACACTTACCCTTATGTTTCCCTCACCCTAACCCTAAAATTAACCCTAACCATTACCCTAACCCTTACCCTTACCCTAACCCTTACCCTTACCATAACCCATATCCTAACACGTACTTGTAGCCTTAACTTTACCATTCCCCTTACCCTTACCTTTACTGTCTCCGTTACCCTTACACTTACACTTAACATAAACCTTAAAGTTAACCTAACCCTTGTTATAAATGGCTCAGGATTCAAATTAGGATTAAATAAAAAAATAGGATTTATTGAAAGAATATAAAGGAATGGAGGTAAGCAAACAGCGCTGGGTGCACCGGGAGTCTCCGCTCCACCAGGACGCACACCAGTTACATCAAGCAGCTGATTTTTATGCTCCTAGACTAATACATATTCATTACTACTTCTAAAAAAAATAGATTATTAAAATTAGCTTCCGGGGTGCAGTCCCTCCTACTGGAGCATGCGCAGTCTCCTCTGGGGTCTCTTCTGGGGGTCTCTAGGGGTCTTTCATGCTGAAGGCTCGTAGTCTTCCTCTCCCCCTTTGTACTTACTTGGCACCATACCAAGTTTATAGAACATTCTCTTCAAGACTTGTCTCCCAGCCGTCCTTCAGCTTCTTTTTCCTTCCTCTTAATCTCTCGGCCCCCCTAACCAGATACCAAAGATCCGCATAGTATCCCATAACAGTCACTAGTTGTTATCAGTTGTTCTGAAACTCCCAGACATCAAACACAAACAGCTTCACGAGTAATTAAAACATTCTTCCCCAGCCATTCACAGACACATCTATAGCAGTGTTAGAAATAGAAGTCCGGAATAACAAAAGCAAACAGGTTCATAAATTTAAGGAGTGATAAATTGACTAGAATGAGGGGGAGACTGGGACACACTGCAGCTGAGGTTCAAGAATTAAATTGCCAGTGCAGGGCCCAGAGGCAGACAGGATTCAAACAGAATTGTTCTTTATGGACACGAATTGTTAAAACATTCCTCACACCCTTATCATAAGCCATACAACAACAGTTACATGTACACTTACGCTTGCACTTACCCTAGCAATTACTCGTACAATTACCCTTAACCTTACTATTAAGTTAACCCTAAACCTTACCCTTATCCTAAACCTTACCCTTTTTGCTACACTTACCCTTTGCCTAATTCTAAACCTTACCCTAACCCTCACCCTTACCCTTAGCATTATACTTACTTTTACCCTTGACCTAAACCTTACCCCAACCCTTACCCTGACCCTTACATTAACCCTAACCCTTACCCTAACCCTAACTCTAATCCTAACCCTTAACCTAAACCTTACACTTAATCTTACCTTTAACCTTACCCTTAAACTAATACATACCCTTACGTTTCCCTCACCATAACCCTAAAATTAACCGTAACCATTACCTGAACACTTATCCTTACCTAACCCTAACCCTTACTCTAACTTTTACCCGGACCCGGACCCTTAGACTTCCCCTTCCCCTTCCCCTGACTCTTCCCTTTACCCTAACCCTTACCCTTACACTTACGGTTACCATTTACCTTACCCTTACCCTAACACTTAACCTTAACCTAACCCTAACCCTAAACCTTACCTGAACCCTTACCCTGACCCTTACATTAACCCTAACCCTAAAACTTAACCTTAACCTTACCCTTAACCTTAACCTAATACTTACCCTTACTTTTCCCTCACCCTAACCCTAAAATTAACCCTAACCATTACCCTCACCCTAACCCTTACTCTAACCCTTACCCTTACCATAACCCATACTCTAACACATACTTCTACCCGTAACCGTACCCTTACCGTAACCCTTACCCTTACCGTTACCGTTACCCTTACCCTTACCGTTACCGTTACCCTTACCCTTACCCTTACCCTTACCGTTACCCTTACCATTACCCTTACCCTTACCCTAACCCTAAACCTTACCCTTATCCTAACACTTACCCTTACCGTAAACCTTACCCTTTCTGCTACACTTACCCTTAGCCTAAATCTAAACCTTACACTTACCCTTAGCCTAACCCTCGCCCTTACCGTTACCCATACCCTTATTCTTACCCTTACCCTAACCCTTACCTTTACACTTATGGTTACCATTAACCTTACCCTTACCCTAACACTTATCCTGAACCTAACCCTTACCCTAAACCTTACCCCAACCCTTACCCTGACCCTTACATTAACCCTAACCCTTACCCTAAACCTTACCCTTACTCTTAACCTTAACCTTACCCTTAACATTCACCTAATACTTACGCATACATTTTCCTGACTTTAACCCTAAAACTAACCCTAACCATTACCCTAACACTTAACCTTACCCTAACCCTAACCCTTACTCTAACCCTTACCCTGACCTGTACCCTTACACTTACCCTTACCCTTATACTTACCCTAATTCTTACCCATACCATAACCCATACCCTAACACATATTTATACCCTTAACCTTACCGTTACCCTTAACCTTACCCTTACCCTTACTCTATCCGTTACCCTTACGCTTACCCTTAACATAAACCTTACCCTTGACCTTACCCTTACCATAAGCCATACAACAACACTTACATGTACACTTACGCTTGCACTTACCCTAGCAATTACTCGTACAATTACCCTTAACCTTACTATTAAGCTAACCCTAAACCTTACCCTTATCCTAACACTTACCCTTATCCTAAACCTTACCCTTTCTGCTACACTTACCCTTTGCCTAATTCTAAACCTTACCCGAACCCTCACCCTTACCTAAATCTAACTAAAATCTAACCATTACCCTAACCCCTCACCCTTACAATATACATATTTTTACCCTTTACCTAAACCTTTACCCCAACCCTTACCTTGACCCTTACATTAACCCTAATCCTTACACTAAACCTTACACTTACTCTTAACCTTAACCTTAGCTGTAACCTAATACTTACTCTTACGTTTCCCTCACCCTAAACCTAAAATTAGCCTAACCATTACCCTAACACTTACCCTTACTCTAACCCTTACCATGAACTTAAGTGTAAGTGTTAGGATAACGGTAACCTTAAGGGTGACCCTTAAGCTTATCCTTAATGTTTATGGTTAGGTTAAGGGTAATTGTACGAGTAATTACTAGGATAAGTGTAAGCGTAAGTGTACATATAAGTGTTGATGTATGGCTTATGGTAAGGGTAAGGTAAAGGGTAAGGTTTATGTTAAGGGAAAGTGTAAGAGTAACGGATAGAATAAGGGTAAGTGTAACGGTTAAGTGTTAGGGTAATGGTTAGGGTTAATTTTAGGATTAGGGTGAGAAAAATGTAAGGTTAAGTACTAGCTTAAGGTTAAGGGTAAGGTTAAGGTTAAGAGTAAGTGTAAGGTTTAGGTTAAGGGTTAGGGTTAATGTAAGGTTCAGGGAAAGGTTTGGGGTAAGGTTTAGGGTTAGGTTCAGCTTAAGGGTAAGGGTTGGGGTAAGGTTAAGGGTATGGATAAGGATAAGTGTAAGGGATAGGGTAAGGGTAAGGGTTAGCGTAAGGGTAAGATTAATGGTAAGGTTTATGTTAAGGGTAAGCGTAAGGGTAACGGATAGAGTAAGGGTAAGGGTAACGGTAAGGTTAAGGGTACAAATATGTGTTAGGGTATGGGTTATGGTATGGGTAAGAGTTAGGGTAATGTAAGGGTAAGGGTGAGTGTAAGGGTATGGGTCAGGGTAAGGGTTAGAGTAAGGGTTAGGGTTAGGGTAAGGGTAAGTGTTAGAATAATGGTTAGGGTTAATTTTAGGGTTAGGGTGAGGGAAACGTAAGGGTAAGTATTGGGTTAAGGTAAGGGTAAGTGTAAGGTTTAGATTTAGGCTAATGGTAAATGTAGCAGAAAGGGTAAGGTTTACGATAAGGGTAAGTGTTAGGGTAAGGGTAAGGTTTAGGGTAACATAAAGGGTAAGGATTACGGTAAGGGTAAGGGTACGGGTAGAATTTGTTAGAATATGGCTTATGGTAAGGGTAAGGTTTAGGGTAAGGGTAAGTGTAAGTGTATGTGTAAGGGTACGGGTCATTGTAAGGGTTAGAGTAAGGGTTAGGGTAAGGGTAGGTGTTAGGGTAATGGTTAGGGTTAGTTTTAGGGTTAGGGTGAGGGAAACGGAAGGGTAAGTATTAGGTTAAGGTTAAGGGTAAGGTTAAGGTTAAGAGTAAGTTTTAGGGTAAGGGTAAGGGTTAATGTAAGGGTCAGAGTAAGGGTTAAGGTAAGGTTTAGGGTTAGAGTTAGGTTAAGGTTAAGTTTTAGGGTAAGGGTAAGTTATATGTATAAGGATAAGTGTAAGGGTAAGTGTTAGGGTAAGTGTAAGGATAAGGATAAGTGTACAAGTCAGGGTAAGGTTTAGAGTTAGGATTAGGGTTTGGGTTAGGGTAAGGGTAAGTGTTAGGGTAATGGTTAGGGTTAATTTTAGGTGTATGGTGACGGATAAGAAAGGGTAAGTAGTAGGTTAAGGTTAAGCGTAAGGTTAAGGTTAAGAGTAAGTGTAAGTTTTAGGGTACGGTTTAGGGTTAATGTAAGGGTCAGGGTAAGTGTTTGAGTAAGATTTAGGGTTAGGGTAAGAGTAAGTATATGGGTAATGGTAAGGGTAAGTGTTAGGGTTAGGGTAAGTATAAGGTTTAGATTTAGGCTAAGGGTAAGTGTAGCAGAAAGGGTAAGGTTTACGGTAAGTGTAAGTGTAAGGATAAGGTTAAGGTTTAGGCTTACGTTAAGGGTAAGGGTAATGCTTTGGTAAGGGTAAGAGTAAGGGTAAAGGTAAGGGTTACGGTAAGGGTAAGGGTACTGGTAGAAGTATGTGTTAGAGTACGGCTTATGGTAAGGGTACAAGTAGCTCCCCCCCCAGAGACAGGACCCAAAGGTGTACAACCAGTTCCCAACACCCCTGAGACACAGGCCCCAACCCCCCCCCCAGACACAGCGACCCAAATTCTACAAGCAGCTCCCAACCCCTGCCAGGCAGGCCCCCTACCCTATACAAGCAGCTCCCAACCCTCCCCCCCCCCTGCCCCGAGGGAGGCCTTCAAGGCCCCCACAAACACAGGCCCCTACAGTGTACAGGCAGCTCCCAGCCACCCCCAGA
The DNA here is from genome assembly GCF_964211825.1 of Aythya ferina. Lineage (NCBI taxonomy): Eukaryota > Metazoa > Chordata > Aves > Anseriformes > Anatidae > Aythya > Aythya ferina. The sequence goes on from NW_028181444.1 coordinate 364,932, forward strand.
TGCTGGCCCCAAAGTTGTACAAACAGCTCCCAGCCACCCTGCAGAAACAGATTCCTACATTGTACAAGCAGTTCCCAGCCCGCTAGACACAGGCCCTGACCCCCCACACATGCAGGCCCCAAAGGTGTACAAGCAGCTCCCACCCCTCCCCCAGACGCAGGTCCCAAGCCCCCCCCCCAAACACAGGCCCCTACAACCAGCACCCAACCCCCTACCCCCGATGCCAGGCCCAAAGGTGTAGAAGCAGCTCCAAACCTCCTCCCTCAACCCAGGCTCCAACAGTGTACAAGCAGCTCCCAACCAACCCTCCCCTTCCCCCCCGCCCCCCGACACAGGCTCCAAAGGAATACAAAGAGCTCCCACCCCTCCCCCAGATGCAGGTCTCAACCCCCCCCCGCCCCCAGAAGCAGGCCCCAAAGGTGTAGAGTCAGCTCCCAACCCCCTCAATGCTGGCCCCTAGGGTCTACAAGCAGCTCCCCCCTTGCCCCCAGATACCGGCCCCCAGACACAGACCCCAAAAGCCTAATCACAGGCCCTGAACTCTAGAGGCAGGCTCCAAAACCCAGGACAAAGCCCCAGTGGTTCGAGACAGGGCCCAAATCCCAGACACAGGCCCCAAACGCTAAACATATGCCAAAAGAAGTATTAGTGCTGGTGCCAAATGTTACAGACAGGCCCAAAAGCCCGAGATGCTCAAGGCTGAGACGTAACTTGGCTTTCTGAATTACTGGAAAGCAGCTTTCATTCTCAGATAATTGTGTGAAGGGTGATTAAGGAGCTATTGGGGAGGCAAGGACAATCCCCAGACAAGGACTGTATATCTCGAAACAAGATACTGGAACTCATGATAAGGAAGCGGCAGGCAGACAGAGAAACGAATGTAATGACTAGAACTCTCGAAACTGGACATTGGAATTCATTATAAAGATACAACAAACGGGAGAATTGGCAACAACCAGCTCTTGCAATTAAGAAACATGCCAATTCAGCAGATTCCTGACCAAAGGTGAAAAGTACACTGTGAGGAAGACTCGGGGTCTTCCTCCCAAAGACCCCTGCCCACGTCCCAAAGACCCCTGCCCACAATTCTTGGAAGGCTCTGCGCAGGCGCAAGGTGCCAAAAGGCTAATTAGCATGAGAAGCGAGGGAAGGCGGGGATAGGTAATGCATATGTATAGGTGCTTGTAGAATATTGATAGATTGATTGTATAAATTCAAGACTGCTTTCTGCTTTGGGTATGCACGATAGGTGGAGAGATCCCCCGTGCATCCAGCGCTGCAATAAAGAATATACCACTTAAAGGAATTTCGGCTTCGATCTTTGAATCAATTTGGCGACCCAGATGGGACAACCTCTCTGCCGGACTGCAGGACCTGCTGGGAACAGGACTCCCTAGGGTACCCCCGGGATTTCCCGGAGGGACTCCTCGACTCACCGGATCACTGCGGAGGCAGACAAGGACCCCATCATTGTAAGTGAGTATATTCTTTATTCTGGTTTGGTTTTCTGGTAGACCGGTCATCTGGAACTGTCTGTAAGTCAGAAGGTGATCTTCTGCGAGGCAGTGTTTGGTATATACTTTGTGGTTAGCACCATAAGTACATGTTTGGGGACCTTAAGGAAGGAGCTCGCTTTAAGGTCCATCTGGAATTGTGTTGTCTGTTTTGGTTTTCTGACTCATGGAGTATGGTATTTAACTCTGGTTATTGTTACTGTGATTTTGGCTATTTTCCTGGTGGTAATAGTAGGTTCGTGGCGTTGTTATAAGAAAGATATCGTTACGGTGTTACACAGTTCGGTTTTCTGACTTATCGCATGTGGAATTTGACTCTGACTATTGTTACTGTGATTTTGGCAATATTGCTGGTAATAGTAGTTTTGTGACATCGCTACTGAAAGATATTGCGTGCCCGTAGTTTTGTGAGTGATACGTTTTGTGATACGCTTTTGTAAGTAACATGTGTATTCTGAAAGTGTAAAGTGGAAACTGGGGGGGCAAACAAGCAGTGAAATTTTAAAGAAAAGTGTGTTAGGATGTGTTTTAAGTCACTGGAAGGATATTGGAGGATCTGCCGGTGGAAGTGTGAACAGGAAAACATTGATAAAATATCGTAATCAGTGGTGGCCGCTTTATAAGCTGGAATGTGGAGAAAAGTGGCCCCTAAATGGAACTTTAAACTATAATATTTTGCTACAGTTAATGTTGTTTTTTGAGAAGCAGAACAGGATGAAATGTTGTATACTGATGTTTCAGCATCTTGGTGGGAAAAGGTAGGGAATTAAGTTGGCCCCTGACTGAACCTTTGATGTTGGCATTAGAGAAGTACAGGCTGGAGAAAGATAAAGGAAGTGTTAAAAGGGTTGTTGAAAGTGTTAAAGGTGTTTGAAGTTGAATGAGCAGGGAAAGAGGATGTAGGAATGTTAATAGTTCTGCCTCTGCCCGAGGCAGAGATCTTAAAATCATGGGTGTTAGCCCTTTAGGGCAAAGGGACCATGATCGGTCCGAGAGAGTTGTCACAGAAACAGAAAAGAGGTACACTCTTAAAACAACCTGAGTTCATGTGCGAGCTCAGATTGCTGATGGGACCGTTCAGGGAACTGTGGACAATTGCATTCCCCGACCGACCCCCACTAAGACCCGAATCATCCTGAAAATTATGAACGGTTAAGTAAATACTAAAACCTGGATGAATTGGGAATTGAGAATATGCTTCCAACAAGGTCTAAAAGAAAGCCCTATGGAATTTTTGGACCAACTCTGAAATGTAATGAAAATAAATAAATAAATAAATAAATAAAACAAAACGGTTTGGACCTGGCTTTGGAGGACAAATTGACTAGCCTTTTCCTAGGGTAATCAACCCCTGATTTCCACAGGAATAACGGGGACCTGGGGAATCTACCCTAGCAGATCCTCCACTGGTTATAATGAAGCTAGGGGAGGAATGGAAGTGAAATTTCTTATTGCTATGGGGCAACGTATTCAGTTCTAAATCAAGCATTAATGCCTTCACAGAATTATTATGTTAGGGTAAAAGGTGTGTCGTGGTTTAACCCGGCCAGCAGCTAAACACCACGCAGCTGTTCGCTCCCCCTCCCCCTCCCTCTCTGGGATGGGGGAGAGAAATGGAAAGTGAAGCCTGTGAGTTGAGATAAAGACAGTTTAATAAGACAAAATAATAATAATAATAATAATAATAATAATAATAATAACAACAATAATAATAACAATAATAATAATACAATGATGATAATAGTACCACTACTAATAATGTGTACAAACAAGTGATGCACAATGCAATTGCTCACCACCCGCTGACCGATGCCCAGCCTAACCCCGAGCAGTCCGGCCCCCTCCCCCTGGCTAGCCACCCCTATGTATTGTTTAGCCTGACGTCAGATGCTATGGAATACCCCTTTGGCTAGTTTGGGTCACCTGTCCTGGGTCTGTCCCCTCCCAGCTCTTACTGCACCCCCAGCCTGCCTGTTGGCAGGACAGAGCAAGAAGCTGAGATGTCCTTGGCTTGGTATAAGCATTGCTCTGCAACAATTGAAACATCGGGGTGTTATCAGCACTCTTCTCATCCTAAGCCAAAACATAGCATTCTCCCAGCTACTAGGAAGAAAATTAACTCTGTTCTAACTGAAACCAGGACAAGGTGTAACCGAAAAGGCTTATTTTTGAACCTTTGAAGTACAAGTTAGGGAAACAATGGGGCATACACAGATTTTTATCTATGCCTAGCTCCTCATGGGCACTCTTAGGTAGAGATTTATTAGAGCAAGTAGGAGCAGAAATTGTCTTTGAAAAAGGGAAAATGGAATTAAGAACAGGAGAAGAACAACTAATAAATGTGTTAAGCTTGGCACTAATACAAACTGACCCTAAAAGTGAAATACCTTTAGAGATCACAGATCAAGTATGTCCAGGAGTTTGGGCTACCGAAGTCCCTGGAAGAGCTAAAAATGTGACCTTAATAATTATTAAATTAAAGCCAGGAGAGAAACCCGTTAAGGTTAAGTAATATCCTTTGAGGATAGAAGATAGGAAAGGAATTAAAGAGATAATTGATCAGTTTTTACAGTATGGATTATTGATTGAATGTGAATCAGAATACAATGCACCCATATTGCCAATTAAAAAGGCAGATGAAAAAGCTATAGGCTAGTTCAGGATTTGAGGGCCATAAATAAAATCACTGAGCATATACATCCAGTAGTGGCAAACCCTTATACTTTGCTGACTAAATTAAAGAATAGTCAAGTCTGGTTTACCGTACTGGATTTAAAAGATGCCTTCTTCTGCCTAGGCTTAGCCACAGAAAGCCAAAACCTATTCGCCTTTGAATGGGAAAATCCCGATTCAGGCAGAAAGACGCAGCTTACGTGGACATTACTACCTCAAGGATTCAAGAATAGCCCCACTAGTTTTGGAAACCAATTAGCAAGGGAACTCGAAACATGGATACCTCCGGACACTGAAGGTGCTTTGTTACAATATGTAGATGATCTCTTAATAGCTACCGAGACTAAAGGGAGTTGTATTCAATGGACTATAAGTCGTCTTAATTTTCTGGGTTTAAATGGATATCAAGTCTCTTGACAGAAAGTCCAGCTGGCTCAACAAAGTGTGACCTATCTGGGATTTGACATTTCGGAAGGACAACGAGAACTAGGAACTGAACATAAGGAAGTCATTTGCCGGACTCCAGAACCTCAAATGGTAAAGGAGCTACAAAGCTTTTTAGGAATGACAGGTTGGTGTCGCCTTTGGATTTATAATTATGGACTATTGGTAAAGCCTCTATGTGAATTGATAAAGATTAACCAGTCAAAGTTAGTCTGGACTGGAGAAGCACAAAAAGTCTTTAAACAACTTAAACAAGAATTGATGATTTTGAAATATCAAGCAATATTGGTAGAACAGGACGACGTGGAAATTGTGATAATTCATATTGTGAATCTAGCCTCTTTTCTTAGTGATGCTCCGGCACAAGCTGTGATTCACGATTGTTTAGAAACAATGTTGTGTTCAGATTGTTTAGAAAGATTGTGTATTCCAGCCGACCAGACCTTAAGGAGGAGCCCATGGAAGACGCGGAAGAAACTTGGTTCACGGATGGGAGCAGTTTTGTTACGCAAAGACAACGTAAAGCTGGATATGCTATAACAACTACTCAGCAGGTAATCGAGTCTAAGCCTTTACCCCCTGGAACATCAGCTCAAAAGGCGGAGATAGTTGCTCTCACGAGAGCATTGGAACTGGCAGCGGGAAAAAGGGTAAATATTTGGACAGATCCTAAATATATATTCGGCGTGGTACATGCTCATGGAGCAATTTGGAAAGAACATGGATTGCTGACCGCTCAGTGAAAACACAAAGTATGCTGAAGAAATTTTAAAATTGTTAGAGGCTGTAAAACAACCAGAAAAGGTAGCTATCATGCATTGTCAGGGACACCAAAAGGGGAACAGCGATTTTGAAATTGGAAAATCGATTGGCAGAGGCTAAGCAGGCAGCTGAAATAACTGAGGTGAAGGCATTGTCTTTGATACCAGACGGTAAAATCCAAACTATATCCAAATTATACAAAAGAAGACTTAAAATTAATTGAAGATTTGAAAGGTAAAATGAAACCAGATGGATGAGTATATTTAAAAGATAACCACATAGTAATACCCTCTAGTTTGACATGGCCCATAGTTCTTACAGAACACAATAAAACGCATTGGGGAGCTGGCACACCGCATAAGAGCCTGAGTCCGACATTAGTGGGACGATATGATAAAACAAGTAACTCAACAATGTAGCATTTGCTTACACAATAACCCCAATACCAAGAATAGAATAAAATTTGGAATAATCGGTAAAGGAAATTATTCGGGGCAACAGTGGCAAATTGATTTTTCAGAACTCCCTAGAAAAGGGGGGTATCATTATTTACTGGTTCTGACTGACACGTTTTCAGGAAGGCCTGAAGCCTTTCCCTGTTGAACAACCAAAGCAAGAGAAGTGGTTAAAGTCTTGTTAAATGAAATAATACCATGCTTTGGGATTCTAGTAGCAATGTCTTCTGATAGAGTTTCACATTTTTGTGCACAAGTGGTAGACCAGATAAGTAAGATTCTAAAGATAGATTGGCAACTGCATACTCCTTATAGACCACAGGCAAGTGGACAGGTAGAAAAAATGAACCATTTAATTAAACAATAAATAGCTAAAATTGGATAAGAAGCTAATTTGTCATGGCCTCAATCCCTCCCTTTAGCATTACTTGGAATTAGAGTTAAACCTAGAATAAAAGGAAATTTGAGTCCCTTCAAAATCTTATATGGAAGGCCATAGCAATTTCTATTTAGTGGAGAGGACCTAACGCAGTTAGGATCAGAATATTTATATGCTTATATAACTGAACTTCAGAAACAATTAAATAAAGTACATACATTTGTTTTAGGGACCAGGGCTAGAGGGTTGGATCAACCAATCCACCCCTTTAAGCTCGGGGATTATATATATATAAAGACTTTTTCAGGACAACCCGTACAGGAAAAATGGAAGGAAAGTGGATGGGACCATACCAAGTATTACTGACAACACACACCGCCATTAAGATTAAGAAGCAAGCAGCTTGGATCCACAATTCAAGGGTGAAGAAGGCCCCGGCGAGGATATGGACCACCACTCCAATTGGACCAACAAAATTACGGTTTTCCAGATCCTAATGATTGCAGGGGTGCGGTTCTCGGATTTGGGGTGGGCAACTTGGGATGAGAACTTACACCTGACCTTAATACAAACAATTTCTCAAGTAACTAATAAGACAAACTGTTGGGTATGCACCCATCTGCCACAGCATGGGAATAAGGGTGTATCGTTAATTGGGATTTCCTTGCCTGCAAACTTATCTTGGACTAATTTGTGGGAAAACACGTCTTGGGGTCGAAAATATTAAGCAGTTTTGGAACTAGAAGTGAGTAGCTTCATGCCGTTAGAATCCTATTATGTATGTGTACAAAGGTGTAACCCGCCTAAGGGTATAGGAAAACAGCATTGTATAAATACGGATACTACTTATGTGGGAAATCAGACATCTTGTAATTGAACAACTGATATTAGTACGACTAGCGGCTGGGCAAATTCAACCAGCTGGACGGTTCCAGAAGGAAAAGGGTGGTATTGGCTATGCAATGATACAGCCCGTAAGGTCTTGCCTGAGAATTGGAAGGGAACTTGCACTCTTGGAGCGGTAGTCCCCAATATGACAGTACATGATGTAGTGCCTCGAGGTTACTTGAGAAATCATATCCGGAGAATCAGATGAAAAATTAACAATCCATTGGTAGAGAGACACACCACTTTTCATAGTTTTGTGCGATGGTTTATCCCATGGTTAGGAGTGAGTGAATTGGAAAAGGCAATAGTTAATATTTCTGCAATTATAGAGAAGTTAGAAAACAAAATTCTGGATGCTATAAAGGCTCAACAAGAAGAGATATCTAGTTTATCACAGGTAGTGTTACAAAATCGGATGGCCCTAGACTTGTTACTGGCCACTCAAGGGGGAGTCTGTACAGTAATAAACACAAGTTGTTGTATGTATGTAGATCAGAGTGGAAGGATCTCTACCGACCTGGAAGAAATATGGAAGCAGACAAGGATCCTACATGAGATCAGTAAAGATGATCTTTCATGGAGTTTTAGTGAACTATGGACTAAGTTAACCTCCTGGTTGCCCAATTTCCAATGGTTGAAACAAGTATTCATTGCTCTAATCGTATTAGTAGTGTTAGGAATATTTGTGTGCATGTTGTTTAGATGCCTGCTTTGTTGTGTTACTGTAAATAATGGAAGTATCTGATGCAAAAGAATTTGCATGGGAAAAGAAAAGGGGGGATTGATTAAGGAGGTATTGGGGAGGCAAGGACAATCCCCAGACAAGGACTGTATATCTCGAAACAAGACACTGGAACTCATGATAAGGAAGCGGCAGGCGGACAGAGAAACGAATGTAAGGACTAGAACTCTCGAAACTGGACATTGGAATTCATTATAAAGATACAACAAACGGGAGAATTGGCAACAACCAGCTCTTGCAATTAAGAAACATGCCAATTCAGCAGATTCCTGACCAAAGGTGAAAAGTACACTGTGAGGAAGACTCGGGGTCTTCCTCCCAAAGACCCCTGCCCACGTCCCAAAGACCCCTGCCCACAATTCTTGGAAGGCTCTGCGCAGGCGCAAGGTGCCAAAAGGCTAATTAGCATGAGAAGCGAGGGAAGGCGGGGATAGGTAATGCATATGTATAGGTGCTTGTAGAATATTGATAGATTGATTGTATAAATTCAAGACTGCTTTCTGCTTTGGGTATGCACGATAGGTGGAGAGATCCCCCGTGCATCCAGCGCTGCAATAAAGAATATACCACTTAAAGGAATTTCGGCTTCGATCTTTGAATCAATTTGGCGACCCAGATGGGACAACCTCTCTGCCGGACTGCAGGACCTGCTGGGAACAGGACTCCCTAGGGTACCCCCGGGATTTCCCGGAGGGACTCCTCGACTCACCGGATCACTGCGGAGGCAGACAAGGACCCCGTCATTGTAAGTGAGTATATTCTTTATTCTGGTTTGGTTTTCTGGTAGACCGGTCATCTGGAACTGTCTGTAAGTCAGAAGGTGATCTTCTGCGAGGCAGTGTTTGGTATATACTTTGTGGTTAGCACCATAAGTACATGTTTGGGGACCTTAAGGAAGGAGCTCGCTTTAAGGTCCATCTGGAATTGTGTTGTCTATTTCGGTTTTCTGACTCATGGAGTATGGTATTTAACTCTGGTTCTTGTTACTGCGATTTTGGCTATTTTCCTGGTGGTAATAGTAGGTTCGTGGCATTGTTATAAGAAAGATATCGTTACGGTGTTACACAGTTCGGTTTTCTGACTTCTCGCATGTGGAATTTGACTCTGACTATTGTTACTGTGATTTTGGCAATATTGCTGGTAATAGTAGTTTTGTGACATCGCTACTGAAAGATATTGCGTGCCCGTATTTTTGTGAGTGATACATTTTGTGATACGCTTTTGTAAGTAACATGTGTATTCTGAAAGTGTAAACTGGAAACTGGGGGGGCAAACAAGCAGTGAAATTTTAAAGAAAAGTGTGTTAGGATGTGTTTTAAGTCACTGGAAGGATATTGGAGGATCTGCCGGTGGAAGTGTGAACAGGAAAACATTGATAAAATATCGTAATCAGTGGTGGCCGCTTTATAAGCTGGAATGTGGAGAAAAGTGGCCCCTAAATGGAACTTTAAACTATAATATTTTGCTACAGTTAATGTTGTTTTTTGAGAAGCAGAACAGGATGAAATGTTGTATACTGATGTTTCAGCATCTTGGTGGGAAAAGGTAGGGAATTAAGTTGGCCCCTGACTGAACCTTTGATGTTGGCATTAGAGAAGTACAGGCTGGAGAAAGATAAAGGAAGTGTTAAAAGGGTTGTTGAAAGTGTTAAAGGTGTTTGAAGTTGAATGAGCAGGGAAAGAGGATGTAGGAATGTTAATAGTTCTGCCTCTGCCCGAGGCAGAGATCTTAAAATCATGGGTGTTAGCCCTTTAGGGCAAAGGGACCATGATCGGTCCGAGAGAGTTGTCACAGAAACAGAAAAGAGGTCAACTCTTAAAACAACCTGAGTTCATGTGCGAGCTCAGATTGCTGATGGGACCGTTCAGGGAACTGTGGACAATTGCATTCCCCTGACCGACCCCCACTAAGACCCGAATCATCCTGAAAATTATGAACGGTTAAGTAAATACTAAAACCTGGATGAATTGGGAATTGAGAATATGCTTCCAACAAGGTCTAAAAGAAAGCCCTATGGAATTTTTGGACCAACTCTGAAATGTAATGAAAATAAATAAATAAATAAATAAATAAATAAATAAATAAAACAAAACGGTTTGGACCTGGCTTTGGAGGACAAATTGACTAGCCTTTTCCTAGGGTAATCAACCCCTGATTTCAACAGGAATAACGGGGACCTGGGGAATCTACCCTAGCGGATCCTCCACTGGTTATAATGAAGCTAGGGGAGGAATGGAAGTGAAATTTCTTATTGCTATGGGGCAACGTATTCAGTTCTAAATCAAGCATTAATGCCTTCACAGAATTATTATGTTAGGGTAAAAGGTGTGTCGTGGTTTAACCCGGCCGGCAGCTAAACACCACGCAGCTGTTCGCTCCCCCTCCCCCTCCCTCTCTGGGATGGGGGAGAGAAATGGAAAGTGAAGCCTGTGAGTTGAGATAAAGACAGTTTAATAAGACAAAATAATAATAATAATAATAATAATAATAATAATAATAATAATAATAATAATAATAACAATAATAATAACAATAATAATAATACAATGATGATAATAGTACCACTACTAATAATGTGTACAAACAAGTGATGCACAATGCAATTGCTCACCACCCGCTGACCGATGCCCAGCCTAACCCCGAGCAGTCCGGCCCCCTCCCCCTGGCTAGCCACCCCTATGTATTGTTTAGCCTGACGTCAGATGCTATGGAATACCCCTTTGGCTAGTTTGGGTCACCTGTCCTGGGTCTGTCCCCTCCCAGCTCTTACTGCACCCCAAACCTGCCTGTTGGCAGGACAGAGCAAGAAGCTGAGATGTCCTTGGCTTGGTATAAGCATTGCTCTGCAACAATTAAAACATCGGGGTGTTATCAGCACTCTTCTCATCCTAAGCCAAAACATAGCATTCTCCCAGCTACTAGGAAGAAAATTAACTCTGTTCTAACTGAAACCAGGACAAGGTGTAACCGAAAAGGCTTATTTTTGTGAACCTTTGAAGTACAAGTTAGGGAAACAATGGGGCATACACAGATTTTTATCTATGCCTAGCTCCTCATGGGCACTCTTAGGTAGAGATTTATTAGAGCAAGTAGGAGCAGAAATTGTCTTTGAAAAAGGGAAAATGGAATTAAGAACAGGAGAAGAACAACTAATAAATGTGTTAAGCTTGGCACTAATACAAACTGACCCTAAAAGTGAAATACCTTTAGAGATCACAGATCAAGTATGTCCAGGAGTTTGGGCTACCGAAGTCCCTGGAAGAGCTAAAAATGTGACCTTAATAATTATTAAATTAAAGCCAGGAGAGAAACCCGTTAAGGTTAAGTAATATCCTTTGAGGATAGAAGATAGGAAAGGAATTAAAGAGATAATTGATCAGTTTTTACAGTATGGATTATTGATTGAATGCGAATCAGAATACAATGCACCCATATTGCCAATTAAAAAGGCAGATGAAAAAGCTATAGGCTAGTTCAGGATTTGAGGGCCATAAATAAAATCACTGAGCATATACATCCAGTAGTGGCAAACCCTTATACTTTGCTGACTAAATTAAAGAATAGTCAAGTCTGGTTTACCGTACTGGATTTAAAAGATGCCTTCTTCTGCCTAGGCTTAGCCACAGAAAGCCAAAACCTATTCGCCTTTGAATGGGAAAATCCCGATTCAGGCAGAAAGACGCAGCTTACGTGGACATTACTACCTCAAGGATTCAAGAATAGCCCCACTAGTTTTGGAAACCAATTAGCAAGGGAACTCGAAACATGGATACCTCCGGACACTGAAGGTGCTTTGTTACAATATGTAGATGATCTCTTAATAGCTACCGAGACTAAAGGGAGTTGTATTCAATGGACTATAAGTCGTCTTAATTTTCTGGGTTTAAATGGATATCAAGTCTCTTGACAGAAAGTCCAGCTGGCTCAACAAAGTGTGACCTATCTGGGATTTGACATTTCGGAAGGACAACGAGAACTAGGAACTGAACATAAGGAAGTCATTTGCCGGACTCCAGAACCTCAAATGGTAAAGGAGCTACAAAGCTTTTTAGGAATGACAGGTTGGTGTCGCCTTTGGATTTATAATTATGGACTATTGGTAAAGCCTCTATGTGAATTGATAAAGATTAACCAGTCAAAGTTAGTCTGGACTGGAGAAGCACAAAAAGTCTTTAAACAACTTAAACAAGAATTGATGATTTTGAAATATCAAGCAATATTGGTAGAACAGGACGACGTGGAAATTGTGATAATTCATATTGTGAATCTAGCCTCTTTTCTTAGTGATGCTCCGGCACAAGCTGTGATTCACGATTGTTTAGAAACTCTAGAGACTGTGTATTCCAGCCGACCAGACCTTAAGGAGGAGCCCATGGAAGATGCGGAAGAAACTTGGTTCACGGATGGGAGCAGTTTTGTTACGCAAAGACAACGTAAAGCTGGATATGCTATAACAACTACTCAGCAGGTAATCGAGTCTAAGCCTTTACCCCCTGGAACATCAGCTCAAAAGGCGGAGATAGTTGCTCTCACGAGAGCATTGGAACTGGCAGCGGGAAAAAGGGTAAATATTTGGACAGATCCTAAATATACATTCGGCGTGGTACATGCTCATGGAGCAATTTGGAAAGAACATGGATTGCTGACCGCTCAGTGAAAACACAAAGTATGCTGAAGAAATTTTAAAATTGTTAGAGGCTGTAAAACAACCAGAAAAGGTAGCTGTCATGCATTGTCAGGGACACCAAAAGGGGAACACCGATTTTGAAACTGGAAAATCGATTGGCAGAGGCTAAGCAGGCAGCTGAAATAACTGAGGTGAAGGCATTGTCTTTGATACCAGATGGTAAAATCCAAACTATATCCAAATTATACAAAAGAAGACTTAAAATTAATTGAAGATTTGAAAGGTAAAATGAAACCAGATGGATGAGTATATTTAAAAGATAACCACATAGTAATACCCTCTAGTTTGACATGGCCCATAGTTCTTACAGAACACAATAAAACGCATTGGGGAGCTGGCACACTGCATAAGAGCCTGAGTCAGACATTAGTGGGACGATATGATAAAACAAGTAACTCAACAATGTAGCATTTGCTTACACAATAACCCCAATACCAAGAATAGAATAAAATTTGGAATAATCGGTAAAGGAAATTACTCGGGGCAACAGTGGCAAATTGATTTTTCAGAACTCCCTAGAAAAAGGGGGTATCATTATTTACTGGTTCTGACTGACACGTTTTCAGGAAGGCCTGAAGCCTTTCCCTGTCGAACAACCAAAGCAAGAGAAGTGGTTAAAGTCTTGTTAAATGAAATAATACCATGCTTTGGGATTCTAGTAGCAATGTCTTCTGATAGAGTTTCACATTTTTGTGCACAAGTGGTAGACCAGATAAGTAAGATTCTAAAGATAGATTGGCAACTGCATACTCCTTATAGACCACAGGCAAGTGGACAGGTAGAAAAAATGAACCATTTAATTAAACAATAAATAGCTAAAATTGGATAAGAAGCTAATTTGTCATGGCCTCAATCCCTCCCTTTAGCATTACTTGGAATTAGAGTTAAACCTAGAATAAAAGGAAATTTGAGTCCCTTCAAAATCTTATATGGAAGGCCATAGCAATTTCTATTTAGTGGAGAGGACCTAACGCAGTTAGGATCAGAATATTTATATGCTTATATAACTGAACTTCAGAAACAATTAAATAAAGTACATACATTTGTTTTAGGGACCAGGGCTAGAGGGTTGGATCAACCAATCCACCCCTTTAAGCTCGGGGATTATATATATATAAAGACTTTTTCAGGACAACCCGTGCAGGAAAAATGGAAGGAAAGTGGATGGGACCATACCAAGTATTACTGACAACACACACCGCCATTAAGATTAAGAAGCAAGCAGCTTGGATCCACAATTCAAGGGTGAAGAAGGCCCCGGCGAGGATATGGACCACCACTCCAATTGGACCAACAAAATTACGGTTTTCCAGATCCTAATGATTGCAGGGGTGCGGTTCTCGGATTTGGGGTGGGCAACTTGGGATGAGAACTTACACCTGACCTTAATACAAACAATTTCTCAAGTAACTAATAAGACGAACTGTTGGGTATGCACCCATCTGCCACAGCATGGGAATAAGGGTGTATCGTAACCCTTACCCTAACCCTAACCCTAACCCTTACCCCAACCCTTACCCTGACCCTTACATTAACCCTAACCCTAACCCTATCCCTAACCTTAACCCAAACCCTTACTCTAACCCTAAGCCTTATCCTAAACCTTACACTTAATCTTATCTTTAAACTTACCCTTAAACTAATACATACCCTTACGTTTCCCTCATCATAACCCTAAAATTAACCGTAACCATTACCCTAACACTTATCCTTACCTAACCCTAACCCTTACTCTAACTTTTACCCTGAGCCAGAACCTTAGACTTCCCCTACCCCTTCCCCTTACTAATACCGTTACCCTAACCCTTACCCTTACACTTACGGTTACCATTAACCTTACCCTTACCCTAACACTTAACCTTAACCTAACCCTAACTCTAAACCTTACCTGAACCCTTACCCTGACCCTTACATTAACCCTTACCCTAAAACTTACACTTAACCTTAACCTTACCCTTAACCTTAACCTAATACTTACCCTTACTTTTCCCTCACCCTAACCCTAAAATTAACCCTAACCATTACCCCAACACTTACCCTTACCCTAACCCTTACCCTTACCATAACCCATACTCTAACACATACTTCTACCCGTACCCGTACCCTTACGGTAACCCTTACCCTTACGGTAACCCTTACACTTATCGTAACCCTTCTCCTTCCCCTTCCCCTTCCCCTTCCCCTTCCCCTTCCCCTTCCCCTTGCCCTTCCCCTTCCCCTTCCCCTTCCCCTTCCCCTTACCCTTACCCTTACCCTTACCCTTACCCTAACCCTAAACCTTACCCTTATCCTAACACTTACCCTTACCGTAAACCTTACCCTTTCTGCTACACTTACCCTTAGCCTAAATCTAAACCTTACACTTACCTTTAGCCTAACCCTCACCCTTACCCTTACCCATACCCTTATTCTTACCCTTTCCCGAACCCTTACCTTTACACTTACGGTTACCATTAACCTTACCCTTACCCTAACATTTATCCTTAACCTAACCCTTACCCTAAACCTTACCCCAACCCTTACCCTGACCCTTACATTAACCCTAACCCTTACCCTAAACCTTACACTTAATCTTAACCTTAACCTTACCCTTAACATTAACCTAATACTTATGCATACGTTTTCCTGACTTTAACCCTAAAACTAACCCTAACCATTACCCTAACACTTAACCTTACCCTAACCCTAACCCTTTCTCTTACACTTACCCTGACCTGTACCCTTACACTTACCCTTACCCTTATACTCACCCTAATTCTTACCCATACCCTAACACATATTTGTACCCTTAACCTTACCGTTACCCTTAACCTTACCCTCACCCTTACACTATCCGTTACCCTTACGCTTACCCTTAACATAAACCTTACCCTTGACCTTACCCTTACCATAAGCCATACAACAACACTTACATGTACACTTACGCTTGCACTTACCCTAGCAATTACTCGTACAATTACCCTTAACCTTACTATTAAGCTAACCCTAAACCTTACCCTTATCCTAACACTTACCCTTATCCTAAACCTTACCCTTTCTGCTACACTTACCCTTTGCCTAATTCTAAACCTTACCCGAACCCTCACCCTTACCTAAATCTAACTAAAATCTAACCATTACCCTAACCCCTCACCCTTACAATATACATATTTTTACCCTTTACCTAAACCTTTACCCCAACCCTTACATTGACCCTTACATTAACCCTAATCCTTACACTAAACCTTACACTTACTCTTAACCTTAACCTTAGCTGTAACCTAATACTTACTCTTACGTTTCCCTCACCCTAAACCTAAAATTAGCCTAACCATTACCCTAACACTTACCCTTACTCTAACCCTTACCATGAACTTAAGTGTAAGTGTTAGGATAACGGTAACCTTAAGGGTGACCCTTAAGCTTATCCTTAATGTTTATGGTTAGGTTAAGGGTAATTGTACGAGTAATTACTAGGATAAGTGTAAGCGTAAGTGTACATATAAGTGTTGATGTATGGCTTATGGTAAGGGTAAGGTAAAGGGTAAGGTTTATGTTAAGGGAAAGTGTAAGAGTAACGGATAGAATAAGGGTAAGTGTAACGGTTAAGTGTTAGGGTAATGGTTAGGGTTAATTTTAGGATTAGGGTGAGAAAAATGTAAGGTTAAGTACTAGCTTAAGGTTAAGGGTAAGGTTAAGGTTAAGAGTAAGTGTAAGGTTTAGGTTAAGGGTTAGGGTTAATGTAAGGTTCAGGGAAAGGTTTGGGGTAAGGTTTAGGGTTAGGTTCAGCTTAAGGGTAAGGGTTGGGGTAAGGTTAAGGGTATGGATAAGGATAAGTGTAAGGGATAGGGTAAGGGTAAGGGTTAGCGTAAGGGTAAGATTAATGGTAAGGTTTATGTTAAGGGTAAGCGTAAGGGTAACGGATAGAGTAAGGGTAAGGGTAACGGTAAGGTTAAGGGTACAAATATGTGTTAGGGTATGGGTTATGGTATGGGTAAGAGTTAGGGTAATGTAAGGGTAAGGGTGAGTGTAAGGGTATGGGTCAGGGTAAGGGTTAGAGTAAGGGTTAGGGTTAGGGTAAGGGTAAGTGTTAGAATAATGGTTAGGGTTAATTTTAGGGTTAGGGTGAGGGAAACGTAAGGGTAAGTATTGGGTTAAGGTAAGGGTAAGTGTAAGGTTTAGATTTAGGCTAATGGTAAATGTAGCAGAAAGGGTAAGGTTTACGATAAGGGTAAGTGTTAGGGTAAGGGTAAGGTTTAGGGTAACATAAAGGGTAAGGATTACGGTAAGGGTAAGGGTACGGGTAGAATTTGTTAGAATATGGCTTATGGTAAGGGTAAGGTTTAGGGTAAGGGTAAGTGTAAGTGTATGTGTAAGGGTACGGGTCATTGTAAGGGTTAGAGTAAGGGTTAGGGTAAGGGTAGGTGTTAGGGTAATGGTTAGGGTTAGTTTTAGGGTTAGGGTGAGGGAAACGGAAGGGTAAGTATTAGGTTAAGGTTAAGGGTAAGGTTAAGGTTAAGAGTAAGTTTTAGGGTAAGGGTAAGGGTTAATGTAAGGGTCAGAGTAAGGGTTAAGGTAAGGTTTAGGGTTAGAGTTAGGTTAAGGTTAAGTTTTAGGGTAAGGGTAAGTTATATGTATAAGGATAAGTGTAAGGGTAAGTGTTAGGGTAAGTGTAAGGATAAGGATAAGTGTACAAGTCAGGGTAAGGTTTAGAGTTAGGATTAGGGTTTGGGTTAGGGTAAGGGTAAGTGTTAGGGTAATGGTTAGGGTTAATTTTAGGTGTATGGTGACGGATAAGAAAGGGTAAGTAGTAGGTTAAGGTTAAGGGTAAGGTTAAGGTTAAGAGTAAGTGTAAGTTTTAGGGTACGGTTTAGGGTTAATGTAAGGGTCAGGGTAAGTGTTTGAGTAAGATTTAGGGTTAGGGTAAGAGTAAGTATATGGGTAATGGTAAGGGTAAGTGTTAGGGTTAGGGTAAGTGTAAGGTTTAGATTTAGGCTAAGGGTAAGTGTAGCAGAAAGGGTAAGGTTTACGGTAAGTGTAAGTGTAAGGATAAGGTTAAGGTTTAGGCTTACGTTAAGGGTAAGGGTAATGCTTTGGTAAGGGTAAGAGTAAGGGTAAAGGTAAGGGTTACGGTAAGGGTAAGGGTACTGGTAGAAGTATGTGTTAGAGTACGGCTTATGGTAAGGGTACAAGTAGCTCCCCCCCCAGAGACAGGACCCAAAGGTGTACAACCAGTTCCCAACACCCCTGAGACACAGGCCCCAACCCCCCCCCAGACACAGCGACCCAAATTCTACAAGCAGCTCCCAACCCCTGCCAGGCAGGCCCCCTACCCTATACAAGCAGCTCCCAACCCTCCCCCCCCCCTGCCCCGAGGGAGGCCTTCAAGGCCCCCACAAACACAGGCCCCTACAGTGTACAGGCAGCTCCCAGCCACCCCCAGATGCTGGCCCCAAAGCTTACCCTTACTCAAACCCTTACAATGACCCGTACTTTTACACATACCCTTACACTTACCCTTACTCTTAAACTTACACTAACCCTTACCCTTAACTAAATCTAACCCTTACACTAAACATCATCCTTACCCTTACCATTATCCCTTCTCTTACCCTTATCCTAAACATTTCCCAAACCCTTACCCTTACATTAAACCTAACCCTTACCATAACTCTTAACCTTATCCTTAAACTTAACCTAATACTTACCCTTATGTTTCCCTCACCCTAAACCTAAAATTAGCCTAACCATTACCCTAACACTTACCCTTACTCTAACCCTTATCCTCAACTTAATTGTAAGTGTTAGGATAACGGTAACCTTAAGGGTGACCCTTAAGCTTATCCTTAATGTTTATGGTTAGGTTAAGGGTAATTGTACGAGTAATTGCTAGGATAAGTGTAAGCGTAAGTGTACATGTAAGTGTTGATGTATGGCTTATGGTAAGGGTAAGGTTTATGTTAAGGGAAAGCGTAAGAGTAATGGATAGAATAAGGGTAAGTGTAACGGTTAAGTGTTAGGGTAATGGTTAGGGTTAATTTTAGGATTAGGGTGAGAAAAATGTAAGGTTAAGTACTAGCATAAGGTTAAGTGTAAGGTTAAGGTTAAGATTAAGTGTAAGGTTTAGGTTAAGGGTAAGGCTTCAGGGAAGGGGTAAAGTTCAGGGAAAGGTTTGGGGTAAGGTTTAGGGTTAGGTTCAGCTTAAGGGGAAGGGTTGGTGTAAGGTTAAGGGTATGGATAAGGATAAGGGTAAGGGTAAGGGTTAGCGTAAGAGTAAGATTAATGGTAAGGTTTATGTTAAGGGTAAGCGTAAGGGTAACGGATAGAGTAAGGGTAAGAGTACAAATATGTGTTAGGGTATGGGTTATGGTATGGGTAAGAGTTAGGGTAATGTAAGGGTAAGGGTGAGTGTAAGGGTATGGGTCAGGGTAAGGGTAAGAGTAAGGGTTAGGGTTAGGGTAAGGGTAAGTGTTAGAATAATGGTTAGGGTTAATTTTAGGGTTAGGGTGAGGGAAACGTAAGGGTAAGTATAGGGTTAAGGTAAGGGTAAGTGTAAGGTTTAGATTTAGGCTAAGGGTAAGTGTAGCAGAAAGGGTAAGGTTTACTGTAAGGTTTAAGGTTTCGGCTTAGGTTAAGGGTAAGGGTAAGAGTAAGGGTAATTGTACGAGTAATTGCTAGGGTAAGTGCAAGCGTAAGTGTACATGTAAGTGTTGTTGTATGGCTTATGGTAAGGGTAAGGTCAAGGGTAAGGTTTATATTAAGGGTAAGCGTAAGGGTAAGGGATAGAGTAAGGGTAAGGGTAAGGTTAAGGGTAACGGTAAGGTTAAGGGTACAAATATGTGTTAGGGTATGGGTTATGGTATGGGTAAGAATTAGGGTGAGTATAAGGGTAAGGGTAAAGGGTAAGGGTACAGGTCAGGGTAAGGGTTAGAGTAAGGGTTAGGGTTAGGGTTAGGGTAAGGTTAAGTGTTAGGGTAATGGTTAGGGTTAGTTTTAGGGTTAAAGTCAGGAAAACGTATGCGTAAGTATTAGGTTAATGTTAAGGATAAGGTTAAGGTTAAGAGTAAGTGTAAGGTTTAGGCTAAGGGTTAGGGTTAATGTAAGGGTCAGGGTAAGGGTTGGGGTAAGGGTTAGGTTAAGGATAAGTGTTAGGGTAAGGGTAAGGTTAATGGTAACCGTAAGTGTAAAGGTAAGGGTTAGGGAAAGGGTAAGAATAAGGGTATGGGTAAGGGTAAGGGTGAGGGTAAGGCTAAGGGTAAGTGTAAGGTTTAGATTTAGGCTAAGGGTAAGTGTAGCAGAAAGGGTAAGGTTTACGGTAAGGGTAAGGTTTAGGGTTTAAGGGTAAGGGTAAGGGTAAGGGTAAGGGTAAGGGTAAGGGTAAGGGTAAGGGTAAGGGTAAGGGTAAGGGTAAGGGTAAGGGTAAGGGTAAGGGTAAGGGCCACGGTAACGGTAACGGTAAGGGTAAGGGTTACGGTAAGGGTAAGAGTTACCGTAAGGGTACGGGTACGGGTAGAAGTATGTGTTAGAGTATGGGTTATTGTAAGGGTAAGGGTTAGGGTAAGGGTAAGTGTTGGGGTAATGGTTAGGGTTAATTTTAGGGTTAGGGTGAGGGAAAAGTAAGGGTAAGTATTAGGTTAAGGTTAAGGGTAAGGTTAAGGTTAAGTGTAAGTTTTAGGGTAAGGGTTAATGTAAGGGTCAGAGTAAGGGTTCAGGTAAGGTTTAGGGTTAGGGTTAGGTTAAGGTTAAGTGTTAGGGAAAGCGTAATTTGTATGGATAAGATAAGTGTAAGGGATAGGGTAAGGGTAAGTGTTAGGGTAAGGGTAAGGTTAATGGTAACTGTAAGTGTATGGGTAAGGGTTATGGTAACGGTATTAGTAAGGGGAAGGGGAAGGGCAAGTCTAAGGTTCTGGCTCAGGGTAAAAGTTAGAGTAAGGTTTAGGGTTAGGTAAGTATAAGTGTTAGGGTAATGGTTACGGTTAATTTTAGGGTTATGATGAGGGAAACGTAAGGGTATGTATTAGTTTAAGGGTAAGGTTAAAGATAAGATTAAGTGTAAGGTTTAGGTTAAGGGTTAGGTTTAGAGTAAGGGTTAGGGTTAGGGTTAGGGTTAGGGTTAGGGTCAGGGTCAGGGTCAGGGTCAGGGTTAGGGTTAGGGTTAGGGTTAGGGTTAGGGTTAGGGTTAGGGTTAGCATAAGGGTTAGGGTTAATGTAAGGGTCAGGGTAACGGTTGGGGTAAGGTTTAGGTTAAGGGTAAAAGTAAGTATAATGGTAAGGGTAAGGGTGAGGCTTAGGGTAATGGTTAGATTTAGGTAAGGGTGAGGGTTAGGGTAAGATTTAGAATTAGGCAAACGGTAAGTGCAGCAGAAAGGGTAAGGTTTAGGATAAGGGTAAGTGTTATCATAAGGGTAAGGTTTAGGGTTAGCTTAATAGTAAGGTTAAGGGTAATTGTACGAGTAATTGCTAGGGTAAGTCAAGCGTAAATTTACATGTAAGTGTTGTTGTATGGCTTATGATAAGGGTTAGGTTAAGGTTAAGGTTTATGTTAAGTGTAAGTGTAAGGCTAACAAAGACAGTAAAGGTAAGGGTAAGGGGAACGGTAAGGTTAAGGCTACAAGTACGTGTTAGGGTATGGGTCATGGTAAGGGAAAGGCTTAGGGTAAGGGTAAGTGTAAGGGTACGGGTCAGGGTAAGGGTTACAGTAAGGGTTAGAGTTACGGTTAGGGTTAGGGTAAGGGTAAGTGTTAGGGTAATGGTTAGGGTTAATTTTCGGGTTAGGTTGAGGGAAACGTAAGGGTAAGTGTTAGGGTAATGGTTAAGGGTAAGGTTACGGTTAAGAGTAAGTGTAAGTTATAGGGTAAGGGTTAGGGTTAATGTAAGGGTCAGGGTAAGGGCTGGGATAAGGTTTAGGGTTAGGGTTAGGTTAAGGGTAAAGATTAGGCTAAGGGTAAGAGTAAGGTTTAGATTTAGGCTAAGGGTAAGTGTAGCAGAAAGGGTAAGGTTTACTGTATGGTTTCGGCTTAGGTTAAGGGTAAGGATAAGCGTAAGGGTAATTGTACGAGTAATTTTAGGGTTAGGGTAAGGTTAAGTGTTAGGGTAATGGTTAGGGTTAATTTTAGGGTTAGGGTGAGGGAAACGTAAGGGTAAGTATTAGGTTACAGCTAAGGTTAAGGTTAAGAGTAAGTGTAAGGTTTAGGGTAAGGGTTAGGGTTAATGTAAGGGTCAGGGTAAGGGTTGGGGTAAGGTTTAGGGTAAGGGTTAGGTTAAGGATAAGTGTTAGGGTAAGGGTAAGGTTAATGGTAACCGTAAGTGTAAAGGTAAGGGTTAGGGTAAGAGTAAGAATAAGGGTATGGGTAATGGTAAGGGTGAGGGTTAGGCTAAAGTTAAGTGTAAGGTTTAGATTTAGGCTAAGGGTAAGTGTAGCAGAAAGGGTAAGGTTTACGGTAAGGGTAAGTGTTAGGATAAGGGTAAGGTTTAGGGTTAGGTTAAGGGTAAGGGATAGGGTAAGGGATTGGGTAAGGGATAGGGTAAGAGTAAGGGTAAGGGTAAGGGTAAGGGTAAGAGTAAGAGTTAGGGTAACGGAAAGCGTAAGGGTACGGGTGGAAGTATGTGTTAGAGTATGGGTTATGATAAGGGTAAGGGTTAGGGTAAGAGTAAGTGTAAGGGTATGTTTAAGTGTACGGGTCACTGTAAGTGTTAGAGTAAGGGTTAGGTTAGGGGTAACTGTTAGGGTAATGGTTAGGGTTAATTTTAGGGTTAGTGTGAGGAAAACGTAAAGGTAAGTATTAGGTTAAGGTTAAGAGCAAGTGTAAGGTTTAGGTTAAGGGTAAGGGTTAATGTAATGGTACTGGAAAGGGTTCAGGTAAGGTTTAGGGTTAGAGTTAGGTTAGGGTTAAGTGTTAGGAAAAGGGTAAGTTGTATGTATAAGAATAAGTGTAAGAGTAAGGGTATTGGTAATGATAAGGGTGAGGGTTAAGGATAAGGTATAAGGATAAGGGTATTTAAATTTTTTAATTCAATTTATTTTAAATTAAAATTTTTTAATTTAATTAATTAATATTTTAATTGTACGAGTAATTGCTAGGGCAAGTTTAAGCGTAAGTGTACATTTAAGTGTTGTTGTGTGGCTTATTGTAAGGGTAAGGTTAAGTGTTAGGGTAATGGTTATGGTTAATTATAGGGTTAGGGTGAGAAAAACGTAAGATTAAGTATTAGCTAAAGGTTAAGGGTAAGGTTAATGTTAAGAGTAAGTGTAAGGTTTAGGGTAAGGGTTAGGTTAAGGATAAGTGTTAGGGTAAGGGTAAGGTTAATGGTAACCGTAAGTGTAAAGGTAAGGGTTAGGGTAAGAGTAAGAATAAGGGTATGGGTAATGGTAAGGGTGAGGGTTAGGCTAAGGGTAAGTGTAAGGTTTAGATTTAGGCTAAGGGTAAGTGTAGCAGAAAGGGTAAGCTTTACGGTAAGCTTTAAGGTTTAGGGTTAGGTTAAGGGGAAGGGGAAGGGGAAGGTAAGGGGAAGGGTTGGAGTAAGGTATAGGGTAAGGGTAAGGTTATGGTTAAAGAGTAAGGGTAAGGAAAAAGTAAAGGTAAGGATTTGGGTAATGGTAAGGGTGAGAAGGTTTAGGGTAAGGGTTACGGTAAGGGTTAGGTAACGCAGTGTACAACCTGGGACGTCACACGCAGAGCTGCCTCTGGCAAGGTGAGTGAGGAACAGATGTAGCAGTTGTGTTGTAGGTCTCACTGTTCCTCTAAGCATCCCCTCTTTGTCTTTTAGAGGTGTTGTAGCTGTTTGAAGAGGGTAGATTGAAGCATCTGCCTCGGGGGCTGGTAAGCGGCAGAGGTAAGGGAGCAGATGAGAGTAACTTACCTAGTTGTGCTGTGTCTTTGGATGCTGCATCGGCCTATGCGTTTCTTTTTCTTTCACAGGTGTCTCGCACAGGCTCAAAGGAGCAAACTGCACTCTGAAGAGCTGTGTAAGAAGAGGGGCTGGTCATGAGCTGGGTTGGAGCAGAACGACCAAGTAGCACAAGGTGACTATGAAAGGTGTCCGTCTTGCTTTGCAGGTGCCGTGGCAGGCTCTCCACAGAAGTGGATAAGGATATGAGATAAGGCCAGAGAGCGACAAGGAGCGGCACGTGCAGGGATGGTTTTGAAGCGCTGCGGTGGCTTACTCTTCTGTTCATCAGGTGCCACAGGCAAGGTGGGTTGTAACATCAGTCGTTATATTTGCATGAAAGCAGTTCACTTGAATGCCACAGTGCATCTGAGTAGGGTGTTCTGGCAGAACAAGCTTGTCTGGCACAGCGGTGCCTGATGGCAGTGTGTTTCCTCAGGTGAAGAGGTGCCTGAAGCCCCATCCTATCTAGCCTGCACACAATTATCTGAGAATGAAAGCTGCTTTCCAGTAATTCAGAAAGCCAAGTTACGTCTCAGCCTTGAGCATCTCGGGCTTTTGGGCCTGTCTGTAACATTTGGCACCAGCACTAATACTTCTTTTGGCATATGTTTAGCGTTTGGGGCCTGTGTCTGGGATTTGGGCCCTGTCTCGAACCACTGGGGCTTTGTCCTGGGTTTTGGAGCCTGCCTCTAGAGTTCAGGGCCTGTGATTAGGCTTTTGGGGTCTGTGTCTGGGGGCCGATATCTGGGGGCAAGGGGGGAGCTGCTTGTAGACCCTAGGGGCCAGCATGGAGGGGGTTGGGAGCTGACTCTACACCTTTGGGGCCTGCTTCTGGGGGCGGGGGGGGGTTGAGACCAGCATCTGGGGGAGGGGTGGGAGCTCTTTGTATTCCTTTGGAGCCTGTGTCGGGGGGCGGGGGGGGGGGGAAGGGGAGGGTTGGTTGGGAGGTGCTTGTACACTGTTGGAGCCTGGGTTGAGGGAGGAGGTTTGGAGCTGCTTCTACACCTTTGGGCCTGGCATCGGGGGTAGGGGGTTGGGTGCTGGTTGTAGGGGCCTGTGTTTGGGGGGGGGGGCTTGGGACCTGCGTCTGGGGGAGGGGTGGGAGCTGCTTGTACACCTTTGGGGCCTGCATGTGTGGGGGGTCAGGGCCTGTGTCTAGCGGGCTGGGAACTGCTTGTACAATGTAGGAATCTGTTTCTGCAGGGTGGCTGGGAGCTGTTTGTACAACTTTGGGGCCAGCATCTGGGGGTGGCTGGGAGCTGCCTGTACACTGTAGGGGCCTGTGTTTGTGGGGGGCTTGGGGGCCTCCCTCGGGGCGGGGGGGGAGGGTTGGGAGCTGCTTGTATAGGGTAGGGGGCCTGCCTGGCAGGGGTTGGGAGCTGCTTGTAGAATTTGGGTCCCTGTGTCTGGGGAGGGGGTTGTGGCCTGTGTCTCAGGGGTGTTGGGAACTGGTTGTACACCTTTGGGTCCTGTCTCTGGGGGGGAGCTACTTGTACACTTTTGGGGTCTTTATTTGAGGGGGGTTGGGAGTTGCTCATGCATTCTAGGTGCCTCCCTTTTGAAAAGGGTTGGGGCCTGCATCTGTGGGTGGTTGGGAGCTGCTTGTACACTATAGGGGCCATGGTCTTGGAGGGGGGTCTGGGCTGTTTATACACCTCTGTGGCCTGTGTTTGGGGGGGGGGGGGGTGGGCCTGTGCCTGGGGGAGTTGGGAGGTGCTTGTTCACTCTAGGAGCCTCCATTTGGGGGTCTTTGGGGCCTCCCTTTGAGGGGGAGGGAGTTGGGAGTTGGTTGTACACCTCCGCATCCCATGTCTTGGGGAGGGGGGGGGGGAGTGGGACCGGTCTCTGAAGGGGCGGGTTGTGAGCTGCTTGTACACCTGTGTCGGGGGGGAGGGTAGGGGGGATGGCGGGGGACGGGCCCGGGTCTTGGGCCAGTGTCTGGGTGGAGTCCAGTTCTTGGGAGGGGGTGGTGGGGTAGGAGCTGCTTGTGGGCAGTTGGGGTCTGCATCTGGGTGTGGTTGGTGCCTGCTTCTGTTGGCAGTTTGGGGCCTGCTTGTAGACTTGTGCAGCCTGGGTTTGGGGGCTTTTCTGTAACGTTTGGGGTCTGCATTTTTGCTTTGGGATGCATCTTGAGCTTTTGAGGCCTAGCAGTAGCATTTGGGGCCTGCATCTGGGGCTTTTCTGTAGCATTTTGGTTGCGTATTTGTGATTTGGGGCCTGTATCGTGGGTTTTGCCTTTTTTGTAGTTTCCATCTTTGTGTGTGTGTGTTTCGTTGTTGGTTGTCTGGGGTTAGGGGCGGTTTGGGGTTTGGATTAAGGTCAGTGTCATTAGCGTTAGGGGGTTGATAATAAGGGTTAGGGTTGTGGTTAGAGTTGTTAGGTTTAAGGGGAATAAGGATTTCAGGGTAAGGGGATCAAGGTTGTGGGAATAAAAATGTTGTTTTTGCGCAGTTACATCCTGTAGAGGGAAGGAAGGTGGTATTGAGATATGCTTGCAGTGATAAGACAGCTTAACAGTGTGAAATGAGTTCATCTGATTCGTGTCAATATGGAACAATGCTAGGGCCGCATGATATGATGAAAAGTCTAAGAAAACCAGAGTGGTTAATATATATAGTTCTTGAATCTTGCAAAGGAATGGTCCAGCAATTCCGGTCAATAGAGGATAAGAGAACAAAGGGGTTTCAGAATAACTGCTAACTATTACAACTGTTGCATGGGACACTATGCAAGTGTCTGCCATCCAGCCAAGATGGACAAAGGAGATGGACAAGAGAAAAGCCTGGGAGGAAGACTACGAGCCTTCAGTACGAGCGGCCCCCAGAGGGACCACCGGAGACTGATAACGCCTGCACCAGTGGGAGGGTTTGGATTCTGGGAACTAATTAGAATAACCCTGCCTTTTGTAGAAGTAGTAATGAATATGTATTAGCCTAGCAGCATAAAAACCAGCCGCCTGATGTAACTTGTGTGTGTCTTGGTGGAGCAGAGACTCCTGGCGCACCCAGCGCTGCTTGCTTACCTCTATTCATTTAATAAATTGTAAATTTCAATTGCAATCCTATTTGGGACCCAGTCATTTATTACAAGTGGGCGCTCGTCCGGGAGGGCTTTGGTTCCTGATTTCTGGTTTGATCTAGGAGAGGCACCCCCACCATTTGGTGGCTGCTGTTTGAGTCAGGTCGGAACTAATGGCATCTTAAACCTGAATAAAGGTAAGCAAAGTTTCTGATTCTTTTTTTCAGCTCCCTTGCCAGCTGCAGCACTATATTTTGCCCATAATTGTGTGTGTGAAGATCCGAACGAAGATGACGGAGTCGTAAGCATTTAAAGCGTATACCGTTCGGTTGGGTGGGGTTCGGTTGCCTGTGTGTGTAAGAGTGTGACTGAGATGGAACTTAGTTCCGAAGCGATTGTGGAGGTCTTCTAACCGCGGTTCCAATCTCCCGTGAGGGACTTGGCCGGTGAAGGACCGAAGGGATTCCTATAGGATTTGTGGGTGTGTGATAGGTCCTCGACCCCCTGCAAGACACTCTTACTAAGGTAACCAAGGGCTATGGGAATTGCCAGAGTAAAATTCCTAGATGGGTCAGACAAAATCAAAGACCAGAGACCAGAAGAAAGGGAGCAAATTACCAGTCATACCACCAGAAAGTCCATTAGGAATAACGATTAGAAATTGGAATGATAGGGACCCCAGAAAAGGAAAAAGTAAATTAAAAATGGTCCAGTATTATGTGACAGAATGGCCAAAGGAGCCTTTAAGACTACATGTCTTTTGGCCTGTTTTTGGAACCTTCGAAGACTGGATTTGCCAGGCCTTAAATATCCATGTTAATTCAAAGGAACCTTTTAGCCAGGAAGAAAGTGATTATGCAGGATTATGGATCAGGAGGACTTCACGTCCTTTTCCAGCCTCAATATTTACACTAAAAGCAGGTAAGAAATTTGAAGAACAAGAAGAACATGAAAAAGAAAAAGAAGATAAACGTGAGCCGTTGGATAAGCTACCACCTCCATATCCTAACAATCCACCCCTGGCGGCTCCCCCTCTGGTGGCTGTGGTATCGCCACCAGTACCACCGTTGCCCCAGCTTCCACCACCAACAGCACCAGAATTAGACCGACCTCCGGCCGCATGCAGGAGAAGCAGGACGGAAGTATCTGAGAGGGCTTCTCTATATCCCTTAAGGGAGGTAACTGGTGTATAACTGGTGCGCGTCTTGGTGGAGCAGAGACTCCCGGCGTACCCAGCACTGTTTGCTTACCTCTATTCATTCAGTGAATTGTAAACTTTGATTGTAATCCTATTTGGGACTTTTATTTATTATAACAGACAAGCTTGTAAAACGCAGACAACCAGAATCCTTACAGCAATTAGGTGGAAATCACGGCGTAAGAAACATTACCACCTCAAAGAGTAAAAACCTCAAAAGAAATGTGACTTGTAACAGGCCAGCAGCTGTGTATTTTCTGTGAAGCACCAGCTAGATTATGAACCTTGAATAGCACAGTTAAAGGGGAAACAGGGGAGGGTCGGGAGGGTCCCGGTCCTCGGCAGAAAAAAAAAGTGTATAAACTGTGTATGGAATTAGTAGGCACCCTCCTGCTTGTGGGACACCCGCCATTGTAATCTCGAATAATAATGCTACTGTACTGAGATCCTCGACTCAGCCTATGCTATTTGCTACAGATTGATTCAGGGTTTTAAGGTTTCAGGGATTGGGCACTAGGGTTGGGTTTCAGGGTAAGGGGTTTCAGGGTTTATGTTTAGGATTTTAAGGTTTTTAGGGTTGGAGTTTTAACGGTTAGGGTTTTAAGGATTTGGGGGTTAGGGTTTTAAGGGTTTCAGGGTTAGCATGTTAGGGTATTAGAGTTTTTTGGGTTGTAGTGTTGATATGTTTTTTAGGGTTAGAGTCTTAAGGTTTTATTTTTGGTCAGTTATTTACGGTTAGGGTTTTAAGATCTTTTTTTTGTTTTGTTTTGTTTTGTTTTTTTCAGGTTAGGTTCTCCAGGTCCAGGGTTTTGAGTATCCTAATTTTGGGGGTTTGGATTTTGAGCATCTTAATTTTTGGGGTTAGGCTTTTGTGTGCCCTAATTTTTGGGGATAGGCTTTCAAGCATCCTAAGTAATTGGGTTAGGGTTTTGAGCATCTTAATGTTTCCAGGATAGGGTTTGGAGCATCCTAAGTTTTCGGGAAAGGGTTTTGAGCATCTCAATGTTTCCAGGATAGGGTTTTGAGCGTCCTAAGTTTTTGGAATAGGGTTTGGAGAGTCCTAAGTTTTCTGGATAGAGTTTGGAGCGTCCTAATGTTTTCGGGATAGGGTTTTGAGCGTCCAAAGTGTTATAAGTTGCCCCCTTAATTAATTTTCATAGAGCATTGTATTAATCATAGAAAGGAATTTATTGAGTGAGCAAACATCAAGCAAAACAGCACTGGGCGGCCGGGGAGTCTCAGCTCTGCCAACGGCACGCACCTCACCCCCGCCAGAGTCCCTTTTTATTTATATTTTGCTAATTCCGGGATTACGCAGCACATCCTGGTATATTCTGCGACTGCGCGCACTGTTGCTAGGGGGTCGTCTCTGTCCCTCTGGTGGTCGTGAAGATGAAGGCCGTAGTCTTCCTCGGCGTTGTGGTTCAACTTCTTTTATTATTTGGTCATGTTGGCCCAGCGTTAGACAGGAAGGCATGTATGTCGATACACTACTTTAGCAACTTATCAGGAGATGGTTACATGAGCTTTGCAACAGTGTCTTTGAACAAAAGAGGCAACTGAGATGCAGAAGGAGAATGGGTTGGGGGGTCTATTTTTTGTTACATTAAGCAAAAGAATTTTCATAATGTCTAGGCAAGCATTATGCAGCTCCTTACTTCAGCAGGGAGCTTTCGCAACTCCCGCTCCTCAAACAGAACTCCTTGTTTTTATAATACAAAAGACAATGAGCAAACATTTATGGTGTATTACCCTAAGTTTTTGGGTTAGGGTTTTTTGCGTCTTAATGTTTTGGGGTTAGGGTTTGGAGCACCCTAAGTTTTTGGGCTAGGGCTTTGAGCATTCCTAACTTTTTGGGTTGGGTTTGGGTTTTGAGCATCCTAAGATTTTGGGTTGGGGGTTTTAGGCATAGGTCTTCAGGGGTTTAGTGTGGTAAATAGTTTGGGTTAGGTCTGTAGGGGTTTCGAGGTTTTTTTGGATGTTAGGGCTTGAGGCTTTTTTTGTAAGGGCGGTGAGGGTTCCAGTGAGTGCTGGTAAATGCAGTTCTCGAGCACTCGGCCTGTGATTGGCCATGCTGGCTGTGCGGGGAATGCTGGTAGGTGTAGTTTTCCGGCACTGGGAGGCCATGTTGTGTGCCCAGAGCATGCCGGGAGATGTAGTTCTCGGGACTCCGGACTTCCGGGAGGCCATGTTGCGTACCCATGGTATGCCGGGAAATGTAGTTTTCGGATTCGGGACTTCCGGGAGGCCATGTTGAATGCCCAGAGCATACCGGGAGATGTAGTTCTCGGGAACTAGGGTTAGGGGCTAGGGCTGGGGCTAGAGTTAGGGTTTCGGGTGAGGGTTGGGGTTGGGGGTTATTGTTAGGCTTAGAGGGTTAGGGTTAGGCTTAGAGGGTTATGGTTAGGGATAGGTTAGGGGTAGGTTTAGAGGGTTAGGG